>NC_079520.1:2440925-2740925 GCF_003711565.1 Takifugu flavidus | reverse complement strand
CGGCAGGCCATGGAGAAACCTAAAGGTCCCGCGGCGGGATACACCACAGCCACCTGTGGATGGCGAGCCCTGCTCCTGCCACAGCTGAACAGACAGTCCCTGTATGTGTACGGCAGCGAGATGGCCGTGGAGAAGGAGTGCATGCGGCAGCTGCAGAGCGGCGTCTTCGTCATCCACCCGTTCAGCCCAATGAGGTATCGCTCTTTCGTTTCTGCATGTTTCTTATGTGACCTCTGACCTCTTCGAAGGCGGGTCGTAAGTCATTTTTAATTGCCACATAATTATCTTAACATGTGACGTAGTGACTTTAACTTTTACCCACGTGTCCATACCGCCATGCTGGTGATGAGTAGATGTATATATTCTGCACATCTATGGAATTCATTTTCAGGGTCAAAGGTCAATTTCACTGCAACTGGCTATTGTGCGAACATCAGCTTGTACCAGAGATGAACCCATTATTCACTGTAGGTCGTTATATGGGTATTATATGGACCCCCTCCCCCCCAACTTAACAAAAACGCTGTTATGGATATCAATACAGTCGGCCTTCGTGGTGACTGGAATGTTGTAATAAGGCAGCAGAATTGATGATCTGCTCAGCATCTGTCCGATGATCTGCTGTAATAGGACAAAAACCAGGAAGATCAATTGTCTCTATTAAGGACGCTGTTGTCACACATGGAAGGTTCGGCATCATCCGAGCAGTACCGCTGTTAATAGATTGTAAGGTGAGCATATGGAGGCGAAATAGAGCGGCGATGAAACAAATGGGAGTTACTTGAGCCTGACGATCGAAACCTGTCTGAAAGGGAGTGCAGTTACTCTATCAGAGTATTTGGTGAGCATGAATCCTGCTGTCTAATCAGCCAGTCTCAGATCCGAGACGCACCGGCCTGGGAAACGAGAGCTGAGTCGCTCTTCCTTGACTGATGCTTCTGTGTTGTTGCAGGAGCTACTACATCATGTGCATGATGGCCATCACCTTCCTGAACCTGATCGGGATTCCCATGGAGATAGCCTTTCTGGATGGACACAGCGGGCTGGTGTGGGAGGGATTTAACGTGTTCTCAGACACGCTCTTCCTGATAGACGTGGCGCTGAACTTCAGAATGGGCATCATAACAGAGGACTGCGAGGTGAGAGCAGCTTGGCTCTATTTTCAGACACAATCTGGACGGGTATAATCCCTGCGTAGACAAACACACACAATCCACCTTTGCCCCTTCTGTAATCTACTCCAAACACGTAAAACTAGATTAACCAACCTCCCTCAAATTGCTCCTGGATTTGGGCAACATTGGCACCTATAGAAGGACTTTACAACAGGGATTATAAGATATCAGATGACTGAGAGGTATCATTAAACTATATCCTGTTTGTTTTCATCTGCTCATGCTCTCCGCCTCTCATGCCGCCCCTCTGAAACCATCCATCTGTGAAAGTGGGTCTGTCTTTTGTGTTTACGGCAATCCATGCAAACATCTGGATTTTGCCAGATGTTCCCCCTGAGTTTCTGCCCGTTTGTTGTGCCAAATCATACCGGGCGAAGGTGTCACGGGCTTCGTCCATCACGAACGGCTGCAATCTTCTCGTTCATAGGAGGCGATTCTGGATATCAAGCGGATCCGAGTCAGTTACCTGAGGACCTGGTTCATCCCAGACGTTATAGCTGCTTTCCCGATTGGATACATCCTCTTGTTTGCGGTAAAAATCAGCAAACTGCTGGAGCAAATCTTTGTTGATGTAGCACCACCAGCTGCGCTTGTGGAGATTTAAAGAAATGAAACCTAAATGTACAAAATAACTTTATGAGATTTGCTGTTCGTGGTTTTATAATCCCAGGATTTACAGTACAACAACGACGACAACCCCTCCAAAACCAACAAGATGATGAGGATCCTGATGTTTGTGCGCATCCTCAGCCTGATCCGGCTGGCTCGGGTGTCCCGGCTCGTCCGCTTCTTCAACGAAGTGGAAAAAGTGGGTTCAATCTCCGGCTGATTTAAAAGCTCTGGGGCCACCTTGGTCACGTCTAATACCACAGATCAGGTGTGAGGGTTCACATTTCACTCGAAGGACAAGGCCACTAGAACAGTCCTGATACGTGCTCTGTAGGAACGAGCGTTTTAAGTGACCTGCTGCAGGTCAGATATGAAGTTCGAATTAGTAATTTCACACAACTATATGAAGTAATCCTCTTTATCCCTTATGGGACGAGATCATGCGGGATTTACCTCGTCCAAGTTTAACCTAGCTAGCATCACAGTTATTATTCGTCCTACAGAGCATTTCTGGTGTCTTGTTCTTGATCCCTCTCAAATTTCAGTCATGTTTTTAGTGATGAAATAAAAAGTACATTTATGAAATAGAGTGTTTGCAGTACTTTACTTGATTATTCATGTTCTCTTCTACTCCTCCCTCCACGCTCTGGTTTTGCCTTGGGGGTCTCCTACTGGCTGGACATGATCAAAACACATTATTATTTATTGTTTTAAATTCACTGGTTAAAAACTGATCTCTCTGATCCTACTAATCCATCTCCAGGACTAAATCCAGCTTGCTGCATCAGCCAGGCTGCCAAGACTTCCTGCAGCCTGCTGGATTTGTTCACCAGCCGCCCATAAACTCCTGTTTTCCTCTCCTTGCCCTATTGACAGGTATCCAATGCAAACTTGGAGGTCGTCCGCCTCTTCTTCCGCATCTTGTCCCTCTTCATGATGATTTTCCTCCTGTGTCACTGGAACGGCTGCATCCAGTATTTTGTCCCCATGCTGGAAGAGTTTCCCTCTGATTGCTGGGTCCGGAAAGAAAACCTGATGGTGACGATCTTTCATCAGAACCTTTTTACACGTCCAGCTTCACTCCGGCCTCTCTGTCTAAGGCCTTTGTCATGATGTCTTTCAGAATGCCACAGTTATTGTCAAGTATTCATGGGGGGTTTTCCGAGCTCTGTCCCAGATGATCGCTCTCTCTTATGGATCCATGGATGCACCTACAAGTGAGAATTTACTTTATCCGTCACTTAAACAAGAGCCTTCATGAAACTCTCCAGCTGTGAAGCATTTCTGAACTAAATGGTGCTCCTGTGCTACAGATTACGTTGAAATGTGGATCGTCATGGTCAGCATGGTGTCCGGGTGCATCATGTATACCGTCCTCGTGGCCAACGCCACAACCATGATCGCCAACGTTGACCCAGCAGCCAAGGAATATAAGAGCAAGGTCCCCCAGTCTGACACTATCCTTCAAGAACATTCTGAAACATTACAGTTGTAATTAGAGAAAACACTTAGTTTAAAACTTCCCATTCCTTGTGTGTATTTACGTTATTTAATGTTTGAGATAACCCCTTCAATTCAGTGTCCTTGACCTCTGACCTTTCCCTTGAGGACTGACTCAGACAGAGATTACGTAATAAATGACTGGCTGAAAAATTCTGGCACTAAGTTCTGTGTATGTTCCACAGATGAGCCGTCTGGAGCATTACATGACCTTCATGAAGCTCCCGCCAGAGCTGCAGCTTCGTATCAACAACTACTACCAGGCTCGCTATGGCGGGAAGTGGTTCCACGAGAAGGACGTCATGAACACGGTGTCCTCAGCTCTGAAAGAGGTACAGCTGGAACTTAAAGCCACAGAAAGTATGGACAAACACCTTCTTCTGGTGTGACGTTATATCTGGGTCTTTAAACAGTTTCCCTCTTTTCCCTACAGTTTATATTTGTAACAAACTATTTTTATTTGTTGTACAGCAAATCATGATGGCCATGTGTAGCCGGCTGCTACGGAAGGTGCCGATGTTCCAGGAACGAGATGAGAACTTCATCAACGCCGTCCTCCTCAAGCTGCGGTACGAGGTCTTCTTGGAGGGAGACGCCATCGTCCAGCGTAATGTTCCGGGCGACCGCATGTTCTTCATTGACCACGGCCAGGTCGTCATGGAGACCGAGTCCGAGGAGACGGAGCTGTGCGATGGAGACTTTTTTGGAGGTGAACTGACAGATTATTATAATTGTGAATAGACAACCATGGGACTGAAGCAATGGTGGTTTAACATTCACATTTAATGTGTAGCATCGAGATTTCCGCCATTTTCAAATCATCCGAAAATTCTGTCTTTTCCAGTTTGATGGATTAATTAAATTCTTTAAATAGAAAAACGGGTTCTAATCTCTTTGGCAGAAAACATCGGCAGCATTAAGATTTAAGCGAAGCAACTCAGCAAAAGCCAGTTCTTAACTTTAGGATTCCTTTTCTGATCCCCGTGCTCGCGCGCTCATTTGCTACGCTTTTGTGGCTCCTTATGTTTGACAGAGACATGCATCCTGACCAAAGGCAAACATCTGGCCACCGTGAAGGCCCTGACAGACTGCCAGTGCTTCTCCCTGTCTTGGAATGACCTTCAGGAC
Organism: Takifugu flavidus; assembly: GCF_003711565.1. Classification (NCBI taxonomy): domain Eukaryota; kingdom Metazoa; phylum Chordata; class Actinopteri; order Tetraodontiformes; family Tetraodontidae; genus Takifugu; species Takifugu flavidus. The sequence goes on along the minus strand of NC_079520.1, from coordinate 2,736,513 downwards.
GTGCTGGAGAGCTTCCCGGACATCCAGAAGGATTTATACAAAATTGTACAGCTCAGCTCCGACGGTGGAATTGTGTAGGACCAGGAAGGATGATCGGGATGAAGGACAACATGAAGAGGAGGACCGAGGCAAAATATCACCTGTGAATTACCGGGAAGAAGCTAAATTGACTTCTGATCTAGAATATTCACACAAATATGAAAATGCGTTAATCTTCTACTCAGCAGTTCGTGGGTGGAGCAGCCGGACACTTGAGAATTTGTTTGAAAGGTTAATGCGAAGTGATTATTTTCTTTTTTGCGGTGAACTGTCTATAAAAGTAGGCACTAGTCAAACTTTTAGCTCTGCTTCTTCATCAGTGCTGCACATAAGCACCAGTTTTTAGAAGGTTCTGTAAACCTAACATAGGTATACCGGTAATGGGACCTAAAACATTAGAACATCATCATAACAGGACAATAATCCTACATGTAAACAATAATAATATTAATAAAAGTTTGGATTTCAGCGCAGTTTAGACAAGCATCTGTCTTTCTTTTACTCTGAATGGTTATCACCAACCCTGGGTCTTCCTCTGGGGAACTCAGTTCTTCTACACTACAATGAAGTCTAAGACATTTACTGTAGCCTAGGTCAGAAAACTGATAGTTATAGTGCTGCCGGCCAGTAGGGGGCGACAGAGACACAATGTCTTTGTTTTTTTTTGGAGAGTTTGAATTTTGACACAGTTGAGAGGATTTAAACATTATTTAGATATTGTTTCTAATTTGTTGAAACATTGTTCCACTTACCAAGTAAACGACTAATAATCTATTTTACTGACCAAATGATCTAAAACACACAATAGTATTTAACTGACTAACCTAATCTAACAACCATTGATGTTCTCAACATTGGGACAGATAAAGACACTCAGTGTGATGGTGAAATCTGGTGTTTAATATAAACAACACTTTCAGTTCATTACAGATTTTTTAAAATTTGTTCATCTTTAAGTTATTTTTGAAGAGGAAATTGTCACACCAATCACAATTTAGACAAATCTTTTGAATCTGAGGTTTTGCCGGTTTATGTGCTTATAACTTGGACCTTTACCAACAACACATTACAGTACATTAAAGTGTTTCTAAATCCTGTCGTTAGAGCTGAAAAGAGGCTGTTCTGGCTCAAATGTTGGCCCTGGGCCTCTGTCCAAATGCTTCTCTTTCCTTAAAATAGATCACGCAGATGTCACTTTCACTTCTTGGATAAACACATTAATTGAGTTTATCTGCAGTCATCAGTCCTGCAGATTTGGCTGATGTTTGTGGGAAATTTAGCTGAAATGGATCATAATTGTGTATTAAACTCTTTTGGCCTTTGCATGAGTCAACAAGAGGAATCATTTTCACTGGTGCCCAATTCTTACATTTAAGACGTGAAATAACTGCACATTTATTGGTGAAATTATTTAATTTTCCCCTGATCAATGAATGAGTTTGTTCTTGAATCTCCCTCTTTCAGATCATGCTAAACTTCTGAATAGTTTAATTTGAGTTTCTGGTCCAGCCCCGTTAGAAACGACATAACAAGAACATCCGCTTTTTCCATCTGTTCTTTTTGAAACAATCCTGCCGTGTAATTAAACTGCTGGGTATGTTTGCAAATTCGTTTTAAGAGATGATTACATAATTGCTTTTACACAACAAGCCCGTCTGTGACAGCGGTGAGGTCAGTAAGGTCAACTTCTTGGATGCAAATGACGTGACTGTGTGTTGCTCCAGGGAACAAGAGCAGATGGACAAAGATACATGTGACTTTACAGTGACGTTGCTCACTGCTAATCCTCCAAAAATGCAAAAAGTGCACTTCAACTGATGCTGAAATGCAACCATGGAAAGTCTCTTTTTTTAAATGCCACATTGGGAAGCTGTAGCGATGTCATGCCATGTTTCACACAGAATAGGGAATTTCTGCTGAATTCCTGTTTTTATTTAAAGCATATAACATCTCGTTGATGTATCTTAAGGCCTACCACATCTCTGAACTTATTTTGTGTCGTTTTTCTTATCATTTTGAGGTATTTACTTAAAGTTTCATTTGCCTGACCACTTCTAACGCATCTAACTGCGTTTAATTTGGCACTTCTCTGCGTTAATATGTGCATCTGTGTTCTTATCATTGAAATCTCTCCCCACCTTCAGACATTTGGAGGCGCAGTGATGCGCCGACACACTAGGTGGCAGCAATGCAACAGGTTGTTGGAAAATACTCCGATTAACCAACGAAGAAGAGATGCCTCCATTGGCGGTAAAATCAAGTTGGCCAGACCGAATACATAAACAGACCGTCCAAAGGGTTTGTTAAAAAGGATTTATCGGCTGGTTTAAAGTCTTTTCTGGAAATGGACCCGACGGCGGAGTTCTTCGCCAAGTTAAAGAAGCTGGCGGTGACTCTGGAATCGGAGACTGGGAGGCTCCAGCAGGTATTTGAAAGCCGAAAGAGTGAGGATGACACCGGTGAGACAAAACAGCCCCGACAATGTTCGCGAATTGGTCCAAATGCTTCATGTCAAGTTCTAATTTCAGACACAACAGCGACGGCGATGCGAGCCTACCACGAAGTTAACTGCGACGTCGGCAACCTAAAGGTAACGCACACTTACATGTGGCTAATGTGGTATTTTATGCACATTTTAAGAGGAGCACTAATCAGGTGTGTTTTTGTGGTCTCAGGGGCAGATTCAGGAACAGCTGGTACAGCAGAAAGCAAAGGAGAAGGAGGTGAATAGCTTTATTAAAGAATGTAAAATGATGGAGGAGAGGATCTCACAAGACATCCACACACTGAAGGAACGCTGGGAAAAATATGGTTATCAAGGACAAAAAGACACCCAGAAACCAGCCAGTAAGTATAGATGACTTGTATTAATGTAAAGATGTTGGTACATCTTGTGCTTGTAACCTTTTCTCCTGCAGGTACAAATTGTCATGAATCAGCTACTGAAGATAAGATGGAGAATGAAGCAAAGACAGGAGGAGGGGGAAGCGACGAGGATGAGCCGAAGGATGCTGGAGATGTTCAGCCCACATCACCTCCCGTGGATGGGCGGCCGCCTGTCACCGATGGGCTACGAACCCCGCAGCTCTCCGACTTTGGTTTATCCGAGATGGTCCTAAAGAAAGGTCTGGCTGGGTCTGATTGGTGCGAGCCGCCTGCTCCTCAAATTAGCCTGCCTCGGCCGTTCGGGACGCCTGGGCCTCCACCGATGCCGGTAACTCCTAAATGTGCCCTGTGGTTGGACGATGATGAGCCACAGACCCCCAAGTTGCAAGAATTTGCTATCTCAGAACCCACCCTGTGCCTGCTGAATGATTTCACCATGGATCTGTTCAAGAAGAACGCTCAAAAACCTCAACGGTATTTCTTTTCTTAACTGGTCGTTGTTATTGTTTGCAATAGAAAGCTACATTTACAGCTACATTACAATGTATATTCCTTTTAAGGCTGGAACAGTGCATCATATTACGATTGTCTTTTATAGACCAATAGAGGACATATCAGTGCCTGTGAACCTAAAGTTGGAGACTTTACAGGTCAAAGGTATGAAACTTGTAGATGTAGGATAGTTATTCTCTTGTGGACCTTATTTGTTCTGCACAGTTGTGTCATAGTAGTAGATATACCGTATATATTTTTTGACTTAATCTGTCTTTTGTAATTTAACAATATCAGGAAAAACAGTTCTTTTGATTCTTTAATTCCTGCATATTGGCATTTATTTGTATTCCGTTAATACCCAAAATAAAATGTCTTTTTTCCCAGAGGCAGTTTAATTTTATCAGTGTACGACACATAATTTATGACACGTCTGCTGCTTGAAAATGTAAAACAAATAGTAACATTAGAAGTGCAAGTCAATCAGATTTCTTCTCTCTCTTTTACAGACGACTTGGAGTCTCCGGAGCTGCCTGAATTAAGTGCTCCGGGGTTCCAAATCAAAAAGGCGAAATGCTCTCGTGACCCACCCACACAAATAAACGGAACGCCCGTCTCTGCAACCCTACGTGGAGAAACGGCCACCACCCCAGAGATCCCAGCACTAAAAACCCCCTATCTGAAGCACCTGGTCAGTGCTAAAAAGGTCAGAGGAATTTCCCACTGCCCCATTTGAAATGTTCTCTGCATTACCCACGGACACATTGGCCTAAACATGCTCCTGTGTACACGCATCCTGAAAGCTGGGGCCCACCGGCGCACAAGCTAGTGACGGTAGCCATGTTTCTGCCCCGTTGCTGCCCCCTCTCAAGGGGTCGATGTCCTTCGCCGGTGTGGAGGAACAGCAGATGCCCGTCATGCCACACCTTGAGTCTGCTCTGGCGAACTCTTTACACGGTGTAAGACGAGGACGAATGGTTAGACGATAAAATACACCCTCACACTGCAACACTTTGCTATAGTCTGCCATTTTTCCGGCACTTCTTTTCCAGAAAAGTACAAATGTGGTAAAGAACGGAGGTGAGCATGAGGGGCTCAGCAGGGTTTACGGCCTGGAGCTGGATGGACGGACCCAGGAGTTCAATTTGGGGACACCTCGTCTCAGGATGGAACTGGAAGACCCCAGCACACCAGAGATGCCAGACCTTAGCTCCATCACCCAGGACATCTGTAAGGTGTGTAAGATTATCTCTAATCATGTCGTACCTGTGTTTTGGTGACTGTGTCTTTTATTTGGCAGCTAGTGTCTCAGGCTCAATTGAAGAAGACAGCCATGATGGCGACACGACCAGACATCCGCACAGATAAGATGTAAACTAACTCAGAATTGACCTGAATGGTCACATCATTACCATATTCCTTCCCGACCTGGTTTATTCAAAATATTGTTCTCTGTGCCCCCCCCAGCGATCTTCACAAAGCGGTTTCCATGGTGTCGGACAGTGAGTTCCAGAGTCTCCCCAACTACCTGAAACTGACGACTCTGCACAACCTCAACCAGGCCGTCCACAACATCAACACATTCATGGCAGATCACCCAGGCGCGGATTCATTTAATCACTTCTTGTGGATATTGTTGAACTTTTCTGACCAGGAACGTGAAGGTTGACGTAATCGGGTTATCCTCTGCTGCCCTCTACAGGAGAAAGGGAGGAGTTTCCGATAGAGGAGCTGCAGAGGATTATCAACGCCGGAACCAAGACCCCGGTTTACATCCTCTGTCTGACCGAGCTGAAGAGGCTGACGCACGTCGGAGGAGTCAAAAACACTTCTGTGTATAAACTCAACGTGCACAGCTAAAGATTCCGAGTCCGAACCGAGTCTTTCCGGATGTTAATCTAAAAAAAAATCACAAGAACTTTTGACTAGAGGAACCAGATTTACTAAAGTACTGTTTAAATTGTGGATAGATCTTATTGTCGCGTTAAATTATATATCTATAAAGTACAAATATGTTTTATAGTCAATAATACAAATGATAAAATAATGTAACATCGCACGAAAGTTGAGTTTCAGCAGAATATTAAAAGCTCCGTTGTCTACACCTTTGTAGCATCTACGTCGCTGTGACAACGGTCAAAAAGTGAAGTTACATTAAAGCTGAACAGGTTAACGTCTGTGAATAACGGATAGGTCCTCTTTTGCCCCTTAAATAAAGAATAATACATATATCCTTTATCACCTATCGCTTAGCGATATCGCCACTAATTCGTTTGTTTTCCGACCGTTAGCTACGCTGGGGGAGCGCGTGAGTTGCAATTCCGGTGGCGTCACCGAAGAGTTGTCCAATAGGATCGCTGGATGCTGGTGACGCGCCAGCAGTTTTTCCCCCTACGTTGTGATCGGCCGCCATTTTGGGAGTCAAAGCAGACAGCAGCGCACACCTCCACGCTCCTCGGTGGCCTTACTATGGTTCACACATGTGTGGTGGCAGGCTGTAGGAACAGAAGGACCCCTGGCACCACCCTATCGTTCTACCGCTTTCCCCGGGACCCGGAGAGGAAGCAGCGCTGGATAGCTGCCGTGAACCGAGCGGGCTGGGTGCCGAACGACGGTAGTCGGCTGTGTAGCACACATTTCATCTCAGGTACGGATGCAGTGCAGCAGCTACGCGGTCTGTGAATGTTTGGACCCAAGTCACAGGAATAAAGGTTACAAATGCGTATTTTCTGGGTTTAGTTCAATGTTTGGCGTAAATAACGCGGCTGGCATCAATACGCATTCGGACAGTTTACTTCCATTTCTGCCGACTCTTGAAGTAATGTTTTGATGAGCATTCATCGTGGTTACATTCATGCGGGAGTAAAATACACATTTTAGTGCAGGTCCCCCTCCATGAGTGCTGGACTCTTACCCCCTATATTTTTGCATCAGTTTATTTTGGGGGAAAAATACCTCAAATAGAAATTCAGTATTTGTTTTCTTGATTCATCAGCTACAATTGATCACTTTTCAAATGTAGGTATCTGCAGATTGCAACAAATCACAGGTTCGAGTCAGCTTTATTTACAATAGTGTCTGCTGCAATCGGAATGGTCTCTGAACACTTAGCAGAATAACCAGTTCTGGAAATATTTGTAATGTGGTTGTGTCTAGCCACATTTTCTGCGGTGTTCTTGAAAAGGGAGGTCATATAGAATTCAGGTATTTATCCAGTCTGGATTCTTTCCAGCACATGCTGCTTACTACGGTATCACACGATTGTTTTAATTTCCCTGGCATTTATTAGAAAATTCACATGGTCTTTTTCCATCATCCTGTCACTGTAATAATTCACATCTCTCTGTTAAGTTGTGTTTTTTTTTTTAATTTATTTTATTTTAATCTCACTTTGTGTTTAAGAGTTTAGGGGAATATCATACTGGGGCTAAGTCTGTTTTTCCATTTCCTCCTATTTACATGTTCCATTTCTGTATGTAGGTAAACAGGTGAAGAATCCACGTTCCCCAGATTATGTTCCTTCTGTGTTCACTACAGCTCCAATGTGCCCAGAGATGAAAGAACCAGGTGCTCTAGAAAACCTGGACAAGCAGGAAGCTCGGGTGGAGGCTGCCAATGCCTTGTTGTTCCTGCAGGGCCAGGGCAGGCCTGTGGTGGGGGAGCGAGCCAAGGAGAAGGAACAGGAAGCCATCGTGGAGGAAAGTCTTTCCTCCTCCCTCAGCACTGACGAAGATGAGGATGACGAATGCCTGAGCGGCAGCAAGAAAGGACGGTTCTCCCACACATCGGACTCACAGGTGAACTTTGATGATATCCTGAAGGCCCTGAAGAAGGAGAACCAGACACTCAGGGAGTCGGTGGAGAAAATGTCCCTTTCTGAGAGCTCCCTGAAGAACGATGCGGAAAAGGTCAGGTTCTACACAGGTTTGCCCAACTATTTTGTACTGGAGACGGTCATGTGGCTGCTGGCACCTCACATGGACGGGATGAAAACCATTAAGCTCTCCAAATTCCAGCAGTTGCTGCTCACGCTAATGCGGCTCCGCCTGGACCTCCGCAATCAAGACCTGGCCTACCGCTTTGGTGTAAAGGTCAGCACAGTGACGAGGACAGTGCACCAGATGGTCAGCATCATGTCCTCCACACTGGTGCCCACAGCTGTGTTCTGGCCCTCTCGGGCCGAGCTTCGGAAGAACCTCCCCGCGGCTCTGCGCTCCTCCCATCCCGACTGCGCTGTCATCATCGACTGCTTCACGGTGCCGTTCGAGGAGCCAGTTTCCCGGGGCAACCATCAGCAGCAGCGGGCGGGGACGGGTTGTAATGTGTTAAAGTATCTGATAGGTGTGGCTCCTCAAGGTGTTGTCACGTTTGTCTCCAGAGGCGCGCTGGGAAACGTCAGCGATAAAAGCCTGACAGAGGGCTGCGGCCTCCTCTGCAAGCTTCTCCCGGGCGACGTCGTGCTGGCGAGCCGCGACCTCGACATTGCCGATTCCGTGGCCGCCCGGGGAGCAAGGTTTAAAGCCGCGGGCAGCTACCAGGGCGACGCACAAGCTAGCTCAGAGTGCTCGCCGCCGGCTAATGCGTCGTCTGACAGCACGAGCGTGCAGCGGCACGTGGACAAGGTGATCTCCATGGTGAAGCAGAGGTACGCCATGCTGACGGGCCCCATCGAGAGCGCCTTCACCTCGGCCTCTGAGCGCACGTCAAACCTCTCGACCTTTGATAAGATTGTGCAAGTAGCCTGTGCCTTAAACAACCTGTGCATCTCCGCCGCTCCGCTAGAGTGATCCAGTCTGTTGCTCCTGCCGGTCAACTTCTTCTTTCCCTTTACTGCTCTGGAGCTGATGCCATGTTTGTCCCCTCAATCCTTGTGTAAAGACTGCAGGTATCAGCACAACTGATTCACGCTCGTGAACAAACTGAGTACGTGTGTCTCTGCTGTCCAGGTTGTTCTGTACTTCAAGATAAGAGCGTTTATCTTCAATGCAGAGATCACGCTGCTGAGACATGGGTTCTTTTTTTTATCTTAAGCTTGGAAAGGAAAGACAGACTTATGTGGGGAGATGTTATAATTGACAGGCTTCAAATGACAGCTGTGTGAATAACATGTACTTTTAGCATTTTGTAAATATTGGGTTCTATAAAGGGAGTTAATCCAGACCTGTGCCATGCTAGAGTCTCAACGTTATTCTTTTCAAACACTAGAGCAGCTCGCTTCACCCTCCCTGTGGTTGTTAGCAAGAAAGAGCTGCTTCTTTTTCTATTCTTAAGGGCAGGCCACCCAGTACAAATAGAATATTATATGCCCAAGGAGCTCAGAACGTCTTATTCTATATTTATACGTCATTATTTTGACAATTTAAAGGCATTATTGGAGGACACTTTAGGGATGATTGGCAACATGTTGTCACTCTTAGACCATTAGCATTGCCAAGGATCTAGTTTGTTTCTGTAGGAGAAAAAAATCCAGGTGATTTCCAGTTTATACTTTAAATCAATTTAAAAACTGAGCGCTTTTCTCCAGAGGCCAGGAATGAATCAGCGCGGCTCAATGAGGCATTTGGTGGGGTGCGTTCATTCCCCTGTGCTTTGTTTAAATTTCTAGCTCAAGAGTTGTAATTTATTATTTTGAGGCAAGCTTTTATATAAGTGTTTACTACTTATTGGGTGGGTTTTTCCCCCAGGTGTGTTGGTTGATTATCACATATACTGTAAAAGACAAACTTCTTACTTTGTTTCAACATTGAGGGGATTTCTGAAGGGAAGTGTTTAATGGTGAATTATTTTCTCAGAGGCATTTAGAGTTTGATTGTTCTTTTTCCCTCTGTCCTCACACACTGCAGCATTGTTTAAGAGGCTAAATAAACACCTTGTTTAACTGAGTGCTTCATTGTATAGAGACTGTCCCTTCAGTGTGTTGTCATTGTGTGTAATTCCTCATCATCACCTGTCATTTTAAACATGGAAATATGTCGCTCCACTTCATTTGTGGTCACTCCTCTACTGCTGGAGGTCATTGTCCACCTACAATGTCTCTCGGTGGAGTTTATCCACATTTTCCCGGGCTACTCTTGTACACATTCCTTAAACCGAACTACCTTACAAATGCTCAGGCCTTTTTGCTCGTTAGTGGAGAACAGCCAACAGATGATGTCGAACCTTTTTTTAAAACTATTCTGACAAATCTTAGAGACTATTAGCAGCCTGAAATCACTTGTAATCTAATAGGAAAACCATTCACTTATGCAAGAGGGTTTTTTTCTTCATCCAGGAGCTAATGTATCTAACACATCAGAGAGGCTCTAGGTTGACATAAATCCTCTTTACCAAGTTGGCGTGTTTGACCGTAGTTGGGTTGGTAATGCACGTGCTCTCACCCGTACAAAATAACAAATCTAATTAGCATTCACTCATTAGGACTATATGGAATCTAGAGGGGAGCTACAATATAATGTACTGATTTTAGAGGAGAGAATTGGATTGGAGGAAGCTCCTCCTGGAATATATGCGGTCAGAGAGTTTAGAGAGGAAAGACCTCTCACTCTGCTCCTTTTAAAAAGGTTCTGCCTACAATGTGTGATTCATTTTTGTGTCAACAAGACAGCCCTACTATTTTACGATTGCGTCTCAACATGTCATCGGAAGATCGATATAGTGTCAAAAAATGTTTGACGTAAATGGTACTGTTAGTTCGAGATACACTCTTTACGTCACGTTTTTTTTTAACTACAGTTACACATGCGTTTCTCTTTCCACGCTGCCCGATGGAATCTACCAGTTTTCCCGTCCTTAGTCGCTGTGGTCCGTAAGAAAAACTACCATCCAATGGAAATGCCATGGTGTGGAATGTCGCTCTCAGGAGACGATCTTGGGTTCCGTGCTGACGTGCGTCGGTCCCTCACGTGACCTGTGGAATGTTAACAATGCAGCGAGTGTCCAACTTTGTGCTGCATTTCTTATCCTGCCTGGACTCTGAGGAGAAAATGGAGGCTCGGCTCGTCATATTTACCCATTTCGTCCGTCTTTGCTGACCTCCACAGCCGATCCGCCGCGGTCGTTGTTTCTGTGCGGCGTCGGAATTTACTCCGCAATCCAGCCTTTTCTTACTCCTTCTATCACATGGTAAGTTGAGACGTACTTTTTTGGGGAGGGGAGTGGTAGTGTACCTTATTTCCACGGCTTGCTGCTGAGGTAAAAGTAACCGAACGACCAAAAAGAGGAGGCTTTCCTCTCGCTCCGAGTCCCTTTGAGGGGGCTCTCGTCCCCCTTCTTGCAGACGAATGTCCCGGTGGTCCCGCTCCCAGTCCAGATTACAGTTGGGAAGGCCATGGGACCTTGATACAGGGGTTTCCTAATGTGTCCATGTCCGGGGGCCCCAAGCATGACTGAACCACACAGACACCATTTTGTACAGGCTTTAACCTTTAAGTACATAAGTGAAGAGAATAAACGTTTAAGGCATCATTTGGTGCCTCACGTTGGATAAAATAACTGAGAACTTAATGGCATTTGCACCGGGAAACCCACAGTTCAGGGAACCCCACGGAGCCCCCAGCCAGATTTGATTTGAGCTAACATTTTATGCAGAAACGTTATGTGGTCTTTTTTATGCTTTATGAGCTGTGTGTCAAACCATCTGCGGCATGGGGTTAAATGTAAGCTGTGAAGAAGCATGCCTCCAAATAAACCCTGGAGATGTTCCCTGGTATCTCCTCAGCTTTCACACTAAAAACAGCGGCGGAGAACGCATGCAAGTCGGTTTGGATTGAAGAGAAGAGACAGGATTTTCTGCAGATTGTTTCCTTTTTTATTGTAGAATTCTCCAGGCCAGGCACAGACCCACATGGCCGGACTGATCCAACCACATGTTTCATGTGTGCTCAGACAGACACTCTTTCTATTCTTACTCCTCACTCATTTTAATTGCCAGCATTTTTTTTACATTTGTAAGTGTCTGGGCTCTTCACATCTCACGTGGCTGAGATGGAACACACTTTCTTCCTCGTTCTTGTCGGCATTTTCCCTTTTAATTAAAGGTCGTTTAAAGAGCAATCAGTGTTATTATCCCTTTATTATGGCGGAGCAACAATTTGTCTGTGGTATCAACTGGATTTTATCGTGTCGGACAGAAGCATCTGACATGGAAGAACCTCAGCACAATGAGGGGAAATATCAGCGGATGAACAGATGCTGCCAGATGTTGGCTTTGGACCGTTTAGGCATTAAGGGTTTATTGTTTGCCACCAACCAAGGTGAGCAGAACAGGTGTCAGTCGAGATGGCAAAGCAAATCTGTCATTTCACTGTATTGAAAGAAAGTATTCAGAATTTCTTGGACAACTCTAAAACTTTGTGCCTTGTTGCAACCCACAGCAACATTAAGACCCGAGCAAATTAGAAAAAGCTTTTTAAGTTGACGGTTTTTATGGAGCCAACCCCTAGTGGCCGTCAACGGAACTGCATGTGGTTTGCGTCCAGTTTAAATAACTGGGAAATAGTGGAATTTATGATGTGAGCTTTCTGACACATTTTTGTTAGTGTTGGAAGCATTTTGAGGGCAGACTTGTTGAATGTGGTCTAATTGAGTCAGTAAAGATAAGAGATGATGCACTGAAGGTTTGGGCTCAGTATCTAAGCTTGTGTGTGAGACCGTCTGTCTGAACTGTGGCTGCAATGTCTCAGCACAGTTTTAGAACTTGACCCCTAAAGCTTATTTCCAGACAGAGATCCTATAATTCCTATTTCTTCTTGGGTTTATTTTTGGTTAGCGTAGACTGTCCCATGATTCAACAGTGGTATGGGTTTACTTGTAGTTACTTGTGGAATGGAATGCTCATCAGTCAGACCGGGTGCCTAAAGCATCACAGGAATGGAGGAGAGAGATCTTAGAGATGGGGGAAATATTTATAAAGCTTGGCACCGTCGGCCCCTCCCTAACCCACCGCCCAGAAAAAGATGTTTTTGTCTAACAGGGAGGCCTGTGTCTGTATTAGACCTGACCTAGAAAGGAGGGCGTCCTCCAGGGCGGAAGGTGGGCGGGGGCGTCGCTTAATTGATGTCTGGATATTTTAGTGAAATGCCCTGATGCCAGTTTTTTAAGCGCGTGCTGGAAAGACAGAAAGACTCTTTTCTGCTCTTGAAGAAGGAAGCTTCAGGCTACAGATTTTGTACTTTCTTCTCAATGCATTATAAACCCCCCCCCCCCCCCCCCCCCCCCACCCCGATAGCAGCAGGTGGTATCTGAGCAGGGAAGGTGGTGATGACGAGCGGCTTCGTCGTGTGTTTTGGTGACATTCCTGGAAACGGACAGCTGTGCCGTTTAAAAGTTGGGTGCGTGTGGATGTCTCCCAGGCTGTGATTGTGTCTGACCGAATGGACACTTTGGTCCTGCTGCGTATTCCTGGTATTCCTGTGGGATGGAGGTTATGTGGGCAGGGCCGGACTCTTCTACTGCGAGTGGCTTCTTGTGCTGCTGACCACCAGCGCCTGACCTCTGCGTTTCCCCGGCTTATTTTGCTTCTAGCATGACAGGAGCTAACTGGCAAGCTATATCGGGCGCTATAGTAACTGTTATTTCTGTCCCTGCTTCCGAGACTGTTGATGGGTTCTTAAATGAAAGGCATTCCCGGAGGCAATAGGTACTTTTTTAACTCCGTCTTTGGGTAGACGTGTAGCGTGTGACGATCGCCTCCAGCTCAGGTCAGATCACCTGTATAACAAAGGTCATCCACCTGAAGCGTGGATTAAAATCCTCGCCACACACCGGTTGATTTTGGAGACATTACCTTTCCAAGTTTTCTTTAAATCGGCTCTTAAATGATGATTTTGGATGATGTTACGTCATCTTAAGGGAAACTGAGTCCCCCCGCCAGTGTTTATAATCTGTAACACTCTTTATTGCCGTGTTCTGTAACGCACCGAAAGCCTCACGCGAGCCCTCTGACAGGAACATGTGCATTTGTTCCGCACGTCACTCCGTCTGCCCCGAGGAGTCGCGTCTGTGTGTGAAAATGTGGAGGCATGTTCCTCCAGACCGCCCTGTCGGACGCCGTTAGACGCCTGATCAGAGGAGCATCACAGGCAGGGAGACTGATGGCTGCTGACTTGCTCTGACCCCTGGCTGGAGCTGTGCACTCTCACTGGGGTGTTTACTGATGACCATGCTGCACAAGTATGCCGTGACTGCAGCTGACTTTTGTTACCACAGCTATGCATTGATGGGGTGCAGAGGGGCTGGATGTTGTTTGGTAACCCTTCGCGTTCCCCAATCATGAATCAGTGCTGATATTTATTTTAACTTAAGTTGTACGGGGCGGAAACCTGATCCTTGTTTGTCATGTTTTGTAGCCATAAAGCGCAACTATGGGCTGATAGCAGCTAATCGCATTAACTTCTTCTAAAATGACGCAACACGTAAACTGTAAAATATGTTTAATATTATGTAAACTATGCAGTTGCAAGGCTTCCCCCCCCCACTAACTGAAGGGTTATCGCATTACAGAACCTTTGAAACCACATTACACATCTGGAGTGGTATTGTTGATGCAGATGTGATGCAGTTATTGCGCCATGTATTCAGCATAAGCAGCAACTCTGGCTGGGGATTGCTGACATACTCAAAATACCAGTCTTTATACGTGTCCTGTTTCAGCAGAAAATCTGTGCTGTTTTATGTCTTTCAACCTGTTTTGTGATTGTCTTTCTAAAAGGGGGGTTTTACATTGCTGGTTCGCTTTGATATATCTCGACTGTCTCAACTACGAGGTGCCCAGTGCTGACTTTAATTTTAGAAAATAAGAAAACACCACGTATGACCACAGGACCATGCTCTGACTCCATTCCTTCCTCTGCAGGCGAACACTGGCTGCATCATGGTTTGGCTCCGCTGTGCCCTCGTGACTGGCTGCATTTCCTGGAATAAGCTGGAACCTGAGCCTTGAAAGCCACGCCATGGAATGCCTGTAGTACCACACTTCATCTACTCCACCAGCATCAGCAGGAATCAGAAACTCAGAGGCAGAAACTGAGTAGCAAGGAGAGGGGGGAAAAAAACTAAAAGTGACCAGGAAGAACGGAAGAAAACCTGTGCTTCTACTGATCCTGAAATCTTGATCCTTTTCAGCCAGGAAGCTTTTAGGGGATCTCCAGGTGGGTCCGGGAGAGGGACTTTTTAGGTGTGTGTTGCTTCTTTTTAGAATAGGTGCCTGTTCTGGGCACGGAGGCCATGAGGCCCAAGACTTTCCCTGCTGCCCCGTATGTGGGCAACACGCGCCAGAGGCTCCAGGAGATCAAGGAGGGTCTGAAGCAGCCAGCCAAGCTAGTGAGCCAGGCCCTGCATGGGGGCAGCTCTCGGGCGGAGGGCAGCAGAGGGGCTGACTGCAAAAGCGGGAAAGACGCGGCCAGCCGACAGCAGCAGCTCCGTCCACCGCAGAAGTTCAACAACTACCAGAATGCCCTGAGAGAAATTCGGAGGTCCCTCATGCCCTTTGCCAACGAGTCCGGCCCGTCCTCTGGATCGGGACATCCCGCGGGGGCCGGGGAGGTGAACCGGCAGATGCTCCAAGAGCTGGTCAACGCTGGCTGCGACCAGGTGAGCGTGTTGTAATGCAAATGAGGTGCAAACATGACGCGTGTATACTATGTTCCCCTTGGTCGCCGTGCATGTGATGTATAACGATCGGGAGCACAGGAGAACCAGAGGTGGGTTGCTCAACTCCACTCCTCTGGGATGTTTGAAGCTGCTCTGCCTCCCTCGGCCAGCAATGTCTAATGGATGCAGTCAAGAGGGCCGCACGCTCCGAGGCGTAACACAATACGGCTTTTCTGCCAAGTGCACAGTCCCGTGGTTACGTAACACGGGCCAGAGCGCAGAGGTGTCGAAATGTCAGGTGGGTTTCTCAACCGCGTTGTTTTGGTGTTCGTTCCCCCTGGCCCTCCGCTCAAGGAACGCATGGCTACCGCCACACGTAAGAAAAGTGAGGAGGGAAGGTTTTTCTGTGTGGATGGGCAGCTCCCCCCCCAACCCGGTCCACTTGACCTCCAGTCTCAGAAACCTCATGTGGATGCTCTTAATCAGGGGTCACTTCACTCCCCTGAAGCCGAAGGGGGGTGTGACCTGAAAATCCTACTATGCAGACCTTTGTATTGAATAAAATAGCCAAATTCATCCTATAATTCATCTTCCCTCTGATAACTGATGCAGAAACGGTCCCAGAAGGCCTCTGCCTGCTCCCAACGAGGCGCATATCCAGAGCCAAATTGAGACGGACAGCTTTTCATCCCAAATTACAGCCGTTCCCTCTCAGGTTTTGATGCAGCAGTAGTTAAAGGGCTGGAGGACAGGGCCTGGAATGGAGCTCGGCACGTGAAGAATGCTTGGCTCAAGCCTATGCACAGAAATTCTCCACCCTCGAGCGAAGCTATGAGGCTGCCCCTGCTGATGGAAGCTCTGCGACTAAACCAGATATCATTGGTTCCAATCATTTTAAAATGTGCTACTCTTTAAATTACACTACCTTCTATTAACTTTAGAATTTCAAATACACAAACACTGTTGACATGCTTGACTACACCCACTCCATCTGTCATTTCCTGTGATGGGTTTCTCCTTAACGGGCAGAATAAGCTGAATGCCACAATAGAGACGCTTTCTTTTCCATCATTTTTTCCAACCCAATAGTATCGCTAAAGTATCTCAAACCACAAACTTGCCTCTGGTTGCCTGTGTGCTAGCTCTTCCATATTCAAAATATTGACTATTATTGATCACGTTAGTTCCAGGGGGGTCTCATAGTGGGTTTCCTTCAGCAGTGACAGGCTCCTATAGCAGGTTTAGGGAAAGGCAGAGGCATAAAAAGAGATGAACGAACACATGCCCTGCGTCGCATGGAGCGTATTTGTTTTTGCTGACGGGAAAAAGGCGAACCTTTCACGAGGGGCACGTACACGGTCATCAGAAGAAGCTGTTTCCTCCACCCGTCGACTTGCAAAGCTGCCGCATGGTGTATTAAATGGTTGAGGTCAATACAAACAGGATGCCAACACATAACGGCAGCAGGGTGGAGCAGTTCCCCTCCACTACAGCTGAGACGCCGCCCAGCGTGTCGCCTCGCTCCTCTCCCGTGTTGGATCTGTCAGACGCTGCACCCTCATGAGGAATGCACCTTTTTTTCCTGATTCAGTCATGACACTGTAGCTAATGCCAGCATTGACAGAGTTCAATAATATACCTTCATTTCTGAGAGAACTCGCCCTGACGATGACGATGTAACAATTAAAATGCCAGACCTGCTCAACGTTTGAAAATGACTAATTTCTGAAGCTTCATCCTGACGATTGAGAAAATCTGTCTCTCGGTACACTTGCTTTGACAGATGACCTCCATTTTAGTCCACTAAGCTTTTCTCCCCCCTTTTTTCAAGCATTCCACAGTTATCATGGCCGCCATAGTTCAGCTGTGCCCAACTCTTATCAACCTTGTCGTCCTACTTCTGTCCCTTTTTCTAGGCTGCAAATCACGGAGCAATGCGGCTCGTTACGTAATTTCTTTTTCACAAAAGGAAATGTCTTGGGAGGGAGGGGGGGTGTAGATGGCATGCATTGAGATGACAGGGAGAAGAAAAATAAATAACGGGAAGCAGGGGTGCGGTCAACAATTTCCTTCCATAAACTTCTCATCTGCCCTTACTGTATGTGCGACCAAGCAGGAATCCAGTGCATGCTTAACATATTGGAGCATTCGGCTCGTGTGCAAACAAACACTGTGGTGTTTATGTAGCTATTAAGCTAACAAGACTTGACATGTAAGCAGAGTGTGTGTTACTGTGAATGGTTTAAGTGTAATAGAGGACTGCGATCACTTGCTAAAAGATTCCTACGCGCTGGTTTAGTCTATGTGGGAACGTGTAGCGCGTTGCTATCCATGGGCGGAGGAAGACAACATGGGTTTTATGGCACTCTCTGCGGAAACGATGCGTAGACCTTCCTCTTGGCATCCCATCTGGATACTGAAGGTCCTGCATATGGCTTTCATTTGTGCTGGAATGTGTTTTAGAATTGGGTCAAAGACAACTAATATCAAAAAGCACCTTTTACTGTGGTGCACAGAAAGAGAACGGTGGTGTGTGAATGCCTGTACTTCCATATTTCACAGTAGTTTCTGTCGGGGAGGGGGGCTCGACTGCTCGCGTCCCACGGCCATTATGACAAGGTTACAAACGTGGGCTGGGTATTTTTGATGGAGAGAATGAGAGATGAGAGACACCATCCAACATGCAAATAACTTGAATTCCATCTTCCTGGGTTGAGGCATGTGAGCGGGGATCATCTGTCACCAGTGGTCGCCTCTTCACACACACACACACACACACACACACACACACACACACACACACACACACACACATTCTCCTGCGGCCACTTTGTGTCTCCATCAGTGATAGGTTGTACATCCAGCAGAGGGCTCTGCAGATGGATTGAACATTTTTTTGTGGTTTTGTAAAGCTTACTCTCTTTTTGCAATTTTCCTCTGCCCTGTTTTCCTTGTTGTTTGCATCAGGGCGTGGAAAAAAATAATTGGTGTAGGTCGCAAATGACTTAATTAAGCCCCCAGCGGCTCAATGGATTCAGCTATTATGAAACATAATATTCATTTCTGGTTTTTTTTATTTTATCTTTTCTCTCCCAGGCTTTTTCACTCTATACTTTTAACACAATAAATGCTTTCAAGGCGGCTTTAACCTGATTTAAGATTTCAAATCCGTATCATTATATAATTCCAGTAATTGTTGTGGCCCCGCCTGTCTCTGACTGTTGGCTTTCTATCTTTGAGTTTGCCCCTTCAGAACAGCCTCAACGCTTCTGTCTGCATTTCCCTTGGAGATGAATAAAATATCCATCTTTCTTGTTCTGGAGTGTTTTAGCACAAACCTCAAACAAGCTGTTCATTTGTTTCAACCTTGGTAAAGCGAGAAATGTTTAATAAAAAGCAGGAGGAAAGCAAACGAGGTGGAAAGGCCGAGGGTGGGAAGGACACATTGGGACATTACTGGGCAACACACTCGCCTGTCCATGCAGGAATGTAGCGGATACACGCATACAAGCACTCGCAGGAAACAATGTGTAAACTTCAGTGTGTGTGTGTGTGTGTGTGTGTGTGTGTGTGTGTGTGTGTGTGTGTTTTGCTTGGACTCAAGGGTATTTGGTGTGTGCATAAGAATGCAGTGAAGCAGAAAAAAACAACACAAGTGCTGCATGCAGTAATGTATTCCTCATAATTGTATGGGCATATTGTGGACAACAAACACACACACCCAACACACACACGCGCACACACAAACACATTATTTTAGGCATAGAAAGCATGAAGCCTTGGCATTTCCTGGCTTTGAAAGCTTGGTGTGTCGTCAGTCACAACATCGCCCAACTTTAAATCCTTTTATTTATTCCTCAAAAACAAATGGATCCGGCTGAAATAGCTGAAAATTGGGAATCAGTGGCGCTAAAATTCCACACAGTGGAAAAAGTAGGTTTTAGGGTTTTCCCACCTTTGCAGAAGGTCGGTCATTTCTTTACGTTTAAAAGCGTTTATGTTTAAACTAATGAACGTTACAGCCCTTCTCAAGCTCGACTCAACACTCACTTTGTATGGCAGCACACAGAAAATGTAAAAAAACCAGATAACACCTCCAGAGATCGTCAGGAAGCCGCTTTCATCCGTGCACAGCATGGTGCCAAAATGCTATTTTACTGTTTTGGCTGCTTTCTCTTACCACCTGACATTTAAACTCAGCTGCTGAGTGATTTATGAATGCGGTGGTCTTGAGGCTATCATAAAGATGTAAAAGTAGGAATAATGTCGCTACCTTCGGCAAGTTCGGTGAGAAATGCAGCAGCAGCGTTTCTTTAATCGCCTGGGAGCAGAGCTGAGACTGTTATTACACAGCGTTGCATGCGGAGGAAGTTTCCGATGTAAACCGGAGGATTCATGGCGTCCCCGGGCACATGAATGCTGTTTCTGTCGTGGCAGATGGGCTGAGGCCTCATTTGACATGTTTTTGCCCCGAGGCCATGTGCCATTGAAGGGGATTTCCTCGCCCAGGTGTGGGTCTCTCCATCACAGAGGGGAAGGCAGATTATTATTATTTTATTAAAATAACCTGCACTTTCTGTGCGCTGACACCTGCAGAGGTTCCTTGCTTTCCTGTGTTTCGATATATTTTGCCTTCGTTTGTAGAGAGAATTCTTCATGAATAAAAGGGGAATGATTGCCATAATTTAATAAAAGGTCACAAATTAGAAAAAGGAATGCTTTGCTTGGCTCCCCCCCCCCCCCCCATTTTGGCCGCCATCTCAGTCATCGGTTAGACGTGGTTAACCGACATTTTTCGCATAGATGACCTACATACCTTGGGGCTTTTACGGTGGTCCACCTGTTGGAGCCACGATTGATTACCCTGTGTCGCAGTCAAGATGGAGATACGTAAAAAATGAATTGAGTGGAACGTCATTGGCCCTGCAAACAAAAATCTATCAATCATGGAAGCCTTTTTAAGAATTTGGGTGGTGGTTTATGATGGATGGAAATTCCTTTAAAGGCAATTTGGACCCCAGACAAGAATCTCTCCCAAAGGTCGTACGCGCTAGACCTTAGCAGATAGATCTCCATTTTTACCAACAATGTGGGGACATTTTTTGCATATCTTCAAAGGGTTGTTTGAGGGTTACGACTTGGTTTGTGGGTTAACAGTAGAAGTAGGTAAAATTAGGAGAAACGGACATTTAGTCGTGATTGTAATGGGTCAGGTAAAGCTGGGAAATGCTAGGAAATGTATTATGTCAGTGAAATGGTGTGTGTGCGCGTGTGTGTGTGTGTGTGTGTGTGTGATGCTGAGATACGCACAGGAAGCCCCTGGTATGTGACCCTGAGTAGAGAGGATGCAGGTGCTAGACCGACTGTTTTTTTTAAAATGTTATTTCAACTCCTTTTCAATTAGTTTTAAAATAATTTTATCAATTTACTCCATTTCATTGGAATTCCTCAGCCTGCACTTCGGTTGACTGAGCTCGTGTGTGTTCCTCAGGAGATGGCAGTGCGGGCACTGAAGCAGACGGGCAGCCGGAACATTGAAGCAGCCCTGGAGTACATCAGTAAAATGGGCTACCTTGATCCTCGCAACGAGCTCATCGTCCGCGTCATCAAGCAGACGTCACCAGGTGACCTTAAAAAATCATGCTTGGCAATGATGTACTAGTGCGACATCAGTATATGCGGGGGTTAAAAAATGACTTTTAAACTAGTAGATGGTCGAAACTCTTGATTTTTGCTTTTATTCCCCCACCCTGCACAGAATATATAAAATATATTGAGTTTGTTTTGGTCTTCTCAGGAAAAGCTGGCATTCCAAACTCGATGGACCACCGACCTTCCCTAGAAGCCTCAGGTGAAGCAGGGGCCATGCCTCCATACCACCAGATGGGGGCTCCTATGTATGAGGGGCCAGCGGGATACACCCCCGATGGTGAGATCTCCCGACCTTACATGAGCTCTGCCCCTGTGATGAACTACATGATGCCACCGACAAGTTCAGCACAAGGACCGGCCATGGGAAACCCCATGGGTCGACCCCCGACTCTAGGCACCTATCCAGCGGTGATGGGCAGCCAGGGCAACCCGGCCAATACCATGTACCCTCCAGGAGCCCAGCAGAAGAATTATCCAGGTAGCATGGAGCAGCATGGGCCCATGATGAGCTACAATGTTCCTGGGCAGCCTCTGCAGCTCCAACCTCAGCCTCCTGGGGGCCCTGTGCCAGGCCCACATTATGACTACAGCCATGCCAGGCCACACATGATGGATCCTGCAGGCTATGGAGTGAAGCGGACCGCCTCCTTTCAGAACAAGATGGCACCGCCTCCCATGGCACCCCCAGACAACTACGTTAACATGCAAGGGAAAGGTGCCATGGGTCAGAATGTTCCAGGGGGAGGAGGAGCTGGAGGGGGTGGAGGGTATCCTGCCAACCGGTACCTGCCCCCACATTCCCACCCACGCCAGGCCAGCCCCACCTCCCACCAGGTTCACCTGATGTCCCGTTCCCCGGGAGGGGTAGCAGCCATGGGCCCTGACTTCTCTGACATACCCCAAGGCTTGATGACGCCGTCCAGGGCCAGTCTTAACCTGGACATTTATGAACACCACTGGGCTGGACCTCCGGGCCCTGAAGGGGCCCCGCCAGGTAGGCAACCCCAACCACAAGGCCCATTCAGGGGTGAAGTTCGTGTCCCGAGCCGAACCAACTCCTTCAACAGCCGTTCTGCTGGGCCCAATGGCGTCCGACCAACTCTGACGGCACCCCCGACAGCTGGGAAACAAGATCCTTCTCTGGGCCCACCTAACACGATCACCGCTGTGACGTCCCCCCCAATCCAGCAGCCAGTCAAGAGCATCCGTGTAATGAGGCCAGAGCCCAAGACGGCTGTGGGACCATGTCACCCTGGCTGGATGGCCGCTCAGACCCAGGATGCCGGCGAGCCTCTGGCTTATATGGCAGAGGAACCGTACCCCATTGAGCCGGCTCAGGAGCCACGCTGCCCACCACCCCCTTATCCCAAAAACCTGCTCATGCCCGGCCCAACTGCAGAACCGGGGGGCTTGGAAGCAGCCGGAGCCATGTGTGGAGCTCAGGACATCGGCAACGCCGCCGTCAGAAGTACACACGGCAGCGGCAGTGGAGGGAGCGGGAAGGTGGAGGAGAGCCATCAGGTGAAAGAGAAGACGAAGATGTGCAAGACGGACAAAACCGATAAAACTGTAAAAGACAAGAAGCAAATCCAGACGTCACCCGTCCCGGTCAGAAAGAATGGGCGCGACGAGGAGAAGAGGGAGTCGCGCATCAAGACTTACTCGCCTTTTGCCTTCAAGTTCTACATGGAGCAGCACATCGAGAACGTGATGAAGACCTACAACCAGAAACTGAACCGCAGGCTTCAGCTGGAGCAAGAGATGTCCAAGGTAAGATCGTCCGCCTCCATCTCACAAACACGACATCACTGATCACGTGATCGAGGCACACCAGAGAATGTAATGTTGGAAATAAAGACACAATATTCTCCTGTTGAATAGTATTTCCAAGCAGACTGTACAATAGGAAGCGGTTCCCCTGTTAAAAATGTAAAGGTCACGAGTAATAAGCAAACACTCAGCTAATAATGGACTAAACTATTCAAGAGGTGATTGATCGGAACCAGTAAAGCCAGACATCGTGATTCAACGAATCTGCCCGCAGGACAAGACCTTTTCCCCGGCATAGAAAGTCTGTAAATTTACACTCGCGTTTCCATGAGCTCTTCCATAAATTTGGACTTTGCCTTTTTAAAGTGATAGAGGAGCTAAACGGATGGCAGCGACCCCAGACAGGAATGGAATTAGCTCATAGGTCAGCATGCCGCAGGATTACTCACGCTAATGAGAAATAAAATAGATCGTTTATGGTGCGTTGAAAGGGTCCCGGGAGGTTTCCTGTTGAGCGACAGTGTTCACTAAATCCCTGTTTTTGCCGCCCAGGCCGGCCTTTCGGAAGCGGAACAAGAACAGATGAGGAAGATGCTGAACCAGAAAGAGTCCAATTATAACAGGCTGCGCCGTGCCAAAATGGACAAGTCTATGTTCGTGAAAATCAAGACGTTGGGCATAGGAGCCTTTGGGGAAGTGTGCCTCACGCGTAAGGTGGACACCTGCGCGCTTTATGCCATGAAAACACTGCGGAAGAAAGACGTCCTCAACCGCAATCAGGCGAGTTCTCTCCTATAGGACTCATAGCATCTATAGATTTTCCTACTCTTGTTTCTTTACACATCGTGACATGAGTAAATGTGCAACAATACTTGTGGGTGTTGGTACAGGTGGCCCACGTGAAAGCAGAACGCGACATCCTGGCTGAGGCAGACAACGAGTGGGTGGTGCGTCTCTACTACTCTTTCCAGGATCGAGAGAGCCTCTACTTTGTCATGGACTACATACCCGGGGGAGATATGATGAGCCTGCTCATCCGCATGGGGGTCTTCCCCGAGATCCTGGCGTGTTTCTACGTGGCGGAGCTGACGCTGGCCATCGAGAGCGTCCACAAGATGGGCTTTATCCACCGCGACATCAAGCCCGACAACATCCTCATTGATCTGGACGGACACATAAAGCTGACGGACTTTGGCCTATGTACGGGATTCCGCTGGACGCACAACTCCAAGTATTACCAGAAAGGTGAGGTGTTTATAGTAATTCATGACTCTTTGGTCGTCTCGTCTGGTATTTGTTGAATTTACCTCCATTTCCGTTCCTCTTATGTCTCCAGGGAGCCACGTGAGGCAGGACAGCATGGAGCCCAGCGACTTTTGGGACGACGTTTCCAACTGTCGCTGTGGCGACCGGCTGATGACGCTAGAGCAGCGCGCCAATCGTCAGCATCAGCGCTGCCTGGCTCATTCGCTGGTCGGAACGCCAAACTACATCGCACCAGAGGTGCTGTTGCGTAAAGGTAGGTGAAAATTGGACGAACTCTCCCACGATATCCCCCCAATATCTTGTTTACTATCAAGCCGCGGTTTCTAGAGCCACGAGTTGTGTTATTTGTTGATGCTGTACAAGTCATTGGAGAAAATAAAAGCTCACAAAAGCTTCTACAGCCATTTGATTACTGTTTGCACTTTAATTAATATCCCCTGGATTGGGCTGCATTTTCTTTGTCTGACTCAACCATAAATTAAATGAAGCCTGGATTAGGGGCATCAGTGAGAACTTCTGCATTGTTGTTATGCAGCGTCTCAGATTAATGTCCTGTGTGTGTGTGTGTGTGTGTGTAGGTTACACCCAGCTGTGTGACTGGTGGAGTGTGGGAGTGATCCTCTTCGAGATGCTGGTGGGACAGCCGCCCTTCCTGGCTCCCACACCCACTGAGACTCAGATTAAGGTCAGTAAAATTAAAAAAAAAATCCCCTCCTAACAAATAAGTGCTAGATGTGTAAATAATTAGAAATACCACAAGTCAGGGGAACAGGAAGGAGAATGTCTGACCTCTCAGGTTCACTCATAACTGTAAAGATGCTTAGAAAAGAGCAGAGAGACGGATTAAACTTGCTCTGGGATGCTGAGGGAACCTTGCGGTGAAGCACCCTTAAACTTGTGTTTCTTCCCAGGTCATTAATTGGGAGAGTACCCTGCAGGTGCCCGCCCAAGTCAAACTCAGTCCAGAGGCCATCGACATCATCGGCCGCCTCTGCTGCTCTGCAGAAGATCGTCTGGGTGCCAACGGGGCTGGCGAGATAAAAGCCCACCCCTTTTTCTCCCAGATTGACTTCTCCAGCAACCTGCGGCAGCAGCCGGCCCCCTACCGCCCCAAGATCGCCCATCCGATGGACACGTCCAACTTCGACCCCGTGGAGGAGGAAGGTGGCCCCGGAGCGTGGAGCGACAGTGGGGACAGCACCCGGACTTTGGACATGCTTTGCTCCCCTCAGGGGAAGCACCCAGAGCACGCCTTCTACGAGTTCACCTTCCGCAGATTTTTTGACGACAACGGCTGCCCCTTCCGCTACCCGAAGCCCCCGGAAGCCTGCGAGGCGTCGCCACATGTGACAGGAGCCGGCTGCTTGGGCCCAGAGGAGGAGGACGAGCAAGAAGAACAGGACACGGAAGATGAAGAGGAGGATGGAGAGCAGGGGGAGGGATGCGAGCCGGTCTATGTCTAGAGCAGCTCGTCTTTGAGCTTTCCTGCTGCTCGTCTTCTGCGTGTGTTGAGGTGTGCATGCTATACAGATGTGTTTGTGTGTATTTATGCATATCTGGCACGTGTGACTGACCGTGTGGAATCAAAAGTGTGTCCACACTGAACTCCCCTGATCCAGGACCAAGAACAGTGTTTCTATATGTGACTGCATTTGGGTAAAGGCTTGTGCAGTTTGCAGTGCAAAACTGTACGAGTTAACAGGAAATGGTTCTTGGGAATGTAAGGATGTCTGAGTTCTCGACAATATTTTTAATTCAAGGGCTGCTTTTTGGTCTTTCAGCTGTTTTTTTTGTTCCATTCCTTCCACCCTTGGTCTTATGGAGGCCTGGAATACCTCCACAGAGGTTTTCTAGGAGCTCCTAGAAGCTGAGAGGCTTTACATCCAGATCACATGAGGAGTGGAACCATTTTAATCACTGATCATATGGAATGGGCTCTTTCACAGCTGCTGCAAATTAAGCTACAGAGACACGCATGTACACGTGCACACACTCGGATTTTTTTTTTTCCCAGCAGAGCTCAAGCTGAGTCGTAGAAATGTTTTTGCAGTGACATTTCAAGAATTTGGCTGAGAACAGATCACATATCTTCACCCACAGAGTCGTTAAGCAGACATCTGCGTGTGAGGGAAAAGGTGTTTGGTTTTTATGGGTTTTTATCTTCCACAGCTGCTCCATTTCCTTCTTTTTGCCAGTTCAGACAAAGATTCTTTCTCAACATGGAGCCTGATCTTTCTTAACTCTAAAAGTTGCTGTTACAAATTTTCCTTTTGTCCTTTTTAGATTCTTAAGTGTTACCACTTTTCTACTTTTACCTCGACATTTTCAAAAGCTCCATTCCCCTCCAAAATCCACAAACGGCACCGTCCCAGGGATTATTTGGACTTTTGATCGGTCTTTAAAACTGCCCAGTCCTGATCCAAGATCCAACCGCTCTAGAATATATTATTGAAAGCAGATACTTCGATGCGAGCCTGGCATGCAACGAAGAACCATTTGGAACAGATGTGTAATCCTGCCGTCATCAAATAACACGTTTGGTTTACGGCTCGCTCGCCCGCTCGGGCGGCGCACGCCGTCAAATCGACTGAAACCGAATACGAATCGAGGAGAGAGGAGTCAGAAGCAGACCCAGATGGGCCCGAGCCTGCATGGGTCACACACATGCACTCGATCTTTGCTAAGGTGCAGAATTTTCCGGCTGTTTTGCAAAGATCAGTCCCACATTTGCAACGTGTAAAAGCAGCCTCCTCTCCTCGGGGGGGGGGGGGGGGGGCGTAACAGCACAAACGTGATGGTGTGAGTATGTGCAATACTAGAAAATACATTATATAGTTTTCTAAATGCTCACTATCCTTTTGAATGTTTAGTACTGAAAGTATACAAATATATTGGTTTATATATTTTCTGTTATCATTTACATCATGCTGCTTAATATTGTGGTTAATATGACGTTATACAAGTGTTATTGCGTGTGTATTTTGAAAGTGGCGAGTTTGGTGCCTCTCTAATTGAATGTTGGAGCGTGTGTAGACGGGGCGGCGATGGCGACGGTGATGATGATGATGATGATGATCAGTGTTTTCTTTTTTTAACCAGAATGCGGATGTAGGTTCCCCATCTTGTGTAGCCAGGCTGGTCCTGAATACAGATGGAGGAATGCGATTGAGGAAGCGATGGAACAGAGTAGATAATAGTTTAGAGGCAGAGGAGGAATGAGGAAGGTTGGAATGAGTGCATTTTAAAAAAGGAAAGAGTGGCTATTTTGTGTTTGGCAAAACTTCAGCAGAGTTGGTTGGTTATTCTCATTGTTGTTGTTTTTCCCCACTATATTGACCAGGAGTGTTGATTTATGTCCGAATGTGCGCCATGCTCTGCAGAGGAGCTCCTGAAGCCCAGCAGACGATCAATAACCTCGATCGATCACTGACGGTCGGTAAAAGTGGATCTCTGTGCCGGGCAAACTGTGCCAACAGTGTTCTGACTGCAGTGACTGACATCAGAATGCTACTGTCAGTAATCCAAAATTAGGTAATTCTCTAATCTCTCAACTAAACTCGGATGTTTTTTCCACAGTTGTTTTCGTTATTTTTGTTTGACAGTTGAATGAACGTGTGGTTTGTTTTTTTTCTGTCCTGTAAATGTGCCTTATATATCTTATAAGATTACCTTCTATTTATCCTCTTTATACTGCTCCATTTTGGCTGTTTCGTGCTACATCTGGGGAAGATGACTAAAAAATGTCGCTAACATTCTCTACAGCTGATCTTTATTGAAACTGCTGATACATTTGACAACCTGCAGATAACAGCGTCTCCTGCAAAGTGCCTTTTCCCAGTTCTAACCACTGACTTTATATAAGAAGGATTGATGTGTAGTTGATCGCTCAGTTTGTCTAAGGAACATGCTGTGATGAATAGAAGTTGCAGCCTTTGCATCCAAAGTCTGAACGGTAGCAACCAAAGAGAACACTGTCGGTGTTTGTGCTCACGTGACCTCCAAGCTCAACCAAATTTTCATCAAAACAGAACCTGTCATCCGTCCAGAGAAACAACTCCTGCCTTTTCTGTGTGTTCACCACCTTCATAGTTTGTCCTTCGATGAAAACCTCTGTGGATATGTGCATTAATTGTTTTAAATTTGTTGATGAATGTGGAGAGGTAATAACACCACCATGCTGCATCCTTCTCCCCTCTGTTTTGTGAAGGATTATGTTGATGAATACCTAGAATATATTTTTATCTCTCTACATGCTTTATGAACTAGAGGAGGTGGGGTAAAGTGCCATTTGCATTCAGCCACCAGGGGGCGATAGAGATGCGCTAGCGCCACTTGTGAAGAGGTCCTAATATCCGTCTTTTTTATATCAAGTCTGTGGTTTCTACTTCATTTCAGAAACGGTGTTTTGATTTTCAACAATGTTCTTCAGCTCAAATGATCTTAAAACTTACAAAGCTGCTTTGGATTCAGATACGTTGATCGGACGTAAATATTTAAAAGAGCTTCCTTTTCAAATTCATGGAAAAGCCAGGTTGTTGCATGCAAATATTGCCAGTGTTGCCGTGTGACTTTCCTGCCTTGATCATGTGATCAAACGTGGATAAAGTGCCTTATTTTTTAAGTGTCTTCCCCAGTCCGGTGAGATTAAGGTGCCACGCTTTTCCATCTTCCCCCAGACGTCCTTTTAATTTCTCTATACCTTCTCAATGACTGCACTGTCAATCAATATCATTTGTGAAAACTATTAACCACACAAAAAAAGAGAAAAAAAGCTTTATGAGGAGAGTTGTGGCTCTCTGCAGGGTGTTTGAGTTACTTAAAGAGTGTGAGTTTTATTTTCTGTATTGCATTTTCACTTTGGTTAGACAGTGATGACTGACAATCTCTGACTGATTTGTTTTTTCAGTCTGTTTCTTCACAAGACTTACTTTTGTATTTTTACACTAAGGAACCTCTTGTTGTCTGTGATGCAATTCTGTTACTCTTGAGTTTATATTTATACAGATATACATATTTTTTTGTATCTTCCCCCCTTTTCCTTTGATTTCCTCTGTGCTAATGTTCAGAAATCCACATCTACGCAGTATTATAGATTATATAATGTGGACAGCTATCTCTTTTTTACATTTATGTATGAACTGAGATTTTGTAAAAATGCTTTCACGGTCCTTGTGTGTAAAATATATGTATAAATTAAATTAACCAATGTGGACTCTGTGTTTTCCTTCAGCGTTTAAAGAGTCATTTTACTGCCACCTCTGGTGGGACAGAGGTTAAATGTACAGCTAATGTTAGGACAGAAATGAACTGGTTATAGTGGGATAGGTCTTAATTGGGCTTGTTCAACAGCAACTTTAAAACAGAGTTTACAAAGGTTAAATAAAGCCAAGTTTTAGCAGGCGGTGTTTTCACACGACTTCAAAGTTCTGCAGCACAGACCCAGACTGGACTCGACGCACACAAGTACGCCTCTTTTTAAACGTTCTTTCCCCCGGGTTTATCTCCCACTCCCGGTTACATAACCCGCCGCTCCGTGCCGCAGCGCGGCGGGTCGGACCCTCGGACCCCGCCGGGTCTCGGCGCCTCGATCCCACAATGCAGTGCGCGCGGCGCGTCATTGGAGAGGGACGATGATGGCGGCGGTCGGTGCATCAGAAGTGATCACACAGCTGGAAAGCGCTGCCAAAGTTTTAATGGTGAGAACTTCATCCTTGTTTTCTCCCAGCGCGGGCGCCGTCACGCACGGCCGCGCTGTTGTCGGGCGGATTTAGGCGTTCGGAGGCGGCGGCGGTTGTTGAAGTTGGCCACGCTTTATTTTTTTGGTCAAATGTGTCCAGTTTTCGCTGGAGAAACATCGGTGAGCGATGCGTGGCGCCTTGCCTCGGCTGTCTCCATCCCATCAAAAAAAAAAGGAGACAGAAATCCGCTTCCTGCACTGTTGTCGGCCCCGTCTTAACCCACCAGCGCCCTGACGCGCGGACGCGCCTCTGGACACTTTCCAGCGGAAACTTCGGCGCTTCGTGCCGCAGTCGGCGGCGCTTTCCTCGGCTAACTGCAAGTTTCAGCGCACTCTGCGAGCATCTCCGACTTGTTGTTTTAAGCATATCCCGCAGTCCCCCATCACACGATAGCAGCTTTAGCACACCGTCTACCTCACAGAATAGACCAATTCACCCCAAATCTGTCCCTTTGTCCCCTCCCCGAGAGCGTTAAGCCCCATTTGGAGTAAGTCTGGGTGCTAAGATCCAGCAGCTAACCATGTGCATGTCATGGGTCTGTGTTAGGTGAATGAGCTAGCTGCTCCTGCTTCCTGCCATTTTGCTCTCCCTGGGTTTTCCCCCAAAACAAAACGACATGGACATTGTTTTCTTCAGATATGTGAACTGTCTTTGAAAGAAACGTGCGTTTGACCATCCATCCCTTAGCCCTCACTCTGGGGGCACCATCACGTCAGCTTAATTAATCATGTTATTTTAAAGGATTTTTGCACACACTGAACATTTTCCACTATTTTTGTCCATTATTATAGTTTGTTGGTGCTCAGCTGAAGTTGCCCGAATTTCAGCTGCAAAATATTTAATAAAAAGTGTGTTTTGGATACGTGATATTATTCAGAGCCCCGTGAACAAATGGAATCACATTGTAGGACTCTGATATTTCCAAATGCACTTTCTGATATTTGCAGGTTTAAGTTGAATGGGCCGAACATACAGAGACAGGACTCCATCTGTAATGTCATTTAATTAATGGAGACATAAATACATTTTAAGCCTGTTTGATTATGATAAATCTAAATTCAAGCATCAGTACTGGTCCCCTGTTGCAGCGTTCATTATTTCATGTCACAATATAGACTTTAAACCCTTTAAAGTCTTCGTAGCATTTTTGATCTTTTGGACAGGTTCAACAGCTGCTAAATAATTTTTGCCGTTTTCTAACTTGCCTGTTTTGATGGTCGCGGCGTCTCGGTGTGGCTTGGAAATGATGCGGATGTGCGGCGGGAGGCTGCCGGAACAGCTCGAATCTAGAGTTCGCTCATCCAATGATAGACATCATTATTCTTCTTGAAATCTTTGTTGTTAAATCAAACGATGAATTACTCCTTTTTTGTGGCTTTTTATTTGCTCTTTTTTGTTGTTTTTTTTTAAACGAGTTAACTTTTGTAACTGCAGGCACCGCCGTCTATGGTCAGCACGGAACAGAGGCAGCATGCTGAACATATATTCCTCTCCTTCAGGAAATCCAAATCCCCCTTTGCCATCTGCAAGCACATCTTGGGTAAAGACTTTACTCTGCACGGTTCCGCAGCCTGAAAGAATGTTTTCCACCAGTGGCCAAGCTGGTCGTGCTCACATCACACATTTTCCCCTCATGCCTCTGCCCCCCCCCCCCAGAGACCAGTAAGGTGGACTATGTGCTGTTCCAGGCAGCCACAGCCATCATGGAGTCGGTGGTGCGGGAGTGGATCCTTCTGGAAAAGACCAGCATTGAGTCACTAAGAGCATTCCTCCTCACCTACGTCCTGCAGAGACCAAAGTAAGATGGAAAAAGAGCTGCATACTACAGTTATTGTAAAGGGAAACAGAACGGTTGAGTGACGTGTCTTTACACGTGTTATGACCTTTAAATGCCACAGGATGCATAGATATGAAAGATCGAACGCTATAATGTGGATAACAGCACTTTAGGTTATGATACCGAAGATGGAGAAGAGCTAAAGCTGTAGATGTTATCCAAGTATCTGACGTGCTGTAGTAACGCCGCTGAACAAACAACCCAGAAGGGTCCCTGTTTGCTTTTGTTTGATTAGACGCAGCAATGAAGTCATCGTTTCCACGTGAAACGGGCCAAAGACAATAAGCTGCAGCTGTGAATACACAACATTTCTACATTGTTGCTCCTCGCCGTCCTGCTGATAACCAGCGTTTGGGGGCTTGTCCTCTGGGGTGTTCTCACTTAAGGTTTTTATTTTATATATAACAGTGATTCCACTCGTTTCTTTTTCTCCCCAGTCTCCAGAAGTACGTTCGCGAGCAGATCCTGCTGGCTGTAGCCGTCATCGTGAAGAGGGGCACCGTGGACAAAAGCATCAACTGTAAGAGCATCTTTCATGAGGTCGGGCAGCTCATCAGCAGCGGCAACCCTACCATGGTGAGAAGACCCGTATGATTGTTCGTTTTAGACATATTCCCTATTGGTACTTGAGTGGCGCTCTTGATAAGAGGTGGTCTCCTACTTTAGGTTCTGCTTTGAACGTGGCTCAAAAA
Organism: Takifugu flavidus; assembly: GCF_003711565.1. NCBI lineage: Eukaryota > Metazoa > Chordata > Actinopteri > Tetraodontiformes > Tetraodontidae > Takifugu > Takifugu flavidus. Next base: position 2,704,552 of record NC_079520.1, on the reverse strand, counting down.
TTTAGTTATTATTCAGAATTTCTGGGTGTCTTGTTTAGCACAGTGAGAATAACCAGATTTGGTGGCATTCTGGTAAATACTGCCTTTCAAAGTGTATTTCTGATCCATATTATGTGTCAGTAGTCATGAAGGTATCTGTAACTGTAGGCAACACATTCCTGTTGCAGGAAGTGTCTCAGACCACAGAGCCTAGAGCGAAAATAGTCGTGCACAAGGCTGTAATGAAGACATGGTCGCACTTCTTTGAGCATAGAAAATTTCAAATACCCCTTTTTGTTGATTCTCTACTCGCATTACCTTCTGTAAAGGTCACGGGTATTTTTCGTGTGGGGGTATTATTTCTAAGAACGCTGCACTGAAAGCAAACTGCAGTTCCGCCCATTGGCCGGTAGATGGCTCTAGTCGATTACGTTCATTAATAAAGCCGTTCGATGTAAAAAGGTGGGCACCTTCAGTGGGTGTTAGCTACCCCCGCACCCACAGATGAGACAAGGTGAGGTCCCAAATGACATCAAGGCCCCTTGATGATGTGTCTGACTGAGATGAATCCTCCATTATTGCTTTTTTTGTAAAGTGTTAATTGCATCTAATTCTCCAAAATGAGAGGATGTGAAACAAATCCTTAAGAATACTTAACTTTATCCATTTAAAAAAGGGAATTTTGAGAGTGCAAATTGAACCTGGTGACCACACACCTCTCTGCTGCAGCAAACCCTGGCCTGCTCCATCCTGACTGCTCTGCTGACCGAGTTCTCCAGCTCCAGTAAGACCAGCAGCATCGGCCTCAGCATGGAGTTTCACGGCAGCTGCAAGCGTCTCTTCCAGGTTTGCTCTCCGCCGGTTCTTTTTCTTTCCTTGCATGTACTGTATGTGCACCGGTTATATTAATGAACGGAATCCCTTTTATTGAAGGAGGAGGGCCTGCGGCAGATCTTTGTGTTGACCATGGAGGTGCTGCAGGAGTTCACGCGCAGGGAAAACCTGAACGCCCAAATGTCGTCAGTCTTCCAGCGTTACCTGGCTCTGGCTAATCACGTCCTGAGCTGGAACTTCCTGCCACCAAATTATATCCTTTAATTTCTCAACAGTGGACATTTCTATGTACTTCTTTACTTAACACGTGAGACGAGTATATAAATATTCGCTTGAGTAAGTAATGGAGAACAGGGCACAGATGGAGATTAAAAGAATATTTTATTCATCACTTAGTGAAGTGTTACAGAATTTATCAAACCATTCTGCTTGACTATGTGTGTCAGTGGTGCAGATAATTTGGGAAACTGCTTCAAATTGACTGCTCATGTAGTGTATACTGCTAAAAACATCGCGTCCATATTGCAGCCTTTGTCGCTCCTGTGGGTCGTCTACATAGTAGCTGGTGGTATGCATGGCTCCACAAATATTTGATACCCTGGAATGTGGTCTCTGTCCACCAATTTTGCTTTGTAGTTCATCTCTTGTGCACACGTCCATATTATCTTTGCAGTTGCCGACATTGCTAAGTGAACTTGGGCTTGTGCGCGCGTGTGTGTGTGTGTGTGTGTGTGTGTGTGTGTGTGTATGGCCGCTCTCATTAAGGCTTAAATCCCTACCAGGCTGGCATCTCCTCGGCCTGTCTGAGGGGATCTGAAGTGGCGCTTGCTGCCAGTCAGGGCCGTGTATCACTTTCAAAGAGGTGTCTGTGAGTCCATCTCTGTATCATTCCAGCAGCACAGCACCCCGGCTGAGCTTGTTGAGGCTCCCCTTGGTATTCCTGGCACGCTCACTTTGATATGTGTGTCCTCAAAGTCTATTAGGCCATTTTGGGCGATGATGAAAGGCTGTAAGCGGGACTCTGCTTTATGGCAGTTTTGGATTACGCTGTTTTTGCATTTTTGCGGCTTTTAAAGATTTGTTGAAACCTTGATGTGTTAAAAAAAGCAAAACACATGATTGAAAACAGATAGTTTTTTTTAAATATTTCAGAAATGGTCGATTTGTTCGTCTGTTCTGCCAAATTGAAGGGCCAACATCGGCCCATTTCTTTCCTATAATGATTGATTTATGGTTTGGAAGTTATTTGAGTTGATGGATCATTTTTTCACTGTTAAATTAAGGATAAGCTACGGTGAAAAGAGATTTTGTCCACAATAATCAAAGGAAAATTACGTTGTGAAATCCAATTGAAAAGATCATTGGTATGTTTTTGCTAAATGGTTTGTGTGATGAAATCCTTTGTGATTAATGTAATAATTGATAGCTGAGTTGCTTGAGTCATTTTGTTAAACAAAACCAACAAGCTTTTGGAAAGCTTCAACAAGTCGTGCGAAAGTCTGGATTCCTGATCTGAAACTGTCAAACATGTGGGGGGAACGAAGCTGCACATCAAGTGTGGTTTCCGTGGAGATGTCTGTGTGCCTGCCAGTGCTTGTAGAGTCTACAAGTGCGCTGATGAAAAGCAGAACAGATCGAGGAAGGTTGGGAGGTCTGACTGAGCGTGAGCGCCTGTCTGCAATCGTAACAACGGGCCTTTGGTCTGAGGGGCGTGAGCGCGGGCGTCGGGGGGCCTCTCCTTAATTGCGTGGCTGGCAGCCGCCGCCTTTTACGTGCACACGGAGACGCGCTCCTCGTCCAGCTCAAAGGCCCCTTTTAAAGAGCGTCCCTCCCTCAGACACACGCAGTGGCATCCGTGTCATCTGTCCTTGCCGATGTCTGAACTCCAGCCCGGCTCTGGTGTCGTCTGGTGCAGGCACGCTCCCGGGCGTCGGCACGACACCGTGTCACTCCGCACCAGGCTTGACTCGGGCCAGGGTCGCGGTCAGGCCTCGGGGCTGCTGCAGCAGTCAGGTGCTGTAAATGGATGTCGGAGCTGACGGACGGATCGCCCTCCGTCCCCGCCGTCCTCTGTCTGCACCGTCTGGGTGATAACGTCGCTGAGGCTTATTTTTCTGTCCCTTATTAACATTTCCTATCGGAGAATATCACATTATGCTGGTTCCCTGGCTTGAATACTTTCATGCTTGAATAATGAGATCCAGAAATTGATGATCAGGTTATTAGTCTGTGCATATCCATGTTAGGTAATTGATAAAGGTCTGTAATTAAATCACCGTTAGAAAGTTTACACCAAGTGATGGGCCTTTTATAAGATTTTTTTAGGAACTATTGTTAGAATACGGAAGTAAAATACGGAAATAAAATTTATGAAGCTGTTAAATATCGAATATTTAGAGGCTTGTTTCCCCACAAGCCTCTAAATATTCGATATTAAACAGCTTCATAAATTTCGCAACCACATTTTGTTGAGCCGTCCACGATGTGTTGCTGCATCTGTAAAGCTGCGATAGCCCCCCCCCCCCATTTGTGATCAAGTGATACATGTGGGCATATAAACCCTGTCCTAAATGGACATTATGACCACAGATTGGTGAAACTCTCGCTCATTGCTTTACTTTAACAGCTGCTGTACCTCAACCTTTCACCAAAGGTCTTATTTTGAGTTTGTAAGACATTGAACCTTGCTGAGCAATATTTATACCCCCCGCTGGACATGTTCTCCTGCCCTGGACTGTCTGGACCCTGTTATTTCCTAGCCTTTCAGGGTTAAATTTATAGTCATTCTGACCCCAGGTTAAGGTTAGGATTTGGAGTATGCCAGCTTATGCTCGGTGTGTGACCCTGTAGAGTGCAGTGAATCCTCATCTGTTGCTGTCTAAACAAAAGAGGGTATTAAGAGACCAGTGAACAATCGCTCGCTGGCTTTAGTCTCCGGGGACATAAAGTCTGGATGTTTTGCATATTAATTGGCAAAACCATGCAGTCCTTATTGCGAAAGGAATTCAAACAGTAGATGGAATAACGACGAGATTATTGGAGTCATCCTTGAGTGGGGAAATTAATGACAACTGCTGTCTAAACAGATGGGGGCCAAACAGTAGAAGAAAATGAGCAAGGGTCCTTGAGGAGGTATTTCTGGATTGTTTATTCACATGGCGGCAGGATATATCACTTAAACCCTTCCACGCGCCGTAGCATAGTGCTGCGCTTTTCACAGGGCCGCTGGCAGACGTTCAGCTAGTCTTTCTGTGCTGCGGGTCCATCCTCACCCAGGATCAAGCATAATGAATAGAGGATATAGGAGCAGCTCGCTAATCCACGACCATCAGGCACCAAGGCTGCTTGGGTCTGCAAAATTCTCAGATTGCAGGGATCGTCTACTCTGTCGTGACAATACTGTGAAGCAATCCCGTAAAACATCTGCAAATAGCTATGGGGGTGTTGGCTGTATATGGTCTTAATAACAATGTTATTACACCATCGGCCCAGCAAGCAGCCCAGGAAACATCTTCAATCTTCACAATGTTTGATCACAAGTCATCCCAGCTGTCTCGTTATTTATTACATTGGGATTTATTCATTTGTGCCATATTTTATTACAGTGAAACAGTTTAGACTTAAGTTTTGTTCATAACGAGTAATGCGAACATATTCTGAGCATCTTTGTTGCTGCCTCCTTGTGGCGGGCTGCTGTAAGTGAAAGAGCCCCCACACACACCTTCCACCCGACCAAAGGGCCGTCAAGTAAACCTGAAAATGTATTTATTTCAGAGATTTCGGTGTCATTTGGGAGCAGACTGAGAGTTTGGATTCACGTCCTCTGCAAAGATTGAGTTGACTCCGCCCCCGTTTGCTCGCTCTGGCCATGTGGTCCGTTTCCGGGTGACATTCCGAGATAAATATGATCCGTGAACGATTGCGAGTGCTTTAAGTTCAGAGTTTGCCCGTAACGCCGCGGCCATGCTGAGAGTACACGTGCGTAGCTCCTCAAGATGAGCCGTGCGTCAGCTGGAAGCCGAGAATAAAAAGAATCGGGAGAGAAAATGAAAACTCCTGCTGGTGCTGCTGCCTAGATTAATTGCCTGGTGTAAACTGCGGTATCACAACGCGTGTTTACGCGTCTGGTGGTAAAGCCGGCGACTCGGCACATGTGAGCCTCTTCCCTCGTGTTTGATTGAAACCCTCGTGGTCGGCGGTTTGCGTCCACCGCCGACTCTGATGCGTTTGTGTGTCCTATTTATCCGTCAGTCTGTCTTATCTTTCCAGTGGAAAACTGACGCGTCACATTAGTTATTCTTGAGCGCGTTGGAAGGGTTGAGATAGTAGCAGGTGATGTCTTTTAAAAACCCACCAAACCACAACCACATGTCGGAGTCACTCTGCATACATTACTCATCCTGGAGGCATGTGCAGCGCGCGCACACACACACACACACACACACACATACACATACAGTGGGTCTGAGTAAATCTTTTCTTTTTTGAGAGGAGTGGGATTGCATAGATGTAAGTTGTAAATTTCCTTTACGAGTCAACATGTATTTGGTCTTTTCTGAGTTCAGTAGGAGCTCAAAGAGCCTGATATCATTTAAAATAAAACAATTGTCGATTGAAACACACACACAATTACTACTCTGAGGGGTGAAACGAGCCCTCTCGGTTTAGTTTTAAATATTCATTTCAGAATGTGTCCTGTAGCCTGTTTTTCCTCAGCGGTGACCCCGGCCGTTCTGTCCACCTGTGTAAAATAGTTCAAGTAGCCGTGTAGTTTTCATTCCTGGGGTCTCTTGTGAGTTTAGTCCCTGTCATATGATCTTTAGGGGAGGGGGGGGGGGGTTGTGTGGCCTCTGTCACCGAGGTGGTGCGTGTCTTGGAACATGTGCTCCTTTGCCTGTATTTTGTTCCTCCTGCTCGTTCTCCCGAGCGATCGTTGGACCAGCTGTGTCGAATTTCCCCACGTTTCTATCAAAACGGCGTCGAGGATGAAACTCGGTTGGACTGACGGATCGCAGCGCCTCGCTTGGGTCACGTCCCGTTCTCATTCCATCTCCCCGTAGAAAGGTTCAGATGAAGGTCTTCTGCCTCGCCGCAACTATTTTTAACAGGGCCTGAAAGCCAAAGCGCTGAACCTACATGTATACAAGCGCACGCACGAAATCCCACAGAGCGTTAGACAGGTGCCAACTTTTGTGTGGAAAAGCGTGCTGTGTTGTGGTGGGGTGTGTGCACGGGGAGTGACTGGACTGATGTCAGAGGAATGCACGGCCTTCTGCCTCTCTTTGGCTTTGATCTGACATTCCCCTGGAAGTGTCCCGCCGCCACAGACGGCTGATTTGCTTTTATATCCCGTTTGCCTGAGCTTATGCGACCGGTGACCAAGAGAGTTTAATATTTTATCCAGCGGGAAATAACCCGCAAAAGCCGCCTTTAGAGCCCGACGATCCAGCATCGGTTTATGTTTTAGACTCCAAGTGTTAAACTGATGGTACACTTGTGTTAAAACTGGGTGAAATGAACTCAAGATAATAGCAGTGGATTTCTTTTATACGTTCTGTACATTTATGTCACTCAATCATTTGGCAACAATGTCATTGACGTCGTCTGTGTGTGTGTGTGTGTGTGTGTGTGTGTGTGTGTGTGTGTTTGCTGTTATGAGAAGCTCAAGTGTTTTTGAGGACACAAAGATAAGAATGTGTGGAAAGTAAAACAGACGGAACAAGTTGTTAAAAGGAACAATCTTTGAGTGATTGTGCTACGGGCCAAAGAGAGGCTCCTGTTTTAGTCTTAGAAAGCAGACAACGGGAGGGACGAGGCGATTGGCTGAGGAAGGGAAAGGGGGTGTTTCGAGGGGCTAAGGAGCCTCGAGGCCCGCTTGTTGAGGAGTGAACAAGGGGCAGATTGAAGCAGAGCCTTGACTGGCTGCGGCGAGAGCGCACGTCTGCTGTGGTTCAAGATCTTGAGGAAGCAGAGGAGAGAAATTTGAGCGTGCACGGAGAGGTGGTGCAGCAAGGAAGAAGGTTAAGAAGAGGACAAGAGGGGAAGGAGAGGAGAAAGGGAAGTGTTTTGCTACAGACAGATGAATTTTAAAGGGCAGGAACTATAAAATAAAGGTTAACGAAAGGAAGGAAGTATTAGCTAACCAGACAGATCAAAATAAGCATTGTGAGGGAGCTCGGTGACGGTAGCTGCTGTTTATTTGAGTGTGCTGCTCCTCCTCCTCCTCCTTCTTCCTCCTGCTCCTCCTCTTCATGCTGTTGTTGGCCTTAACTGTTGGCGGGTCACTGGGGCGCCACTACATCACCATGTTTGAGGCCACACAGAATGTCATGCTCAAGCCAACCGAGACCTGGAGGGAAGCGCTGCTGGACACCCGCATCATGGACCTCTTCTTCACTGTGAGTATCTGATGCAACCTTCAAAATCTCTTTTTTTTTAAGCAAACTTGACAAATCCTGCTCGTTTTTGTGTGACGGTTAGCGGCTCGGCGCGTCGCCGGCGTGTCCTGCTGCCCACCGTGTCATTTCCAGAGTTCATCCTTCAGGTCTTTAGCCACAATTATGACTCTTTCTATCTCGTGTTTCCATGAGAGTTTTCCGGTGCCTCGTCTTACCCTTTGATCCGATTCCTTTATATTCCTGACCTCCAGATTGCGGTTTGTTTTTCATAAACAAAGACAGACAGTTTGACTTTCCACGTTGGCCAGAGTAGTCTCACTTGACCTCGTCGTTTTGGCACACGCTAAGTTTTCATTAGTTTTGTGGGCTCTTTTCTCGGGACGTGTCTCTAAGTAGATTTATGGGTGCTTTGCAGCGGGGTCTTGTTATTGCGTTACTGTCCAGAGGACCTTCTGGGGAAGTAAATGTGTATTTTCAAGCAGCGTCTTGTGTATTTTAAGAGGCAGCCCACGTTGGCTAAGCAGACAGTGTGGAACAAAGAAGTGTGGAACAAATCAGTCAGCTGCTCTTCAATTCAGCATCCTTCCAAACCCGCTGGCTGACCAGCACCAGATACCGCTCCACTATTCTGGCTGTGGTCTTTCCGCTGCCAGATCCTGCTCCACCCCTTTACTCTCGCCAACTTGTGTTTCTTTATCATCTTCAGTTGACCTCTCTGCTGCACTTGCAGCCGTTTGCTCACTCTCTCGCACACCAAGACTCACCCCGTCCGTAACTTGCTGCCCTGAAATATCGCGTTGATTTTAAACTGTAAATAACCAAATATCGTCTCCCTTGTGTAGCGCCACGTGCAAAATACAGGGTTTTGTTGGACAGCATGTTGCAATCTTTGTCAGCTTAACAACATGGTGATTTGTTCCATTTTTGTTTCTTGTGACGGGGGTGTGTGTATTTCAGATCCAAACAGGATTTTGATAATGGATATTGTGTCTGGAGTAACTCGTTAGGCTGTTTAAAGGTCTTCTCAAGTGCAGTTGCTTTTATAGCATATTGCGGCCATTTAACCTTCAGTTTTGGGAGTTTATTATGATTGTCCACGAGTGTGAGTGCAGGTTTTTCCAATGCAAAACGACACAACTGTGTTGTCGGTGTGAAATTTGTCTGTAGACGCTTCGTATCGCAACGTTTTCAGTGGTTCTAGCTTCACACCCGGAGCCGTCCCCGAAGGCCACATCAAAGGTTTCAAAAACTCAAAGCACTCGGGATTTGATTGACAGATCCACACACTCGGGCCCGAATAAAAATGTCTGTAGTCGGTCGCCTTTGCTGAAGGAATCTGCGGGATGCGTGTCGTCTCGGTTTCAGTTTTCAGTTCTCAGTCTCATTTCTCACTCTGGTATTTCTAGTAGCTCAACTGTTTGTTATTGTAAGGCTGCTGTGGCACTGTCAGCTGTCTCTACGTGCACGCGCGCGTGCGCGTGCTTTACAGTACGCTCCCGGTTGGGTCGTGTACTTGTGTATTTGTTGCAACATCTCTGTCTCTCTGTGAGATTGTGTCAGTTTCCATTTGTGTGTAGGTGTGTGTGTGTGTGTGTGTGTTTCTCATGCTGTCAGTGGGTGTAAATTTGTATTTATTCTAATGTAATGGGGTCCCCCGCTGCTTCAGCTGCTGTCCTCTCAGCTGTGAGGGAGCGCATGAGCTTGGCCTCCGTGCGTGCGTGCATGTAAAGAGGTTATCCAGAGACACGCGCCGTCAGGGTCACACTCCACAACAGACCAGTGGCCGGATTAGGACCCGGCTCCATGATTAGGGGCCTCTGTTAACAACCACATAACCCAAGCTCTGCAGGCACAGTCTTGTTGAGAGACTTTGGGGAGTCTCCATTCCAGCTCCAGTAGGTGGGTGTCTGTCACTGTCCCATTAACTGGCTCCAGTTCTTCTTCCCCAGTGATCACGAGGCTGCGGTCAGATGTTTTTCATTATAAACACTTGTGGTTTTGTTTCTAACTTCAACAAAACCATAATCCAGCATCTCAATCATCAAAAGCCACGGACTCAAACTTTCTACAGACGCATGCAGGATATGTCAGAAAAACAAATCATGCAAACGTGCCTGACAACCCTGTTTTGGATCACTCTGTCTCGTCAGTCTGGTAAAACGAGGATAAAGGGAACACTCGGCTTAATCAAAGCACATCCATCTCTGACTCTGCTCCCTGGTCCACCTCTGCTCCAGAACACAACCATCCTGTGGCCCTCCAGATGTTTTAGTTACACATCAGACACGCTTGATGTCTCACTGATGCTCATTGTAGAAGCTACAGTTGGTGGTATTCCTCCCCCCCCCCCTTCCCCTTCCTAATCCTGCACCATCAGGTCACCATGGAAATGTGTGATGTCTCCATTGGAATTAACAGCACCCAAACAATGTAAGGCCCTTCAGATTTTATGCATATCTTCATTTTCAGCCTAAAATAGTTGTGATCTGTGCATCCCGACGTCGGCATTGCTCGCGTACTTTGGAAATCACGGCTTTCAAAGCATTCGAGTTCAAATGCTCCTGAGCTGCTGATGGTATCACCGGGATTCAGGCGTGCATTCAATGAGTGTGCTCAGTAGTATTGTCCATGAAACAGCAGTAGGAGTTTATACTGAGGGGACAAAACGGTTCGTTTTTACATAGAAACATTGTCAGGATTTAACGGCATCTGGTCTGGCGCATATTTGGGCCGTGGTAGTTTGGAAACAGAGAAGGTGGGGATCGTTAGTTCCTCCAACATGAAGCAGCAGGATGCCTTTAACCACAGTTCAGACGCTCACTGCAGTGAGGGAGAGGACCAGATAGAAGACGGAGCATCTGGACTCCGCTGCGTGTTTTCCTCAGTTTCTCATGGTTTTTAGTTTCTGTTTGTCTCCAAATGAGCAGAGAACTGCATCAGAATGTGATTGTGTATCCACAGGCAAACATGCACATACACTTCCAAGACCATTGGTAGCATCTGGTTTATGTCATTGCATCAAATCAGCACGCACGCAGCCACACACACGAGTACTGCGTAGTCCCACGCAGAGACCCCAGCGAACCGTGGACCAGTACAGCCAGTACAGCACTGAATTAACAAAAGAAGGACAATATCGACCGGTTTTGACTGCGAGTGTGTCTAATGTCTTCAAATTTATAGTTTGTTTTAATTGGGGATGTGCTGGAGTTTATGCGCCTATCCTCCCTACGGCTTTATCTCAGAGTAGTCTGCACATGAATGAGGTACTTGCAGGGGTTCCTGTTTTTCTTTACGTGGTCGTACGCTGGAGGAGGCAGGGCTCAATTTTTCATTTGGATGGAATGCACGGCTTCGAGGGAATATGGCTTGGGCAATAAACTAGAAAAATGTCCACAGCCGCTTCTTAACCCCTGAAGATCCAGACAAACCGACTGGCACAGACTCATTTTTATCGTAAGGAGACTCAACCTTGTCCTCCAGGAAGACGCGGGAATTGACTGAGATGTCCTCGGACTGCAAATCAAGCATCTCTGTAAAAATGGAATACTCAAATTACTCTTCGGGGACATAACCTTAACTGGAACTGGTGATTAAAACAGTGTCGTGTTCTGAATGTGTGAAATTGGTTTCGCATTAGCGTGACTTCATTTACCAGCTAAGGAGGTAAAATAAACACTGACTTGTTGCTGTGTTTTTGCTCTGGAGAATGTAATTTAATCGGTTTGCTATTGTATTAGCACTTCCAGCCTTACAAATGGAATTACAAGAGTGCGTCCAGCATGTCGGCTTTAATAAGCACAGTCGGTGCGGGGAGCAGATTCGGTTGCAGTAGAAGTCGATTGTCCCTTCGGCCCGCCCGCAGGCGGTAACCTGATCCGTGAGGGAGAGTGATAGTGGCAAAGAGCAGGCGAAAGACAATAACTCGAATTGCAGTGTTGATTTGAAAAAACCTCCGAGCACCCTGAGGAAATGGACACCAGGCTTTGTCTGCTTCTATAAATACATTCCTCATTCTCTTTATCAGCTTCCCCTCCCCTCTCCTAATATGTTGACCTGCTAATCTCTTTTCCTTCACCTTGCCTCGTGCGTCTTTCTGCATCTTTCGGTTTTCTGTCACAACACTTCTTTTCATTCCTTACCGTGAGCAGCCGACCGGCACTTTAAACACCGAGTGTGAGGGTTCCAAATCCACGAGGTGTGTGTAGAAACATGGTTGTAGTTCACCTGATGCCATCTTCCATAGCCGATGAGTTTAGAATTCCTTCCACTGGGACATCTATTTGTTTTAGCAACAATTTCCTGTCGTACGTCACATTTGAGGGAAGAATTTGACCGTTTCTACGTTTTATGGGGAATAGTTTATTTTTATTTTATTAGCGCTGGGTTAAAAATGCTCTAATCCTACTCGATATCCTCTTCCCTGCTTCTGGCCTCCTGCTCCTTCATTGCTATGGATCCATCTCACTGCCAACACAAACACAATGAGCACAGAAATAGCAAGAACATTATCTAATGGCACATTGATTAAGCAGGGTGCAAATCTGCTGTCATTTGAGCACCATAAGCAGTATTGTTGTATCCTTTTCTCCTCCTTCCATCCTCACTCTTTCCACACACGTACACATACTCACATGCTCACACACTGGTTGTGTATCTCTAACTATAGTCAGACTCGAGGAGACTGGCATTACTGGCGTGGCCTGGATCACTCACTGGTGCAGCTGCCTTTTCAGAGCTCGCACCGTTCTATCTTTTGGAATTATACTACCTCTCCCACGCCTCTCCGTCTCTCTCCCCCTCTCTCTCACCCAGCATCTCCCTCCTCCTTCCCCTCCTCTCGCTGAGCTCGTCCAGGGGATGACGCTGTGGAAGAGGGCAGCAGCAGCCAAACCTGCGGTGGCTACACTACGTTAGCATCTGAGATCGCTGCCCGGCAGCACGCCGCTTGCGACTGCCCGAGCGCTGCAGCTGGGGAGCAGGCAGAGGGGAGGAGTGGAGAGAGGCAGCTGGAAAGAATTTAGGGGAAGGAAGTGTGAGAAGAACAGGAGATTTTGAGAGGTGGTGGAGGAGGAGGAAGAAGAAGAAGAAGCGGCAACAAGCAGGAGGAGGATGAAAGTTTGATTGCTCCCGCGATGAAGTGATCGGTCTGGATTTAAGAGGATGAAGGTTCAGGAAACGGCAGATAACACATTCGGACTGACAGAGAAGAGAACCGCCGCTCACGGGAGGGAGGATTTGGAGCTCCAGGCGTCGGCGTAGCAGCGCCAGTGGAAACCCGATGTCGCTGAGACGCTGCGGGTGACCGGCAGTGGTGTTACCGCCGCAGCTTCGCCGTGTGCTCGTCGGCGTGCGCACGCAGTTGAACCCGACGATGCCTCTTCTTCAACTGTGGGGAGGCGACGTCTCGGAAAAGGCGAAACCCCAGATCCCACGAGTGAACGGCAGCACAGGACTGAGATGAGACTGAACCGAGAACAGACCCGGGTCGTTCCGCTCTAGCTTTGATTGAGGCTGCCTGCGGGCAGACGGGATCCGTTCTGTGTTTGATTATTGCGACCGGGGTCACGGTATCTGAGGAAGGACGCGTTGAAAAATCAATTGGCTCTTTCGCTTCCTCCCGCTGGCTAGTGTGTCCCGCCGGTGAGTATCAATTCTGTTGCGTATCAGCTGAGGCGGCTGTTTAATCTGACGTGTTGTTCGGATGCTCCGGCGGTTGTGTTTCCGAGTCTCGGCGCAGCATCGGGGTGCTGGTTAAAGTTTTAAACTCGCTGTCAGTCGATGCTAGAGACGTCTGAATAAAGTCTTGCTGACAGTTGTATTAGAAACTGAAAACCTGTTCATACATTTTGGTCCGGGGTGTCCTTATTTCCTACCGAATCCACCTATTTAACTTGGATTTGACAGATGCAGCTTTCCTCTTGTCTTTTAGGTGCACAGGAAGATTAGAGAGGACTCGGACATGGCTCAGGACTCCTTGCAGTGCCTGGCCCAGCTGGCCTCCATGCACGGCCCCATCTTCCCTGATGAGAGTGCCCGGGTTTCTTACCTGGCCCACCTAGTGGAGGGCCTGCTCAGCATGATCAACGGGTGAGTGCAACAGCGGCTTATAAACGGTGTTTTAGCCACGCTAACAGGTGAGCTAATTGCCATAAATTGCTATAAGGTTTGTTTGGTTGCGTTACCATTGAATTGGTTTTAAGTTTAAGTTACTCTCACCTTTGGGTTTCAGCATTGTCCTTTAAATAAAATAGGACAGTATCTGTTTTCTATCAGTGCAGCAGGAGACGAGACAAAAAAAAGAAAATTAATTGCTCACTGTTGCTGTCTGTTGCCCCTTTAAACCTGTTCTTTCAGTGCAGCAGTTTTATTCTAATTAACACTCGCAGCCATTTCAGAATTTAAAAAGAAATCCATTTTCTTTTCTGTCGTCAGGCAGTTCTCTCTATTGTATTTTAATCACGCGTTCAATCGTCTGCAGAGCCGCTCAGTAAATCCCACCCCGCCGTCAGGTAAAACAACACACGGAGCCTTTGAAAGCAGCTCCCTGGGGGAGCAGCTCTTGTTATTGCACCCACGGTAATAAATAAACCTGCTCGCTGCTGAGATGTGCAACAAAAAAACTCCGATTTGCACCAACTTTCGATCCTGTGCTTCAAGGATGTGGTGTTTCTTGAATTCAGAGGGTTGGTAAATGATAACCAATGTCAGAGTCTGACTCATTCTGTGGCATTTCTTTATTTATAGGAAGTGATTGCTTGTTGAGTCTGTTTTAAAAGGCCTTGGAGTCGAGCATCTGCACCTTTTGTGGGAGATTATGTGGAGAGGGATGAGTCTTTTAGTCCCCTACGACATAGAAATAAAGAACATTATATTTTTCTTCCTGCCCTTTAAAGCATATGAAGGATTTATGAATTATCTGCTTGGAGGTCACTGTTTGATGATGCTTGAGCTGCTACCACATATTTATGTGTATATCTGAGTATTTGTGTCAGGACTTCACCAGACTCGACATCGTCTGTGTTGGTTTTCGAGCCGCTTTGATACTTAATGGGGCTCTTAAATTTAATTAGCTGGAACTACTAAATATTTGGTGTTTTCACTCCAGTAACTTTCCACAAATTACCAAAAGAATGAGCCCCAATGTAATTCAGACACTTTTTTAAACTTCAGGAACTCAAATATTGGATTATCCTCGGAGCGGCGCGGTGTTAACCACCTTCGGACCGACTCTTGACGACTCGCCTGCTCGTCAGCGGAGGTCACGCCGAGAAATGAACGATCGGGGGTTGCGTGATCTGCTAGTTCGTAGTATTGATTCTTCCCGTGTGCCGCCGAGAATCGGATCGGCGTGTGTTGGGCTTCGGGAAGCTGCATTAAATGAGATTACCGCTCTGTTTTTAGCAGCTGGGTGAGGCAGCAGTTACCTAAAGGTTAAGAGAGCAGTTGTCCCCGCGTTTGTCTTTTGCTATTAAAATAGTCCGTTATTGAAATAGCTGCAGCTAGCACTTTCTTCTGTGGTACATATCACACCTCTACATTAACGTAAATAATGTAACATAAACTGATCTCAGGAAGGAATGAGAGCATGGACGTTGGACCAGACGCCATCCACAAGTGGGTCCGTGCGTGGACTCATTTCACATTTAAATGGATAACAGCACTTTAAACAACTCGGAGTACTTGTTATTTTCCATTATATGGTTTTCGGGAGGTCGCTCTCCTCCGGTTACTTTAATGCTGATTAGATATTCTTTTTGATGTCGCGGCTAAAAGCGGCAGATAATGACTGAGGGGCTGTGAAGGGTCATTAAGTGGGGAAATATTTTCGTTTTAGTGGCGGGTGTATTCGCTCGGAGTGGATCTGATCTGAATTAGGGGCCACATGTGAATTTATAAATAACTGAGACGGACGCACTTGAATCTGCACACAGGCTTTTCGTCAGATCATGTGATTTTGGGAGTGGGGGGGGGGGGTCCTTCTCTCTTTTCTCTCTCAGGCTCTTGCTCGCCCCCCCTCCCCTCTCTTCCCTGCTCTCCTGCTCTGTCTGTAATCACCTATTCTTGGAGCTTTTTTCCAATTGCCTCATCGCAAAAGCACGCAGAGCGCGACGGCTGATGTACAGCGATTGAACACTTCTGCTCACAATTGAGCCGCGTCTGATGAGGGTCAGCGAGGCCTGTCACACTCACTGCTGTCCACTGATAAATATACTTGTCAAACAGGTGGAGTTTTTTCCACTTCAGTCCCACTGAATGCTGGGATATTACAGTTTGTGAAGGTGGACTTTTACCAACCGAGACGATGTAGAGAGAGAGAAGCAATAAAAGGGGAAGAAGCCCACCAGCGAGGCGCCAGAGATGTGTTTGAGATCTGCTCCGAACTCAACGCTGTGTCATCATAGTGTGTGTGTAGCAGCTGCTGCTGACAGGTTTATGTTCTGACTTGAAAATGTTCTGTCCGGCACATGTGACACATTGGTTTCGGTTCATCACGTCAACGACTCCGAAATATTTGTAGCACTTGTGCGGAAGGACTCTACGTTTGTGGCCTCTTGGGCAACCGGGGAGAGATTTATTACAATGAATGTGGAATAGAACATGTTCCTCGATCGGTCCAAAGGCTTTCATCGTCCTGTTTGAAGGTGCTTTGCCTTCCAACTGAGTAATTTGAATTTAGCTCTTCTTCTTAGCTTCTCTGTTCCATTTGATTACTTTTTTGATGAATTTGAGGTCAATCGTTTAAGACTGTTGGGACTTACAGGAGTCACTTATTTGCTTTAAGCTTCATTTATCTGAGGATCTTAAAGGGCATAATAGTGAGTAACTGTTTGAAGGATTATTATCTGACATTTTTTGCCCTTCCAGGATCGAAATCGAGGACTCCGAGGCGGTGGGCATCTCAAATATCATCTCCAATATGATCACCATGTTCCCGAGAAGCACCTTAATGGCGCTGCCCACTGACCTCTTCACCTCCTTCATCAACTGCCTCACGCTGCTCACCTGCTCATTCGGCCGCAGCGCCGCCCTGGAGGAGGTGGTGAGTAACGAGCTTACAGATAGATGAGCACTGATGGTACAGCTCGGCGTACACTATGGAGGCGTGTGAGTGCTTCATTCAGTCCGTCCTTCACCCAAACGGTCCATTTCTTCCTCAGCTGGATAAGGACGACATGGTCTACATGGAGGCCTATGACAAGATCCTGGAGTCCTGGCTGACGTTCATCCAGGACGACGAGCATTTCCCTCGAGGCTGTTTTGTCCAGCCCGCCATCCAGGTCTTCAACTCGTACATCCAGTGTCACTTGGCTGCTCCCGATGGAACCCGGAACCTGGTGAGACTTTGTCAGTGTGCACGTGAATGCTTGGCTGCTCCTTCTGGTGTCACAGTAGATGCTAACAGGACCAGAACAAGGTCTGCCCTCATCTTCCTGGCTTCCTTTAACACCTTCTGCCCCCCTCCCTCCTCCCCCCTCAGTCAGTGAACGGCATTTCATCTCACGATGAAGAAGAGATCAACGAGCTGCAGGGGGACGACAGGGAGCTCTTCTCTGACCAGCTTTCCTGCATCGGCCTGATGGGACGTGTGGCGGCCGACCACTGTATCCCGCTGCTCACAAGGTTACACACACACCCACACACACACACACACACACACACATAAAACCTATGCTGAGATTTCTCCTCTTGTAACCCTCTGCTGCAGCCTCCTGGAGGACCGGGTCACACGGCTGCACGGGCAGCTTCAGAGGACCCAGCAGCAGCTCATGGCCTCATCCGACCCCAGTTCAGTCGACCGCAAGGTTCTCGGTGACCTTTACGAGGACATCCACTGGCTCATATTGGTCTCAGGTCCGTAATTTGTGGTTTGTTTGGTTTTTTTAAAATCCATTTTCTGTTGTTTGTTTTAAATTGGAAAGATTTTACTGTTAAATTGAGGGAGGAAAAAATGAAAATTTCCTTCTGCCGAGACGAACGTATATTTGATTAACAACGAGTAAAGTGCAATTTAATAGAATTTTAGTGTGTTTATAGTGTTCACAAATTGTTTTTCCAGTGCTGTTGCTCCACATAACCACCCTTATTTATGAACACGAGGGGGAAAACGTCCTCCTGCCTTTGAGGGCTTATGTTAATGAAGTAGTGTCTGCATCTGCATCATTTAAGGCAAATCTGAGTCATTTTATGACATTTTTATTTGTTGGAGTATATTAAAACAAGTAGATTTATGGGGCTAGCATTTTATTGTTGACCTAACTGTGCTGGTGTGTATCTCTAACGGGTTTGAACGTCTGCACCTTGGCACTTTTCAGGGTATTTACTAGCCGATGACCCTCAGGGCGAGACCCCGCTGATCCCCACAGAAGTGATGGAGTTCTCCATTAAACACTCGACAGAGGTGGACATCAACACCACGCTACAGATACTCGGGTCGCCGGGGGAGAAGGCCTCATCCATACCAGGCTGCAACCGCACAGACTCGGTCATCAGGTAGCGTTTGGTGTATTTATGCAGCTGTGGCGAAGGAAAATGGAGCCAAACTGGAGTTCCGAATGGCAAATATTGACTAATCTGGTGTCAAATGGTTGTCGTCTACATAAGACACAGTTTAGCTTTGCTTTGATTCAACGTTGTTTTTGAGGCTGCGCAGCAGGGATTGGGCTAATTGTTGTCACATTCTTTATGTCCAGCCGACCATGGGTGTTGTGACTGTCCATCTCGCTTCACCAGTAAGAGCCCAATAAAACTCCCACACTAGGCTTCTTTTTTTGATGCCACGCAGCTGTAAAGGTTAGCAGACGTCTTCAATACAGTGAAGCAGTCGCTGCTAGGACATGAGCTCACATTCACATAAACTATATTGTGTGGTCTGCAGACGCCCAAACCAGAGTTTCCTCTCCTAAAAAGATGGTCTACTCGAACCTCAGAGACATGTGGCGGATTTGTGCAGTTGGAATTGGAAGGGCAAAATAAGCTTGGATGTCTTTTCTGTTTTTGCACAGTTAGACTTTTGTTTTCTTTCTGGCCGCACTTGTGTTGCACTTTAATATTAATAAAGTCGGGTTCAGTCCATCGTGGATTCACCCGCCTTTCCCGTCTCGAAGGTTCCTCTTCTGCACAGCGTCGGCACTCATCAAGGAGCCGATTCCTGTGGTCTTTTAGTCTTAATCCGCAGGACACGAAGACCCGACACGGAGAGGATTCAGAGCTCTGTGCAATAATCACAGTGTCGACACAGGATAACCACCACAGCCTCTGAGGCGGTTTGCTGAAGGTCGTCGAGCTGTGTTTCAGATTGTCCATTAGGTGGAGCGGGCGCGAGCATGCGGGGGAGGACGGGGGACTGTCCGAACGCGTGGTCAGCCGCATTAAGTTTCCTAACAGCCATCGAGTGACCCCGGCCTCGGAAATGTCAGCGCGGCTTTGTTTTCAGCGGACAATATGAAACCGCGCCGCTGTCATCGAGTGCAGATAGACCCCTAATCTGCTTTAAACCCTTTGTCTCTCCGTCCTTGTACCGTGTGAGCGAATTGGGCCTCTCAGATTCAGGCCCGAGTCAGAAACAAGGTGATGAATCCTGGCTGGTTGTTGTTACCTGAGGTGACACTGAAGCTTGTTTTCTCCCCTCTCTTCCTCTGCTCACCAGCTCCTGTGTTTGTCTGCCGCAGGTTGCTGTCGGCGGTGCTGCGGACCTCGGAGGTCGAGTCCCGGGCGACCAGAGCCAGCCTGACGCAGCTGCTGAGCCCTCAGATGGGAAAAGACATCGTGTGGTTCCTCAGACGCTGGGCCAAGACGTACCTGCTGGTGGACGAGAAGCTGTACGAGCAGGTCCGAGACTCGCCTCTGCGTCACAAACGTGTAACACAACCCTTCTCCCTGGCCAACATCCCTCTTCTCCCTCCTCAGATCAGCGTGCCGCTCAGTACAGCGTTTGGCACCGACACAGAGGGGGCTCAGTGGATTGTGGGATATCTTCTGGAGAAGGTGATCAACAATTTGTCCGTGTGGAGCTCGGAGACTGAGCTGTCAAACGAAACGGTGGACCTGCTGGTGACGCTGGTGGAGAAGAGGGAGAGGTGAGGGGCCCGCCGAAGAACTTGCTTTGGGCATTCGATGCCATTTACAAACAGGAAATAAGCAGAAACGGTGCTGAACTATCCTAACAGAACAACCGTTATGAGGGAGTTCATTGATCTGATGCACTGCTCATCAAATGGCAGCTTTACAGGGGGAAAAGAGAGACCGTTGAATTATAGATTTGTCTGAAAGGAGCTCTGTCCGTCCAGGGCGAACATCGTGGTGCAGTGCGAGAGCTGGTGGAACCTGGCGAAGCAGTTTGCCAGCCGCAGCCCCCCCCTCCACCTGCTGTGCAGCTCCGTGCAGAGGTCCCTGATGAAAGCTCTGGTGCTGGGAGGATTCGCACACATGGACTCCGACACCAAGCAGCAGTACTGGGCCGAGGTAACGACGGGAGGGAGGACGACACCTCCGAGGGTTACAACCTACAGATGTTACAACAGGGGAACCAAACGGTCCAACCTCTGTCCACCGGTGACAAACAAACCGACCCGTTGACTCTTCGGCGTCGTGCCCGAGTCGGTCCTGATCCGAGGAGGAGTGACGGATGCTGTCGATAATATTTCCCCCCTCAAGTCTCGCTCCCATGTGTATAACTTGATCCTTCTCCTGATCCCGGAGGCCTTTGTCTTAATAGACTGACAGTAGTAACGGGGGGAGGGTGCAAAGCCACAATGACTCCAGAGTAATTACGGGGGGAGGACGAGTGAGACGGCAGCTGTTGGCTGCTGCAGCTGTTTTGTCTGAGCTCCGTCAGACGGGGCCGAGATGGACCTGGCATCTGATGAGACGCGCTCCCGCATTCCTCCTCTCTCCTCGCACACACCGCCGCGTATTTTTACGCCGTTTGCTCGAGCAGCTCCAGTTTATATTTCACAAAATCTTAAACTCTGCGGCGAATCATCTGGCCGGTTTTAAGGTAATTTAATGACGAGCGCCGAGCGTTTCAGAGAAGCTCATTTTTCCTCTCCCTCCAGGTGCTTCATCCTCTCCAGCAACGTTTCCTCAACCTCATCAACCAGGAGAATTTTGCTCAGATCAGCCAGGAGGAAGCGGTAAAACAGGAAATCGTGGCTACGCTGGAGGCTCTGTGCGGCATCGCCGAGGCCACGCAGATCGACAACGTGGCCTCGCTCTTCTCCTTCCTCATGGACTTCCTGTCCAGCTGCATCGGCCTCATGGAGGTGAGCAGAGTCCAGCGTTACTGGTGGCACTGAAACACCTCGGGGGTCATTTTATCGACCTTTTCTTCACTGTTTTTATTGAGCAGGTTTACAGCAACACGCCCGAGACCATCAACCTCATCATCGAGGTTTTCGTTGAAGTGGCTCATAAGCAGATCTGTTACCTCGGAGAGGTCGGTCAGATATCAAATCTTATTTAGAGGACAAGTTTACGTCGGTTGATTGGTTAAAGTTAATTGATAATTGGATTCAGAATTCTGTCCGTCTCTTCTCAGACCAAATCCATGAAGCTGTACGAAGCCTGCCTGACGCTCCTGCAGGTCTACTCCAAGAACAGCAGCAGGAAGCGGAGCGACTCCGCTGCGGAGGAGGACCAGTACCAGGACCTGCTGCTCATCATGGAGCTGCTCACCAACCTGCTGTCCAAAGAGTTCATCGACTTCAGCGACACAGGTGAGCGTCGCACCTGGCAGCCCCGTGGATGCTCTCGTTGCCCTGGTACGTGACGTTTTCTCACCCCGCCGTGTGTTCAGACGACGTGTTCAGAAACCAGGACCAGGGAACGCCAGCGTGCAATCGGACGGTGTCCGCGGCAGACGTGGTTCTCTACGGCGTCAACATTGTTCTTCCCCTCATGACGCAGGACCTGCTGAAGGTGAGAGTCCTTATTCTCAACGGTCTGAAGGGCCTGAAGGGCTCCAGTCACTCTGGGGGGTTTAATCCTGTCTTTGCTTCCCAGTTTCCCTCTCTGTGTAACCAGTACTACAAGCTGATCACTTTCATCTGTGAGATCTTCCCTGAAAAGATCCCACAGCTGCCGGAAGACCTCTTCAAAAGCCTCATGTTTTCCCTGGAGCTGGGAATGACCTCGTATCCTCTACGACCTCAGGCTAACGCACTGAATTACGCCTGTTAGTGTTTTTTGACCCTATACTGGGGCAGAAATAGGCACATTTTCCCTAGAAATGGTTCTTCCTTAGCGTGCGGGATCAGAATGAGCTCAGAAATCAGTCAGCTGTGTTTGGAGGCTTTGTCACCTCTGGCTGAACAGTGCGCCAAAAGCCAGGACAAGGATATGCCCCTCTTCATCGCCACTCGTCACTTCCTCAAGGTGCGCCACAGTCCTGCCGGGGGCCACAAAAAAGCTAGCAAACTGGAATTCATCATTTTTTTGGTGTAACTGTTTAGCTATAGAACTAAACGGTGCTGGCCGTGTGTTTCTTGTACAGTTGGTGTTTGACATGCTGGTCTTGCAAAAACACAACATGGAGATGACGGTGGCAGCGGGGGAAGCTTTTTACACACTTGTGTGCCTGCACCAGGTAAATAAACAACACCTAAAGCACTCTGATTTGACTTTCAATTTATTTTGCATTAACTTGATTTTGTTTCTGCGCCCTCTTTTTCTATGATGCACACATCAATAGTTTTATTGGCCATAAGCAATTGTGTACTTGTTGATTTTGTGTGGGTGTGTGTCGCCATCTGGTGTTCAGGTTGAGTCATTGCAGTTAAATCAACCTATATAAGTCTGATTTATTTTTTATTATTTAAAAAGATAAATAATCTAAATATAGGGTTTGTCAGTATTATTTTGCGTGATAAAATTTATAAATGGAAGCTACTCTGCACCCCCCCAGTGGACTCTTGAGTGGATTTCTGTTGTTTGTGGTTTATTTTTAATTAATTTGGACTCTGCTCCCCGCCAGGCGGAGTACTCAGAGCTTGTGGAGACTCTGCTGTCCTCTCAAAGGGACGCCATCATCTACCAGAGGCTGGCCGATGCCTTCAACAAGCTGACGGCCAGCAGCACGCCACCCACCATGGACCGCAAGCAGAAGGTCGCCTTTCTCAAATGCCTGGAGGAGTTTGTGGCCAACGTGGGTGGGCTGCTCTGCGTCAAATAACCACTGGAATTCGACTCTGCTTCGATCTTAGTTTTTAAAAAGCCCCCCCTCCTCCTGCTTAATCGAAGAGCTCTGGGTAGAAGAGATGACCCGAACTGCCCTGGAGTCCATCTCATGCCTGAATATTTTTTCCTGTATGTAACAGCAATGGCTCCGCCCCCTCCAGCAATGGCTCCGCCCCCTCCAGCATTCTTTACCGCCATGACGATGATGATGCTGTTACGATAAACACAGAACTGTAGAGCAGTCTGACTGCGACCATTTTGCCCTGTTTCCAAGGACGACGAGTGGTGAAGGCGACCCAAGTATCGAGCGACTGCCACAACACACCATCGCACACACACACACAGACACACACACACACACAGAGGATGAAAACTTTAAATGCTGTTTGTTAAAAACGTTGGTTTGCATTGACATTTTGTAGTTTACTGTGCTAGAGTAGCCATTTTGTTTGAACACCATGACAAACACACAACTCTTTTTCTTCCGACACACACCGCCCCCCCCCCCCCGCCATTTCCAGAGTGCCTTTGTTCTGTTGATTGTCCCGTGTGTGTGTGCGTGTGTGTGTCAATCGGGTCACATTAGCTGAGGGATGGCTGTACCTGCCATTCGCTCAGATCACAGGTGGCCAGGTACCCACACTCTACAAACACATCTGTGTTTGATGTCGCCATGGCAACAAAGGCATGGCCAGTCACGGCGGAGACGGGCGATTGTTTGCAGTGGCAGAAAACCAAAATCCGATTGTTTCCTAATGGATGTAAATGTAAATATTGTATGTATAATGTCAGAGAAATCACGACCGTTGTATTGTTGGAGACAAAAACGTGACTAAAATGTTTTTATATGAGACTTGGATTTCAAAAATGTACGAATTCAACTGAAGAGGCAGCCGTTGTCCCTCTGTTGGTGTTTGATACCCCCCCCCCTCTGTTTGGGTTGTTGTATGGTGTTGCAGCCCCTTCCCTCCAGGCAGATGTAGGGCTTTAGCAGACGAGTTTCAAGGGGCTCGTTTCCCTCCCCAAGACGTGGTTTTTGAAACACACTGGACGGACGGGAAGGCGGTCTGCCGCGGATAAAGGACGGCAATAACAAACCAAATAAAGGAGCAGAGCCACGCAGAAGCATGACGTGGGAGGCGGAATCCTCCTAGCTCAGAGCATTAGAATGGTTGTTTTGTTAATGAAGTGTAAAAGTGTACATAAAGTTATTGTATAAAACCTTCTGGGCTCTAGTCGTCTTTACGTGTGTGTGTGTGTGTGTGAGAGTCTTAAATTTTTCTATCACTACTAAGGAAAGTGCAGCTGTTCTTAATGTTGAACTGATCTCTGAATTTCTGACTGTTTCTAAATGACGCCAGTGACTTTGCTGTACTAGGACACCTCCCTTGTAAACTATTTTAAACGACTTGTATAGTTTTCAGGTGATTTAAACAAATGCATGATGTACTTCTAGATTTGAAAAACAAGAGTTTGATTTGAATTACGTTATTTAATGTCTGCTGTTATTGTTCTACTTACATGTGAAATCACTTTTCTTTGTTAATTGTTAACTGTGTTTTTAAAGCGCAAACATGCCGTTTGTCCTTTCTCGGGCGCCATCGAAGACGTCATCAAGCCGCGACTGCTCACATGTCTGGTTGGATCGGGTCTTTCAGGTTTAACCTGCTTTATTCGGCTTTAACGGGTAAAGACTCCAAACAACGTTTTATGTGACGAGAAGTGTTTTGCTTCCAGGTTTAATTAGCGTGAGAAGAGAAATAATTGTGTCGATTTTATTTCAACTTTATGTTGATGTTGAAATAATTACTGTTTTATCTTAAGACTACATGATCATTTTATGCATCCGAGCTTAAAGAAGACCCTAATCAAAAGACGTGATTAGAGAAAGTTTAATGCTGAATATTAGTAAAAGACACAAAAGTAATTCCCTGTCATGATTTCCTTTTTTTAGATCAAAGTCATTTCAAGTGCAACAACTGAAATGTCATCACTTTTCAGGGCTTTATTAGTGTTAAAGCGTGACACTCGAAGCTTTTCCCTGCACTAGAGGAGGTTTACTCTGCAGCCAGGACCCAGCGGGCTCAAACATCGCCCCCGTGTGTCAGTCATGAGCGACAGTGATGGCGATGATGTCCCCCGGCTGTCGGCCCACTCTCTGGCCGCCCTGCAGGAGTTCTACGCTGAGACCAGCGTCGCCACCGCCAAGGATCAGTTTGCTGTCGCAACAGTGGAGGAGGACTGGGTGAGATTCACGCACATGCTTCAGTCTGGGTTCTGTTCGTTTGGGTTTCAGCAGAAAAGCAAAAAGATGTGATTTTCTTCCACAGCGGATGAGCCAGTTCTGGTACAATGACGAGACGGCGGCTCGGCTTGCAGAGGAGGTGATACGTGAAGCTGGGGAGGGAGGCAGGTGAGCACGCACCCGCGCGTGAACCTTGGATAAAACCCAAGTTAATTTAAGGACGAACTCTATCTTTATTCTCTATGTCCTTAAGGACGCTGAACGTGGCTTCCGAGCCGGAATTTAAGGGGGAAATTAATTGTTTCTCCACCGATTGTCCGTTTTTCTACTTCTTGTTGATGTGAAATGACTTGGCGCATTTGGGATAACACGTTAACACCCAACATTATATTTGGGAAACGCTTATTGTGTCTGAGGAAACAAAAGGAACATTATTGTCTGACGTGTTCCGAATACACCCCATGTCGGTCCATATCCCAAATCTGCACCAGGTTATCCCAGAGAGGCTAAACATTCAATTAAACACAGTTTCAGATTTGTTAAACCTATATTCTATTTGTGAAAATGCAAAAAAACAAGAAAAGAGACACATTTCACTGGCATTCTTGGCCTGTCCTGATGTCCTCAGCGAATGTCAGTGAGTCATGAGATAAAACACATACCGGTGTTTGGACTTTACTAGATACATTTAAGTTGTTATTGATGATGAAACGATCATAGATGAACCACGGATCCATTTTTCCACTCCGGGGTACTTATCGACCGTGTTTGGGTCTCAGCCTCTTCTCTCCAGTTTAAGGAGTTGTGCAATATCCAAAGGCGCCACAAGGGGGCGGTGTGTAGGCGCGTTAAAGGTCGCCTCGGGATGAAGCTGCAGGTGACCATCAACCATGTGTTTACAAACTACAACTGGTGATTTCCTTCTACAAACGATGATTTGACGAGAGTGACAGAAGTTACCGATTTGTTTAATAATGATCTGTTCTTCCCGGTTCGTCGAGCGGAAATGGAGGTTAACGAGATTGCCCGTCTTTTCAGTTATTCCTTTCGCTTCCAGGATAGCGTGCGTGTGCGCGCCCAGCGTCTACCAGAAGCTGAAGCAGGGTGTGGTGGAGGGCTGGGACCGTGTGTCTGCCGTGGTGCTGGAGTTCGACCGCCGCTTCGCCACCTACGGTGACGACTTCATATTCTACGACTACAACGAGCCGCTGTCGCTCGGGGGCAGCGTGGCCCCCCAGAGTTTCGACGTGGTCCTCGCCGACCCTCCATATCTTTCCAAAGAGTGTTTGGAAAAAGTGGCCAAAACCATCAAATACCTGAGCAAAGGCAAAGTGCTGCTGTGCACAGGTGTGTTGAACCCAATTCCAGAACGGAGCGAAGTTGAGCTGATATTTTTATCACCTCGTCACCTCTCGGGCACTTTAACCACAGTCGGAAATCTTTTTAAAAAAAAGTGTTTCTTCTTCAAGTAACTGATGTTTTGTGTGTCTGATCCACAGGAGCCATCATGGAGAACGTTGCCGAAGAACTCCTGGGTGTAAAAAAGTGCAGCTTTTTGCCAGAACACAAGAGAAACTTGTCCAACGAGTTCCGTTGTTTTGTCAACTATCCGTCCCAACTGTTGTCCTGCTGAGACGTGAGAGACCAAACAAAGCCGGAGGAGACGTGTCAAGACTCAAGGATGGAGACGCTGATATTTCTCACAGTTGTTTCTTAGAATGTATTCACTAACTGGTGAACCATTTTGTTCTGTAGATTTAGTTTATCAAGTATTTGCATTACAATTTATTTAATGAATGTCCTCCCCCCCTGGAGATGAATGTCCAGTAATATCATTTTTCTTTTCGGTAAGAACCTTAATTTGAATTTGTTTTATTTTTCCTGAGAGGAATTTGCTTTAAACATTTAAAACACAAGTAAGATTGAAGCAGGCATATTTATTGTCTCTGACAGCAGGAAACCTTTAATCATAGAAGAAATAGAAACAAGCAAATATTGTCATTTTACTGTAGTTTAGCTTTTGAACGTGCCAACGCAGCTGTTCCAAGTTGTGAATAAACCCAGTTCCGCTATCTCACCAGCAGGTGGCAGTATCGGCTATCTAGCGTTTATTTGGGGATGTTTCTAAGGCAACCGTGCAGAGAGTTTCTCGGATTAGATGTATTTCTGTAAATCTTAACTGCATTTGTAGGTACAAAAACAGGCAAGTTTTATGCGTTTGGGTTGTAAATGTTGGCCATAATCCAGCTTTTCGCGGCTGTGATCGACGGCTTATTTAGACTTCCCGAGGTTTTTATTCCACATAAGAAAATCCCATCAGCGCGCTTCAAACCTTCACCCTGGGCTTTGGCTCCGCTCTTCCCCGGCTCTGGGTGCGGGTCCTGCCGTCCCGCTTCCTCTCCAGCCGCGGCACACAGGTGCACCCCACGGCGATGGACACGTAGATCTCCGTGTAGGAGTGGCGGCCGCCGACGCAGGAGCCGGTCCTCTTCAGGATGACGGACGGGGCGTAGACCGGAGTGCTGCGGAGCAGGTCGCTCTCCTCCCTCTGAGGTCCGACCAGACAGCCCTTACAAAGGCAGTAGGCCTCGGGGATGTAGCGCGGAAACCGGGTCGGCTCATAATTCAGCCTGAAACAGTCAGATACCTCAACACCCGTTTAGAATTAAACTCTAGGTAGTGGTTTTGCTACCGTGGTTACCGTAGATATGGCCGCCCTCACCTGTAGGCCCAGGGGGAGATGCTCAGCAGGTTGACCGGGAGGCGGCTCTTCCGGTCGCCCGGGGTCCGGCCGGTGGTCGGGCAGGTCAGGTTGAGTTTGTCGTGGGGCTCCAGCTGCAGAGCGTGATGGAAGGCGCTCATCACGCCCACAGAGAGGCGTCCGAACATCTGCTCCAGGACCTCATCCGGCAGGTCCTGGCATGCCCGGGCCCTGGTGGCCTTCTTTCGCACCCGTCCTGCTCCGACCGGCCAGACGAGAAGCAGCAGGAGGAGAAAGACGCCGCAGCGACGCGGCATCATTACGCGCGGCGTCGCCGTGCCAAAGTGAAAACAACAACAAAAAAAACCCTCTTCTCTGTTTTTTTAAAAACAACTCAAAATCCTCTGTTGTAAACTGTTGTTTCTTCTGCTAAAGTCCAATGAAAAGTTGGAAGCGATGGAGTCTCGGCAACAGACACGCAGTCCACAGTCCTGGCTCGGAATCCGAGGCGGGGGCGCGCCGCCAGGGAGACTGTCGAAACATTCCGACTCAACACTTTTACAGCCTCCCGACGAGAAACAACCGACACGGGCTTAACAAACCACCGACGAACCAGCTGTTAATCAGACAGTCGGAGCTGCGCGTCTGTGACCGCGCTCCTCCCGCTGTGCTCCGGCGACGTGTGCGTAAAACCCGCCCGGGCTCCTCCGCGCAGGAACTGTGAGCCGCCACCGAAGCAGCCAGATAAAGTCTCCCGGCAACAGAAGAGGCCCGCGTTGGTGCGTGCAGCTCCTGACAGATGTTGGCTCCGCCGCTGGATCCTGTCTTTAGACTGCACCTCGGTTCTGGCCATCCTCTGGGGTCTGATCGGGTTTCTGCTGAACGCGTCCTGGGTGGATTGTGTGGGTGTGCAGGCCTAATCCGCTCTGACACGCGCCTTGATTCGTACTGTAAACTCGTGCCATTATAAAAGATAGAAGTTTAATTCGGAGCTGTCACATTTCCAGGAAAACCTTCCGAAGGCCCACATGGATTCTGTCCTTACAAACGGTATTTACACGTCATATAAATAGATTTCTTTCAATTAAGAGCACAAAAAATGTTAACATAATCGCTTCCTGTTGCAGTCCGACGATGCCTTTAAAAGACCCAAACAGAACCTGGAGCCAGCAGAACATCTGCGGGTTCCTCCTACTCGGGCAGCAGGTCGTCTCCCAGCTCCTCGTCC
This sequence comes from Takifugu flavidus, assembly GCF_003711565.1. Taxonomy (NCBI): domain Eukaryota; kingdom Metazoa; phylum Chordata; class Actinopteri; order Tetraodontiformes; family Tetraodontidae; genus Takifugu; species Takifugu flavidus. Next base: position 2,675,990 of record NC_079520.1, on the reverse strand, counting down.
TCAAAGTCATCGTCCTCCACCCGCTTCTTGGCGCCCGTCTTCGGCCGCTCCATCTGAGGCCCCAGCGGGTCCACGTAGAAGGCGTCTGTACGCGGGGGACAGAGGTGGTGAGGTGGTGGGGAGGTGGGACAGTGAGGGCAGAGGTGAGGATCCCTCACCCAGCTCTTTTGGAGCGCTGGTCTCGTAGGGCTCATTGGAAACAGGAAGTGACCTCATCTTGGCGCTCAGTCGCTCGCCTTTCGCGCTGCCGCCGCTGTGGCTGCGGTCTACAGGAAACACACAGACAGACCCAGATTCACCAACAGTCACTTTGGTTTCTTTTCTTCGCCGTCACATGTTTCACATGAGGCCGAGCTGACAGTTTCATTACCCCACAATAGTTTATAGGTCAATTTAACTGGATACGCTGTAAATAATTTGACTGAAATTCCAGGAAAATCTAAATTTCTAGCCCTTCTACAGTGTGTGTGTGTGTGTGTGTGTGTGTGTGTGTGTGTGTGTGTTCCAGGCTCAGCTGACAGACTGACAGTTTTGTGCTGAGCTGAAGGGCAGACATGATTCCAGACAGCATCAGCCCACATCTGGCTGCCAGGGAGTCAGACGAGAGCAAAGACAGCTTCGGAAAACAGGAAAGAGACCAAGAGACCTGACCTCCGTTTACAGCCCAACGTTTCACAGGAGGCCGCACGTACAGCTGGAAACCTCTGCTGGAAAATCCACTTTTGGATTTTGATTTCGATTGCTGCCTTCGTTTCCAATTCGTAACGCACAGGCGGGAGACAGAAGCAGCAGGTTGAAGACCCAGATGCAGATGTTTTTACAGAAAGGTTCAGGTGCAGTCACGGTTTTCTGACATTTCTGAGGTTCTGCTGCTCAGAAACACTGACCACAGAGCAACATCCCAGCTGCCAACAGCGATTTCTGGACTAAATTCAGGTGTTCTGACCAAAGAGCTATACTTAACTTTCCTCAACTTGTGTGTTTACCGACTGAAACACCACCCCAAAAATCTCCCTCCAACCCAGATGTTATGCTGCAGAGGCTTTTGTATTTTTCCTACCCTAGAATCATTTGTGCAGTAGCTAAATAAGGAATATTACAGTGGTTATGGAGGTTTGTTGTCCAGCGCAGTAAACAGAGAAGCGAATGTGCTGCATCAACAATATCTCGCCTGCATAAATAGACAGTTACACAGCTGTTTAGCAGGATTATGATGATAAAATCTGTCATTTGCTCAGACCGAGTATGGTATAATATATTCTGAAACATGCATTTTGTTAGCATCACGCTAACATCAGATTTACTGAGACCGGCCTTATTCCAGTGGTTGAGTCTCGTTATCTTACGTAGGGTCAAACTTGTACGTACCTCCCCCTGAATCCAACAGTGGATCCAGTTGTTTAGACTCAGGGTGAGGTACTTGGGCAGCAGAGGGGAAGAGGAAGGAGAATACAGATGAAGGAACAAAAAGATTTCACAATCTGAATGAAAAGATCATAAAGTGCACATCTGTGCCACATGTGTAGCACCTAGCTGCTTTGCCTGCTGTGACCTTTGTCTGCTCACCTGCTTTCACGTCCATTTCTGACGCTGCACAAGAAAGTAAGAAAAGAAAAACAAGAACAAAGTGTGGCTGAGCTTCAACCGTAGGAAGGATGAGACACAGGACGGCTCAGGTCCTCTCTACCCTAACAGGCTCTGCAAGGTTCACTATAGCACAGCTGAGCTGCAGAGGGAAACGGGGCCTCGGCTTAGCTGCTGGCAGCATCCTCGTCTGTCCTCGTCTGGATTGTGTTTAAAGGTGGAAGTTTAGCCAGATTTGAGCGTGTGTCTGTGACTGTTAAGGATCTGCAGCGCAGCAGCGTTAAACCGTCTGGGACAACATCAGCCGCACTGTGTGGGGAACCCCTGGACCTGACCCTGGCTTTACAACAATGAGGAAGAGGATTCTGCTCAGTGTACCTGTGACGAAGGCCTTCTTAGGGGAGATGAGGACAGGTGTGGAGACACCTACCACCCGGGGGTGTGAGCAGAAGGTGGGAAACAGCAATGAGACCAATGGTGAGCACTGCTTATACGTGTTCTAATCCCACAAAAAACATCTGTTCAGATGTGCCACCGTGCTCCAGTATAGACGCAGAGCTCTTCCAGTTGGTATACGTTGGGAATGTTGCCGGCCGACTCACCTGCGCTGCCGGCGCTGCCTTCTCGCCACCCTCGTCCGCTGCCTTCCCGCCCCGCCTTCATCCTCTGCAAGAAAAGAGGGAAAACGAGAGAGGTGCATAAATTAAAGTGGGACGGTGCGCAGCCTCACCAAGAAACCGTCAAATAAATTACACACACTCGCTCCAAAGAAAAGAATAACGGTGCTTCAAATTGGATAATTGGGTCGTAAAAATGGCCTCAATGATGAATCAAATTTATGATCTTAAACTTTCATCATTACTTGGCGTCATTAGATGGAAAGTGAATAAATTTTACCTTAAAAAGTGGAGCAGAAACTACACAGAAGACTACATTTCTCATTAATTAGCATGCAAACTATATAATAAATGACATAAGGTTATCTAGTAGATATGGGCAGCATGACTCAGCGCGGTGGTATTGGGTTTAGATCCTAAAATACGACCGACCTGCAGACGTGCAAAAACAAGCCCGTTTCGCTTCAAGAGACGCAGAAGTCAGTTACGCGAGGAGCAAGTTGTAGCTATAAAAACTGCAAATCCTAAATCCCAAATGAGCAGAGACAGATACGTCTGTGGTCTCGGGAGGGAAAACTGGTAAACGTGATGAAACAGAAAGCAGAGAAACTCTTGTAGGATATGAAAATGTGTTCCCATTTATGGCCAATTTCTAATATTATGTTCAACAGAAACCATAAATTCTTTCGTACGATTCATTTCTTTATGTTTGTGAAATGAAAAAATAAAACAGCATCAAGACACAAGAATGTAAATGTAAGGGGAGGGGGGGGCGAACCTGTTCACGGACTTCCCTCATCTTCTCCGCCTTCTTGAGTTTATTGGCGTACTCCTGCACCTCCTCCAGTCCCATGTCGTTAGTCAGCCTCACCAGGAAAGTCAGACCTTGATCAACAGTTTCCCTTTCAGTTTCTCTTTGTCCTGATAAATGCATTATTTGTTGGGATATTTGAGGAAAAGTAGCTTTTATTACACTCGATATCTTCAGGAAACCTCTGATGCGTTTCCTTGTACGTCTCCAGGGCTGTGTGGTAATTCCCTGCGGAGCAAAACGACTCCTCACATTAAAAAAAGACACTGTTTAACTGTCAAATCTGTGAAGCATTCCCTAAATGGGCTGGATACATCATGCTTGGATTGTCATTGTCATGCTGTATAATGCTCACCACTTCTTCTGTAGCAACCTGCCACTCTCAGGTGCCACTCCACCTCATTTGGTCTGACAAAGACACAGGAAACACCAATTAAATCTGATCTCAGCTGAAGTCAACCAATCGAGGCTGGGTGGCTGGGAGCCCAGTGCTCACCAACAAACACTCTTCCCGTTATATTCCGCTGCCAACAGTCCAAATCCTATATTCAGTATACTTACTGAATCAGTGTTGCTCTTTCAAAATACTTAATGGCTTTCTCAAAGTACTGCTTCTTAAAGTAGTAGGTTCCCAGCCATGCAGCCACGCCGATGTCACAGGGGAAGTGCCTGAAAGACTGGGACAGGAGCAGACTGAAGCGGAGCCAACGTCGAGATTAAAAAATGATTTAGCTAAAACAGGAAATGCTCCTTTTACCTCTGTGTAATGGTGCAAAGCCTGAGACTCATCCCCCTCGTCATCAAACAGCTGTCCCAGTTTGGCCAGTACGCCACAGTCGGTGGGGCTGACACTGATGACGTGCATCAGCCACTGAATCGCCTGTTGAGGGTCTTCCAGAAGCTCATATATGGAGCCAGTGAGTTAAGGGCTGTGAACGGAGACAGGACAGAGGAGGAATCAGTCGTGTTCTCACAGAAGGATACAGGTTGGCCAACTGGTACATGACTTCTGCACTGTTCCTCAGGATGGCGTGATGCTTCAAAAAGCAGTCCACAGATTCCTCCAGTCTATTCAGCTTCTTGTAGGTTAATCCTGGGAAGAACAGATAGGCAGATGGATGGAATTATTGGATATACTCTCATCCGCCTCGCTCAGCGCTCCAATAAACGGTACCCAGATTATAGAGGGCCTCTGTGCAGCTCGAGTCATTCCTGAGTGCTTCTTTAAAGAACTCGGCGGCCTTCTCGTACTCTTGCTTGACGAACACCGTGCAGCCTTTGTTATTAAGTGCTCCGGGGTTATAGCGGTCTGTGGACATGGCGACGTCTGCGTACCGCTCAGCCTGCTCATAGTCCTCCTCCTGCAACAGAGGAGGCGTCAGCGCGGAGCATCAAAAATAAAAATAGAGATGATAAGAGGCAGCTACAGAGATAAAAAGTCAGTTTATGCTAGTTTAGCTTAGCTGATGAGAGCATCTTACCAGGAAGTACAGGAAGGACAGGTTGGTGCCTGCAGTGCTCTTCGCTCTGGTGTCCTTCTTTTCAAAAGTCTTCAGGGTTTCTATGGCCTGATAACAGTGAGCAGGTGCACCAAAAGATACAGCACAATGTGAATAAAACACATTATTCTAAACATTTTCAGAATATACTGAATTTTTATATGCTGGAGGAGCCGCAAATGTGATGTAAAGTATGATGTAAACTTCAAAAGCAAACATACCTCACCCTTAAGCATGCAGATGTAAAAGAAAGAGGACAAAGGTGAGAGGAAGTGAAGATGGACAATGTGAATGGAAATGAAAGAAATGAAAACACTGGTTAGTAACTTTCCAAAAAGAAACTATGAGAAGAAAGTGGGAAAAATACAAGCATGCAACAGGGGAAAAACATTTAATCATTAGTTGGAAACACTGTTGTGGATGAGAAAAACAGCTGCATTTGTTAAGACTATATATGGGCAATAATAGACAACAGCTTGATTAATTTGCGTCGGGTTTGATTTTTGAATGCTTCAAACTGTCACCTGGTTAAAATCCTTCTGTCTGAGGTAGGTTACAGCTTTAATTATCTCTAGATCATCGGCAAGGTCCGTGTACTGAGAGCTCTTCACCACATCCACACTCCTAAAGAAAGAAGCATAGAGAAAACTAAAATGTAGCTCAATAATACACAGACAACATGTCTCAGTATAACCAACATGTAACTCTAGAGGCTGTTTGTGTGAGATTTTGACACCTAATCAAGAGAATTTGTGTCTAGATTCCATACAAAATGTGATCAAGACTGTACAACAAAGCACAAACCAGTCAAAGCCAGCAGCAAAAGTGGTCTCGATAGCAGGAGCGATGAGCTTGGCTGCAGTCATGATATACTTCTCAGACCGCTGTTTTCTATGTAAAACATCGAGTGAAACACAAAACAACAATTCACAAAATCGCACATATTACCCACAAAAGTTTGACTGGGGAAAGAGTAAAATAAAAGCCAGAAATTGAGTGATTTATTAAGGATAGTCAGGTTTCTTACAGGTTTCGCTCCATCTGGTGTAGTTTGTCATTTTGGATCGCCTCAGTGAACATGTCTGTGCTGTCGTCATCCTGAGAGACAACGGCATTGAGGTAAGACCACAAAAGCCAGACGGAATAAATAAATGATCAATCAATCAACTAATCAATCAGAGCTCAACACAAACCAGATTTTCTATGAGATTTGAGTTTCTGACTTTCAAGAAAAAGCAAAAGTTTGATCACTAAATTTAAAAATACTTAAATCACTTTCATAACGGACAGGTTTTTGTTTTTTTTACATGACTGCAGATATTCAGAATTTGAGCTAAGCTGCAACTGCCACTCACGTTCGACGGGATGTACTTGTCTTCATCAAAGCCGAGCGGAACAGAGATGAGCTTCTGGAAACCCTTTTTCATCCTCTCTTTATCACCGATGGCGTAGTAGCACAGGACCAGGTTGTAGCCGGTTTTAGTGTTGGGACTCTGACTCATGATGTCCTCAAAATAGATGATGGCTTTAGGGTACTGGCCAATGCGGACAAAAACCAGGCCGATGTTCTCCATGATCTTCATCTTCAGCTCTTTGAAAGTGTTGGGGATCTGATCCAGTGCCTTTTGGTACAGCTTGATGGCTTCCATGTAATTCTGCTGCTTTACATAGATGTTGGCCATGCTGACATTAAAACGACCTGGAGCAGCAGCACAAACAACAGGAGTTCAGAGAAAACAACAGATAAGCTTCATCTGACTCAAATGTATCACTGCAGATAAGGAAAAGCCCCATCGTTCAAGACTGATAGAGATTTTAAATACTTCTGCCCTGCCTGAGGGTGATGTCACGATGTCTAGAGTGGTGTCACGCTCAACAGCTCGGGGTCATCTGGACAGAAGATGCAGCTCAATCATTTACTCACCAGCGTTTTGGAGCAGCCTGTTTTTCACTATGAGTTTGTAGTTCTGCAGAGCTTCTGGGTACATTTCATTATTTTCATACTGGTTTGCCAGATTGAGCAACACCTGAAAGTTACAGAATTGGTGGTTCGAGTCAGAAAAGAGACACTGATGGTATAAACTCGTTCACAGAATCTTGTAAAAAAATAAAAAGTTTATTCAGGTCTGGAGAAGTGAAGCTAAGCACTCAGGTATGTGAAGACATTTGGGCACCCAATGGCTGACAGTAATTAATGGCAGAAATGTTAAGAAACATATCATATAACAGAGTCTGCTGCTAATAACAACTACAGCCTGAGGGATAGAAGAGCTGTGACCAATGTAAGTCCCTGAGTGCATTTGGTTGGATAAATATCCTATTAAAACTGGGGATGGAATAAGATTAACAAAGGTAAATGGAATGCTGCGCCGTGCTACTTACAGATCCATATAAATCTATATTGATCTGGTCCGCTTTGTCAGACTGTTCCCGCTGTCGCACCAGTGTTCTCTCCTTCCTGGATGCCTCTTTGGCTTTCTCAAGAGCCTGGGGAGACAAGTCACGTAAAATATTTGATCATCCGCCACCATCACAAAAGCCCATTTCTTACACATCCAAACCCTTGACATGTGTACTGCATTACTGTTATCAGGTTTCTGGAGGTGCTGTATATAGAAAACACAAAAGTCTGCCTTTCATTTGCCTCAGGTTTTGCTGTGCAGGCTCGCTAATCATGACTGCAGTGAAGGTCTGAGAAGCATTAAACATCATGCTGATGACTTGCACCTGAACAAAATAACCCAAAACACAAAGACGTTGTGGCGCATGTCTATCTACGGTATGATGTAAATAGCTGTTTGTAATCTGTGCTTCTCAATAAATGTTGAGGGAGTAAAAATGTGTCGTAGGAAGCACAACACTGGACCTCTGGGTCATGTCGGTCGTCACGGGAAACTAGGTGAAGCAAAAGCTTTTCACACTGGGTAACTTCAAAATAGGGTTCTAAGAAGCCATTAAAGCCATTTGGACAGATGAGAGTCATACCAGTTGGAAGTTTCCCGAGCTCTGTGCCATGCAGCTCTCTAATACCAGGTCGTTTACTTTCTTCTCCAGGATCTTGATTTTCTCCTCGGGCCTGCAAGAAATTAAACTGCAGTGTTTGCTGGCAGAGGCCAAAAATGTTAGAGAGACTTAGTGATGAGTAAATAGAGAAACTCTCTCTTCTATTTGAAGACATGATCAGTCTTCTACCCTCTTCTGAGTAATATTTGCCAACATTTTCTGAGGTAAAACATTGCAATTAGTTTATAGTTAAAAAACTTGTTTAACACAAACCTTTAAAGATTGCAATTACGACATAGCTCACACACTTCCTTGTTTCTAATTCTACTTCTAACTGTTGCTGATTAAGCCACTATGGTTGCTCCTGACTTAGACACCAGGTCTCTTCAGATCAAGGTAGTTTAGATAAATAACTCAGAAAAATTAAGAAAAATAACTCACGTGTCCTCGTTCTTGTCTTCAAGTGGAGGAGCAGGACCTCTGGCCTGTCCCAGAGGGTCAAATGCAGGACCTGAAAATAAACTGCATTTTAAACAGGAGGCTTGTTTTCTCAAAGGGGTTATCATTAATTTCTTTACATCTTACATTCCTAGAATAAGTGATACCAAACATTCAGAAAAATATAACCATATCAGAATCAAAGGCTATGAATATCAAAAGCTAAATGATAAATAAATTCTAAAGTTTGGTATTTGGCACCAACACACTCACCACGGGTGAGAGAGGAGCTGTAACCTGCTGCACTGACTGCTGTCATGGGCCGTGCTGCCCCAGCCTGAATTTATTAAATAGAAAGGAGAGGGTACGTGTATAATGCAGCATAAAACTGGCCACACATAATAGTGATTAAATACTGCAAACGCCATCATAGTAAAACCCTTCACAGCATCGTTCAGTGACGCGTGTGTTTATGTTGCTCACCTGCACAGCTCCAGTCATGGGTCTGCCCATGGAAGAAGCAAGAGCATTTCGGGACTTTACAAACAGAACGTAAATGAAATGTTAATTAAACAGAGAAAAATTTATCTTGGCAGTTCTTTATTTCAGGTATTTTTTGTCATTTCTTGCAAAACAAGTGCGAAATAACTACACAATTCCACAGAATGTGTGACCCGTCAGCCCAGCATGAACTGTCTTTAGTTGTCAGTATCTTACATTGTAATTTGCATTTCTTCCCATAGTCCCTGACTGTGGTTAAAGTTACTCAATACCAGTAATGTAGAAGGCAGTTAGACCATGTAACATGACTGTAATATTGTTTGTTGCTTTGAAAACAAAATGCTCCTTTGATCACTGCAAGATCAAATGTCCAAGTGCCACTTGCAGCTCATGCAGAGCATCAAAGAAAGCATCTTTTTGAGCATCTGGTTTGAACTGTGCAGGTCTTTTAATTGTTGGTCATCACTCCTGAATGTAATGAGACAAAGAAGTCACAAAATAAAATCTACGTTTCATTTCTGTTCCTTGTACTTACACCAAAGGAAGACACCAGAGGCCGAGCTCCAATGGCAGTGCCAGGGAACTTGGCAGTCATCTAGATCACAAGGGCATAAAAATTGCTTTAAAGTTATTTACTCACACACACACACACACACACACACACACACACACACACAACACACACACACACACACACACACACACACACACACACACACACACAGTTGGCGCTGATTTCCAATCACAGCTCGCACTGATGTAAATATGAAACCCACCGGTGGTCTTTTTTCATGAGTCGTCTTCACTGCTTGTTGGAAGCCCTCATCATTCTCGATTGCCTTCAAAATTATGAGAAATATGTGTTCATTGCATGCAGTCATACAATCTTTCAATAAAAAATAGATCAAACAGATTAAATATGTGAATAGTAAAACATAAGCGGAGGCTTTGTTGCAGTTATAAAAAAAACAAACAAAAAGCAAGAATCCTAACATCTAATCTGTTATATCTGTAATGGTATTTTCCATAAATAAACTAGCGGTTTATCATATATATATATATAAAGCAAAAGGTTTAAGCTAGCGAAAAGGTTAAAACGACTTATAACACACCTCGTAGTCAAATGTTGGGTTATAATTATTGTAACCCGAATAAAGATCGTCCTCCTCCACATCTGGGCCGCTGTGTTTCATTTTCCTCTAAAGACCCAGAGTTTATAAAACACTCCACAAATTAAAAACTAAATATTAACAGAGCCACAGCGAAGAAGTTTGTTGTATTTTTCCAGTAGGTATCCCACAATGCAAAGCGTCATGGGCGGGGAAATCAACTATTCTAATCTCTGATTGGTTACTTAAGTGTCAATCAGCTTTCAGCGCTCATATAATTGGATGAAGCGCTCACTCGTTGCCAGGATACGAGTGCACGCGCTTACAAATAGTGGATTCGTTTTCGGCTGTGATGATCGTTAGGTTCATTGGAAACAAATATGCATGTGTGTATATGGACATACTGGACAAACAACCAGAATGGTGCTAGCGACGCAGATTCACTTGTAGGAAAAGGCAAATGCCAACTGTTTGAGGCTTCCGACTTCCCGTAACGCTGATCGTGTTGCAGGGGGCGGGACCACCAGCCGTAAAGCTGCACCAGCAGGTTTTAGCTCAAGACCCTGACAGCTTCTGCGCGCTGTAGCTCTTCTAAAATGGATATTGTCGCTGTAGTCGGCAGGTGAGCAAAAAATTATCTCTAAGAAACGTTAACGTGAAGAAATTATTGTATTTTTGCAAAAACACTTTGCACTTTGCACCAACTGATTTGATTGCATCGTAGTGATTGAGTATGACATGCCATCAAACTTAGGTGACTTGTTTACATTTTTATTTTCAGGTATTCAGAATACTCTAACGTTAAGGATTAAGACGTTTGTAGTGTAGTAAACTTTAGGTCAATGTATGGCACATTTTCAGCTGCATTTTACAAGTACAAACAAGTGATTAGAGAGAGGGATTATGAGGGCATAAATCACATTTTTATGGCTGTCATTATTTTCATTCAAAATTGCACCATAGTACCAAAAAACAATCACAATGTCAGAGATGCAATTTATTTTATGCTATCCAATAATTAATTATTCCATACATTGTTTTGCGTTTGCAGTGGCCTTATAGGCCGTTCTTGGGCGATGGTATTTATAAGTGGAGGCTACAATGTGAAGCTCTATGACAACCAACCTGGTCAGGCAGCCAAGGCCATCACAGAGATCAGGTAAGGATCAGTCTGGATTTACTCATCTGTCTCTTTATTCTCCATAGACAGGGCCAATGTGTTCAGGATAAATCACTTAAAATGTTAAGTTAGCTGTACGTTATTCTGGATGTACACACATTAATAGTATGGACCCAGGACAAGAGAGGAATATATTAGCTGTTTATTGGTGCACCAAATTATGCTTTGTATAAGTTAACACAAAATCACGTCTAATTCTTTTTGCTGAGAAAAATATTGTAATGTAATTATAACATAATTGTTAAACATTTAAGTGTAACCTTGTGTCCTGTTGAACCCCACAGAGCAAATGTATGTGTTAAAAGTATCAACACATTTTTGTTATTATAATTATATCTTACACACACACACACACACACACACACATACACACACACACATATCCAAGCTTTCTACTCTGAGAATGCAGTTGCAGACCAGACTATGGATGCATAAGTGGAATTTCAGAGGTGACGACCAGTTATAACTGTGAAAAAAGAGCACTTTCAGGGTCATCTTTTTCCAACATTTTAATGTGTATTTTAATCAGCTAGCTCAAGTAAAGGAAATACATGAAACCCCATCAAAATATCAACCATTGAAGATACGGCTGTGGCATGCTCAGTGACCTTCTCTTACTTTAGGAACAAATAGACATAGCCTTGTGATTACAAGTTAAACATTACAGGTGAATGACTAAGGGTTTTGGGAGAAAATTAGCCAGGAAAATACTGGATTGCCTCATCAGATATGGTCTCGTCTCCAGAGATTATAACCAGTTATGAGCTATAGCTCACCACAAAAATCATTTTACATTTCTGTGTGATTTTACTTTATTTTTTTATGCTGAATAAGCGTTATTCAGTGTATTTTGCAGTCTTTACAACGAGAGTGGTGCTCACCTCCCCTCTGTGTCGGTTCAGGAAGCAGCTGGATGAGCTGGAGGAAGCTCACATGCTGAGAGGGCAACTGAAGGCCTCACAACAACATGCACTACTCAGCAGCCATGACGACCTGGCTCAGGCGCTGGAGGGAGCCTTCTTTGTCCAGGTGAAAGGCGACATTTCCCACACCAATGTGTCTGTCTTTCTAAAATCAGAAACAGGCACGATCATGTCAATTTGAATCAAAATTAAAATCATTTCAATTCTGCAATGATTTTCTTGAGCACGATGTTTTGGAATTGCGATGACACAGTCTATCCAAGAGGGGGCGCAATACTGTTAGTTAATGTGGTGTGTCAATTTAGGTAAACATCCAAGGTCTTAAACGCTTTTTGTAGATCAGTGTTCTTATTAGAGAACACATCATTGCTTATGATTATTTTAGTAGTAGCATGTAATAAAGTCACTCATCTTGCCATGGTTGAGATCTTAAACCCAGTCAATTTTAAACAGCCACTTGTAATAACAAAAGAAACCTTCTTTTTCTTTGCCAAGGAGGCAGCTCATTTGGCAGGGAGACGGTGCAAGTGAACAAAAGTTCTCTTCACCTTGGCCCCCCCCCCACACACACACACACACACACACACACCACACACACACAACACACGAACACAAACATTTGTGCCAGAGCTAAATCTGAATCTTAATTCAGAGGTCTTTCCAGATGACTGGGGAACTGGAACTGCTGCATGCTCTCGTTTCAATAGAAACTAGCTTAACTACAGTAGGTATGCTGTTAATGAGCAGAGCATCATGCTTTTATCCATGCATTGAAGAGGCATGCTGCTTGTCCAGGCCATTATTGCAGTTCCACATTCTTGACAAATGACATAAGACCCTATAAAAAAGCTTGGGACTAATGCTGCCTTTCAACAGGGGTAATCAATTGTTACTTTTAGTGCTTTCAATGTATAGACTGATTTTATTTCACAATAGGGGGACCTGAAATTCAAATCATTATTTATAATTTCCTTTTTCTGCTGTTCGCGTGACAGTATTTAGGATTTGTGTTTGTCCATGTTGTAATTCCCTCTTTGAACGAACGTGTATTTAGGAGTGTGTGTTCGAGCAGCTTGAGGTCAAGCAGAGCGTCTTCCGGGACATCGAGTGTCTGGTAGGGGAAGATGTCATCCTGAGCAGCTCTACTTCCTGTCTGGTACCAAGCAACGTCTTCTCCAAAGTGCAGAACAGGAGTCGCTGCCTTGTCTCTCATCCGGTCAGTTCAAAGCAGTTTCATCTGTAAATAGGCAAAAATACTTATGTAATCTGCCTGGGCTGGTGTGTAAATAACCAAATTCTTAATTCTGCTCTATAAGGATGTTATAATAGCATGTTTATGCTTGACTTGACAGGTAAACCCACCTTACTATGTCAAGCTGGTGGAGCTGGTCCCTCACCCGGAGACGGCAGCGGTTGTTATGGACACCGCCCGAACCTTTATGACCAAGGTGATCGTCCTCAAAGTGAACTGTGCAGTCGTTGCCTTTCCTGATCATTTTCCCTCTTTTAGGTCGGGCAGGTGCCGGTCTGTTTGAGGAAAGAGATCGATGGTTTTGCTCTCAACAGAGTACAGGCTGCCATAATTGCAGAGTCTTGGAGGCTAGTCCAGGTCAGTGTCGCTTAGGTTTCTGCACTACCTAAATAATTTTGCCTCTTGTCAGGTAATGAAGACCAAATTGGTTAACACTGACAGAGATTACTTACACAGAAGTAGGAGCGGTTACAGACTGCCCCCTGCTGGATGAGGAGCTGAATCATGATATCACCACCCACACTGGTGCTAAAGTTTAGCTCATCTAATGTCCTTCATGGTTTCATTTTCACACAAGGACTAAGCAGAGTAAATTAGTCAAGGATCATCATTCACTCACCCAGCAACATTGCTCAGAGGCTGTTTGATTCAGACTCCAAAGCAACAACACCCAAAAACCTCACATGGCATCGTAAACTGTGGTGTAATAACTGAAGGTCCAAAGACGGCCGCAACAATAATGAACACGATTAACTGGACGCTTATGTATTATGGCAACAAAATGGACCAACCTACTAGCTGGGCCTGGAATTAGTCAAGGAATTGGGATAGATACGAGGTCATGGTCCTTCTTACACTTCAGCTGTACATACCAGGAATTCAGTCCAACTCCTTTATTGGTTCGTGACGAGTCAAGAGTGCATATCTCCAGATAAAAAAATCTTGTTTGTTCAGTCAGGGCAGAAGACAGAAAGGAGAGCTGTGTTTACCTCTCCTCTCACTGCTTTTTTCACTTGGTAGCCTGTCATGAATGCAGCATCTGATAATTGTCATGGCACAGGCCTGTGAAGACTCTTGTACACAACAGTGTATGCAGAGTATTGATCCCTCACTTGTGACCGTAGCATGAAAATAAATTAACCCTGAGAGCAAGCTGACAAAAGCCCCACATGGCTGTTAACGATTTAGACGTACCTAACACCTGATTAATCCAAACCTTTCACAGAAATGTAAAAATGACGAGGGCGCAGTAAGGTGTTCAAATTCTAGCCTCGTGTTTTACCCTTTCTGTGTTTGCAAAAACCTGTTGGTGGAGTTAATTTGCACTCCGTGCATTTCTCAGCACTGACTTGAGATCTGGAACGGGTCACTAGTCTGCACTTGGGGCTAATCCTCAGCCTCGAAAATCACGCGTTTGTATGTCACAAATTCAGAAGTGACAGAAGTGTAACAGACACATTTTAGAATCATATGGGGAAATCTTTGATAAATGCACTCTCGTGACTGCAGACACACGATAAGCAAAGTATGTTAATATGAGGTAAGCAACTAAGTGCTGCAGTAAAACTGTATCCTGTCTTGGTTGCATTCAACTGCAACTTGCATTCCTTTTCTTTTTTGTGTGATAAAAAGGACTAAACCTTAGCATGCGTGCACAGACAGTGTAGGAAGGCATTGTGGTTGGGAAAGTGTCTGGTTCCCTCTAGTGATTATATGGGAAAAGATGCCCCCAATCATCAGGCTTTGCTCAGATAACAGACGTCTTGTTGGACCCTCGGCTCTAACAAAGACAACCCTGTCCCTCTCATCATGACGAGAGGTGGACTCTCCGTCTCAGCGTACAAGCTTTGATTTCCTGCGCGGCCGGCCAACAGGTATCTCTAAGCCAGTGATCACTGAAGGACTCCCTGTGGCTCTACTTACATCCACCCCCTCCATTCTCATCCTCTACTGTCCGCATCGCTCCAAGAGTGCAACGATTGCTGATTAGGGAGGAACTTTATTTCAGCGGGGAAGTCAAATGGAAACAGTCAGGGTTATATTCTGGAACAATTAGACGCCAGCTGTTTTTAAGCTTTGGAAATGTCGGTGGGTTTAACAGTTAGACGAGCTGAAGGGGAATAAAGATGGTAACTATTTCAATACTAAAATTCTCTATGAAACTGACCGGAATCTGCTGTGTGTTTTGGTAAAAATAAATGGAAACAAACAGGAGTTGTACCATTGGCATGGTATACAGACACATATTAATTGTATTAGGCAAAATATTCACATGTAACTTATGTAAAGGAAGCTTCATGAATAACTTTTGAAACGTGCAAACAATGGTCAGCTCTTTCCCAGTTGAGTGGGCAGATAAAATTGTCCACTGATCAGCCAACAAATCAATACACTCAAAGATTAACTCGTCTTTGTCTTGCACTCCAACAGGACGGCATCATATCTGTCCAGGACATCGACCTGGTGATGTCAGAGGGGCTCGGAATGCGTTACGCGTTCATAGGTCCCATGGAAACCATGCACCTCAATGCACCTGATGGTAATGCTTCCTCTCCAAAGACTGGCGAAACACACGTTTTAAACATCCCAGGCATCCGTGACGTAGAACCCATGAACTGTACGGGGTGTTCGAAAGAGAGAGGGAAAACCACAGGGAGATGGAGAATATCAAAGGGGAGTGTGAAACTCAGAGTGACCCTGACTGTACTTGCACACATGAACACACACACACACACACACACACACACACACACACACACACACACACACACACACAGACAGAACAAAGCAGTCTTTTGATAGGTAGCAGTGAATACACTCCCTCACACCAGCAATCTAAAACTCCGAGCCCACATTGCGGCCTTCAAATCACGGGCCAACTCTGTCTGTTGGTACACTGCTTTCCGTTTTTGATCACGCCTGATTTCCTTTTTTAAAGTTGAAAAAAAAAACAACAACAACACAGACCTCGTCTCTGTCATGCATGAATATATATATCATAATATATGTTGAGAAACCGCAGTTTGAGTTTTTAAATTGAGACTTTTCCTAGTATTTAATTTTGCATGTATTTTCCCCTTTTACCACAGACATTTATGTACAATTGTTTGATTTGTCTCTTGGGAAAACATTAATTGGAGGGGGGAAACGCATGGCATCGATTCAAGCTTGAATTATTCCCTTTTCTCTCCTTTCCTGGACTTCCCTCATGACCTGCTGCTCCCGCAGGTTTAGTGGACTACATGAAGCGCTATGGAGAGGGTATAAGGAGGGTGTTGGCTTCTTTTGGGCCTGTACCAGAATTCTCTGGGGAGAGCGCCAAAAGCGTTGTCAAAGTAAGTATAATACTAAAGTGGTGTGAATGAATCGGTCTTGAACTCTTGAATTAAAGCCAGAGCTCGGCCAGAGCTTCATTGCTTATGTATTTTTACAATTACAATTTAAATGGCATGAACAGGTAATGTGAGGACAGCCCGGGGCACAAACGACCTACTATAGCAGCAGAAAGCTGTCCGTCTCGTCCGTGTGCATTTACCTCTAACTTAACCAGTTGAGGCAGGTTGCCACAACCGCAGGAGTCGGGTTTGAGGTTCTGGGATCAGAATTTATTGTCATTATACAAACTGAACATTGAAGTTTTGAGGCCGGTATGGGGGGGGGGGTCCAGTGCAGCCACCAATGTGGATGAACATGACCCAAAAGCTTTTGATGGAGGGTGAAACTGGAGCACCCCGAGAAAAACCCACACAGGCTGTACCAAGTCAACACAGTAGCTCGCTGTACCTGGGACCTGAAACTAAGACCTTCAGCTTGGGCAATTGTGCTAACAACTATGCCACCATGTCGCCAGGGGAGATGTTGTGGGGTAGGTGGAGGTGAAGGGAGAGGACGTGATACAAATGCTGTGGTTTTAACATTCAGAGATAGAGGTGGGAACTTGAACTGCACAGCTTACCCATTTGAAATCGTGCTGATTCAGGTCTTCTAGCCCCAATATTCAGCAACACAGGACTATTTAGGAATTATGGAAAGTCTTGTTGTTTCAATTTAGCAACACAAGTCTCAACTTTGCCTTCTCCATTTGCTTAAAATGCAGAACTTTCGGCTGTTAAGTTTCACCTTGTCCGTTTTAGCATTGCTGTATGAAGTTTGAATGACTACAACCCCTCATTGGTAGCCAAGTCTGCCTCTGCCAGCTTAGACACAAATACAGATTTCACAATACATCTGAGGAATAATCTATCTAATCCTCTGCTTTTCCATCATTTTATATTATTAATGAATACATAACCCATCAATCAGGTGTTTTCTGAACTGAACTGACTGATGTCTGCAGGAAATGTATGAGCTGATCCCCAACGACGGTCAGCATCTGTCAGCCAGGATCGCCAGGAGAGACCAGCTCCTCATGAGTTTGGCCAAACTGAAGGAGGAGCATTGACATCGTCTCGCTTTGAAAAAACACTGATTTTTTTTTTTTTTAAATCTTGAACGCACTAAGAATCACATTTCTCTCTCTTTAAACTCAATTGTTTGCTTTTAGCAACAGAATTATTTGAATTTGCCAACAAAAATCTGTGCTATCAAAGTGCCTTTTGGAGTCTTTCGGGTCGAACATTAAAAGAGTTGTGATTTGTTCTTGTTTGTCTGCTGTTTAAGCATGAGAACAACAATGTGAACAATTGAAAATGAGTCAGACAGACTATGCCACACACCCCACTGCAGCATACCCAAAATATTTAAAGAACACAACAGATAACCATGACAAACCTATAATTACATTTATAGAACGATGAGAACTGGAAAGGCTACAGATCACATGTACGTGTGTACGCTGCTGGATCACAGAATATGAAAATTTCTGTTCCGGTCATCTGTCACATTTAAAGTTCACAGTGATTTTAGAGGACACTTACCACCACATGAGATGAGCTGGTTGTACTGTAAAGCACAGACAGGACACAAGAGCTGTTGTATAGACATAAATTACAGGCCTGAGGTGTTTCAAAGCATTCTGCTTTATAAGTTTGAGGAGATAAAATGGTTAAATTGCCAACACGGTTCACAACTACCTACTAAAACTGTTGTTGGCTATAATAATTTACCATTGACAACAAAATGGACGTGTGCTGATCATCAGAAGATGAGGCGCGTGCACTGCTTAAGCGCTCTCTTGCACGGAATGATTGGCCCCACCCTGAAGCTCCACTCCTACCTTATTGCCTACAGGGAGATTAGGAAATGCCCCTCAAGACACAGGTGCATCCGTCACTCTGCAGAAGGAGCGACAAAGTCTCAACTTCTGCTCACCAACAGCGGTTTGCTCTGGATTACAGGAGAGGAAATAAGTGATTTTGTCTATTGTAGAAAAACGCTGAGACGTTTTCCACCAGTTTCACCAAGACAGGTAAGTTCTGCAGTAAAATGCTGGTGTGACTCGTTCTGACGTGATGAGTGCTGCTTCAGGGGGGGGTTTGAAACAAAGGGAAGATGATTTAACTTTAAAAATAAGGCTTTTGGTTTCATCGGTGTAACCTGGCTTTTCATGATGAAAATGAAGTGACGTGAATAAAACACACACTTAAAACAGAAATGCTATACACATGGGGACAAAAGACTTCTGAATGGAAAATCTGAGCAACATTTTTCAGCAAGTTTCAGGTCAACAGGTTAATGCGGTTTAGTGTGGACAGTGTTTTAGCACTTTTGTAAAGGTTTGACTAAAACTGCTTATGTAAACTATTCATAAAGTATAGATTTTTACAGATTTGTTTTTAAAATTTACATGGTGTGAAGAGTGTAATTTGAAATGTAAGCCAAAAGCACGTACTGCCATAAACTCTTACATTTGCAGGTGGACTGACCTCCCTGTGCCACGATGTCTTGGGGCACGCTTTACAGTCAGCTGGGTGGTGTCAACAAACACTCCACCAGCCTGGGAAAGATCTGGCTTTCTGTCCTCTTCATCTTCCGCGTCACCATTCTGGTTCTGGCCGCTGAGAAAGTCTGGGGCGACGAACAGTCCGACTTTAATTGCAACACGCAGCAGCCAGGTTGCAAAAATGTCTGCTACGATCATTTCTTTCCGGTTTCGCACATCCGCCTGTGGTGCCTGCAGCTGATCTTTGTGTCCACCCCGGCCCTTCTGGTGGCCATGTATGTGGCCTACAGAAAACGTGGAGAACAGAGAATGGTTATGGCCTCCGGAGGCGATGAGAAGGTGAAGGAGACCGACCTGCAGATACTGAGGACGAAGCGCCTGCACATCACGGGCCCTCTGTGGTGGACCTACACCTGCAGCTTGTTCTTCAGATTGCTGTTTGAGGGTGGCTTCATGTACGCTATGTACTTTATCTACGATGGCTTCCAGATGCCGCGACTGGTCAAGTGCGAGTAGTGGCCTTGCCCCAACAAGGTCGACTGCTTCATCTCCAGGCCAACAGAGAAAACCGTCTTCACCATCTTCATGGTGGTCTCGTCGGCCATTTGTATGGTTCTCAATGTTGCTGAGCTCTTCTACCTTTTTGCCAAGGCCCTCATGCGGTTATCAGCCAGGTCAAAGCAGCGTAAGCGGAGATATACCAGCGAATCAAACTTCAACCAGGACACGCTTCTGGACAACAGGAGGAATGAAACTGTGCAGTCTTCAGATTCAGCTTGAAAAAAAAAAGACTATTTCTTAAAGGACAGTCATGCCCTGTGGAAGAGCATATTAAACAAAGGTGTTAAATGTACCGTATTTAAATGTTTTTAAAACTGGTGAAATTGCAGCAAAAACAACTTGGCAAACTATTTAGGGCATCACCTCCTTGAAAATAAAAGTTAGATTTTTTGCATGTATAGCATTTGGAGGGTCTCTACGAGGTGCACTGACCACCTTGTGACTGCACCAGTGAGGCGGCAGTGGTGTGGTGGTGTAGCTAGTGTGGCTCACTTAGGAAGTCAGAAAATTAGTGTTAAAAAGAGAAAAAAGCAATTCCCCAAATGATGAACGAAAGAATAAGGTATCACTGACATTAGCATGTTCCAATATTCGTGTATTCCAAACCTAAAGACCCCTCTTTTACCAATCACAATACAAGTTCACATTTATTGTGTGACCTCAATGGAGCCACACCTTAATTACTCACTAAACGTTATGTTAACCCAATGCCAGGATTATTTTTGAGGAACTTGATTTGCACAGATATGTTTCTGAAAAACAGAAAACACTAAAGAGGATGGGGGGGTCATCGGAAGGACAAAACCTCCACCAACCTGAAGGCCTCACAGCTTCACCGTACATGATTCAAGCTGTCATGGACACCAGCGGTTAGATTGAATAACCACTTTCCACCATATATTACAACCATGGAATTTCCATCCTCCTCGGCCAGTGAAACCAGTGGATCACGTGACGTAGCCAGCGGATCACGTGACGTAGCCAGTCAAACATGGACTTCATGTTTTGCCACCCAAACCGCTGCGTGTGTCCTTGAAAGATAAAAAGCAATTTAGTGGGAGTTGGAGTCTACCATCATCCTGATTGCGGAGTTAACGGACAATCTGCTGGACTCTTATGACCATGGGTGGAGATCCATTTGCTGTACCTCGTCCTCCTCAATACTTTGATAGGATTTGTCCGGATCCCTCTAAGAAATAATCTACAAACAGAACAACATCAGTGCAATAATCACGGCACTTGTTGGCAATCCCGACAACATTCATGAGCACCTACACCTGTTCAAACCAATAAAAAATAATTCAATATGTATTGAAGTTAAAGTGGAAAATAATAGCAGCCTTTGACAAAATATGAGCCTATCCTGTCAATTTAGCATCTTTTATTTTATGTTGTCCATCTATCGTTTCTGCTTCAAGGCCTAAAAAGTTGGAGCTGAGTTCCTAATATCATGGTTTTGGAAGAAAATATCAAACTTCCTCACACAACTCACAGAACGTACAATTTTATTAATAATCCCATAATTTAAGAGAGTAAAACAAAAAACTATCCGCTGCCACTTTAGCCATTAGCATCTTTAAGGTTTGCTGCGTCACGTCGTCCTCAATCATCGGGTTTGTTTGAGTTGTGGTCACATCGCGCGTTCGCCGGGCGGTGCGTGAAAAAGTGAGGTATGTAGGTGGGATAGAGGCACTTTTTAACATCTCCAAGGCGACACCTGTTCCGTATTCAACGCACCTATTTAGATAATGTCCCAAAAATGATGTCGTGTTCCATTTAGTGGTTCAGTCCCTTGTCCGCGACCAAACATTTACAAAAAAACTACGAATTTACTCTGTGTAATCTGAATGGAACGCTGCCTAAATTATAAGGGCAAAAAACGACCGCCGTCATGACCAAAACGACTTTTGCGTAATAATAATGATAATATTCATAATAACGAACGCATCACGGTGTCTTGTTTGACGTAAGAGTACTTTATGTAAAATCATTTGAAATAAAATAATACACCAGCACGACAAGAACGCGGGTAGACTGCGTGGACGTGAAAAGGCCTGATTTAAATATGTCAATTCTTGTTTTTGCTAGAATTATTGCACAGAGAAGGTTCTGGAGTGCAGGAGACACAGGAAACGCATCACGAGTTACTCTTTGCTTCGCTTTAACATTTTTGCTTCGTGCTTGTAAAATGTTATTTCACAGTAAATATCAGTGACGATCACATGCCACCAGTTTCTCAGACCCAATGTATATTCACGTTTTTGTACGGCATATTTGCATTATGACCAAATAGTTCTGCAGGAGCACATGCAAGTCAGATTAAACTGAGATAAGAACATTCTAATTCTAAATCTGGCATCAACATTTCCGCGTAATTTAAATGGAATCGGATGTGCAAATTTGCACGTTCTGCTGTTGGTCTGGATGACTAAATTCCGAGTCTTCTTCTGACTGTTCTTACATGAACCATTACGTTATAACTTAGTGCAGCAGTAACTGGTTAAATGTAAAACGACCCCTCCCAGTGTGAATGAGCCCTCCCCGTAGGAGGAAGACTGAAATCCTCTTTAAGCAGGTGAATCTCAGAACCGCTCACAGACCCGAAGGTCTTCGCCTCATCTCTGAAGCACCGGACGAAGGCAGGATTGATTGATTATTTATTTTAATTTATTTTTCCCCACCGATGGAACAGTATTGAAATATCGATTTTATTGTAATTCCTTTTTGACACCAAACTCGACACCAAAGGTAATCACGTCAACGCCGCAGGGTTTGTTATTTTACTATTTTACTGAAATGTAAAAGTGTTTTATTTTTAAAGCGTTTCGGTTTTTACTGCACTTTGATTTACAGTATAGAAAATAACTCAAAACAAAAGCTGTTTTTTTTCTTTTGCAATTTACTTGTATGATTGTCGTATATTCTTATGTTCATATAACATACAATCGACCAAGGAAAACCCAATATCTAGTCATTTTCATTGTTCAGAATAAAATAAGGGAGGTTTTCTGAGCTTAACTCATGGTTTCTCTGCCCCCTGCAGGTGGACTGACCTCCCTGTGCCACGATGTCTTGGGCCACGCTTTACAATCAGCTGGGTGGTGTCAACAAACACTCCACCAGCCTGGGAAAGATCTGGCTTTCTGTCCTCTTCATCTTCCGCGTCACCATTCTGGTTCTGGCCGCTGAGAAAGTCTGGGGCGACGAACAGTCCGACTTTAAATGCAACACGCAGCAGCCAGGTTGCAAAAATGTCTGCTACGATCATTTCTTTCCCGTTTCGCACATCCGCCTGTGGTGCCTGCAGCTGATCTTTGTGTCCACCCCGGCCCTTCTGGTGGCCATGTATGTGGCCTACAGAAAACGTGGAGATAAGAGAACCGTTATGGCCTCCGGAGGCGATGAGAAGGTGAAGGAGACCGACCTGCAGATACTGAGGACGAAGCGCCTGCACATCACGGGCCCTCTGTGGTGGACCTACACCTGCAGCTTGTTCTTCAGATTGCTGTTTGAGGGAGGCTTCATGTACGCTCTGTACTTTATCTACGATGGCTTCCAGATGCCGCGACTGGTCAAGTGCGAGCAGTGGCCTTGCCCCAACAAGGTCGACTGCTTCATCTCCAGGCCAACAGAGAAAACCGTCTTCACCATCTTCATGGTGGTCTCGTCGGCCATTTGTATGGTTCTCAATGTTGCTGAGCTCTTCTACCTGATTGCCAAGGCCCTCATGCGGTTATCAGCCAGGTCAAAGCAGCGAAACCAGAGATACAACCGAGAAAACTTCCACCGGGACAACACGCTTCTGGAGAACAAGAAGAATGAGAACATGTTCTCTTCAGACTCCACCAGCAACAGGACCGTGTGCTGAAGGACCAGACCGACTGTTTCCGCATCAGATCCTCTCTTCCATGGGGGGAAATTCCAGTTTGCGTCTCAGTTTGGCCACCAGAAATGTGCCACCTAAATCTTGTCTGCTTTTTTTTTTTTTTTTTTTTTTACAAATTTGAGAACGAAAACTCAACACAGAAAAAATCTCCACATCAAATAAGAAGGTGCATTAGATCTCCTCCCTTCTGATGTCATACATGCACATTTGCTCTGACCCTCAATTTTGCCACTGAAGCATGCAGAAATGCAAAAACC
This sequence comes from Takifugu flavidus, assembly GCF_003711565.1. Taxonomy (NCBI): domain Eukaryota; kingdom Metazoa; phylum Chordata; class Actinopteri; order Tetraodontiformes; family Tetraodontidae; genus Takifugu; species Takifugu flavidus. The sequence continues at coordinate 2,652,488 of NC_079520.1, read as the reverse complement.
CGATGATAATTTGCACCAATTTATCAGTGTAAGTATTCTCTTTGTTTTTTTTTTTTTTTTTTCCAAACAATGTAGTTTTAAAAAGTGTGTTTTTAGTGAAGTTTTTTGTTGGTTGAAGAAGTTGCCAAATATCGCATGTTTCTCCATGAAGAGCCCAGTTGTGTGCTGCCATCTAGCGGCCAATAGAAGGACGAACGGGCTGCCGCCGGCCTTTTTTATCGAGTACAATATTTTATTATTGCTCTTACTATTCAGTACTTGATTGAATCAGATGCATAGTGATACTGCTTTTTTTCAAAAATCAAGCTTTTACAGATGTGACATTTGATTGTCAGTTTATAATGAGCGTAATTCCTGAGGAAAAAGATATTGAGTTACACCACAAAGATTTGATGTATCCTCACTGTTCAAATCAGAACTTCTGCTGCCTTTTATACTTGAACTACTTGAATGTTTGCCAATGATTTTGTTCATTCAAAAGCCAGCGTGTCGCATATTGTACCAGTGACATTGACTGGTGTTTAACCATCGAAACATTTAGATTCCAGTAAGCTCCACATCCCTGCCATTTCCAGTCAAGCATTTCCCAACGAGGATTTATTGTTAACATCGGCATTGTTGCCAAACTCCTTGATCTGCCTCTGCATGTGTCACTTTTTGTTTCCGCGTGCACTGACCTCAGACGGCCGTATCATCTTTCAGCATGGGCCTTATTTTAGCCTCCGCGTTAATCACAGCTCAGATGGTCGATAGCGGCCGCCCTGGAAGTGAAAATGTCTTTGTCCCATCTCCATCCAGGAATAGGCGAGCTGGATTAGTCGCATCTGTTGTGAAAAAAGAGCGACACCCCTACAGGAACAGATGAGGGTGATGACTGATCTTACATAACTGATGGGGCTGTAGAGCGACAGTATTTGCGTTTATCCTGAACTTAACATTGACCCTTTGGCTAAGGTCATTCCCAAGTAACCTTTTGTGTGAAGCATATTAAATGAGTGTGGTTTGTTTGTGTGACGTTTGACAGCAATGCTGAAGGTAAATGTTTCTGTATTTTCTAGTTTTGAAATTTTAATTGCCGTTGCACTTAAACAACTGTTATTGTCTGTTTGCTTTGTTTCATGAATCAGTATAAAATAAAGTTTGTATTTTTGTTTGAAGCGTGTAGTGTAGTGAGTTTCTCGCACAGCTAATGTTTTGGGGGGTTTTGGGGGGGGGGGGGGGGCAGCGTGAGGAGGGAGCGAATAAAAGCAAAATGCAGATGGGGGCAGTGGAATTTGACCTCAGCCTTCTGATTAGAAGCGGAATCACGGCTCTCAGGAGGCAGACCCAAGGTCAAGGAAGCTAGCGTGCTTGTCAGGGTTTGTGTTTAATGTGGAGAAACTGCAGCAGCATGGTGCATTTCAGTCTAATGCGTCACGAATGAGCCACAACACGGTCCGACGCTTTGATGCACGTGGCACATAAAACTAGGAGGCCTTTTTTAGAGCATTTTTTTTAAATCAGCCTCAGTATGTTTCCAAACGCCAACAACAACAACGATACAGTAAATCTAAAGAGGACTCTTATTCACTTTTGCCCATTCTTAGTCATACATTGCGCATACTCTGTTCCAAATAGCGCCCCCTTGCGACGCAGGTGTCAGCAGTGGATAAAGAATGCTTAACTTTCCAAAGTCTTCAGACTCGCTTTACTTTAATATCAAAGTGGATATTTGCAGGTTTATAGCTGTAACAGTATAAAGTTAAAAGTTTGAGGTAATTTTCACGAGTTTCCACACTTGGAAACTTTTGGGTAGGTTCGTGTTTGGCTTTTTGGTGAAATGGTGATAAGCTTCTGAGAGAACTGTAAATTTTGGGGCACACACAGGGTGTTTTTCGGGGGTGGGGGGTTAATTGGCAGGGGCGTGGTATCGGTCCGGACAGGCTGATGACTCCAGTCATGCATGGTCACACAATGTGACAGTCGAGACATGGCTGGAAACGTGAGGCAGCTCTGCCCCCGTGAGCAACGACTCCAAGTTACCTCCAAAAACTGACGGGCGACGCGTCTCCCTTTGCGCGCGTAAACGGGCAGGTGGCAGACAGACAGGCTGGGCGCGCGGCTGGATAAAAGTTTGCATGAACCAGTTGGGAGGCAGCATTCACACAAGTCAAATTCGGTGAGGGTGGCGAAATAGTTGCGGGACAAAGTTTGGGACTGGTGAGATTGAGGGGGGGTCGCTGCAGGTCGACGTTCTTTTCCACGCACTCCAGTGATGGCAGCACGGATGGCAGATGGAACTGCTGTTCCTGTTTAAGTATGGCATCTCTGATCTAAAGGTATGGTGGCTAGAAACTGCTGTGACCAAGGCTATCGTGATATCAGGTAATTTAAGAGTTGCGCTTTTGACGTGAGCGAGGGGGGGAAATCCGGAGGTCTCTGGTACCCTCGGTATTGTGCCAACCACGGCTTTGCAATTGACCGTGGCTCCGTCTGTTACACATAAATATCTCTTAAACTTTGAAAAATGCACCACGTGAGTGGTAAAATAATAACAATAACCAGGATTGATCAGGATGGAAATGTTTGAATGAAAACAAAGGGATTGTGTTTGATTTCCTGTGTTTTGATTTGCCTTTTTCCCCTTACAGGTATCACACATATTGTGAGTTAGTCCATGGATTTATTACCTTTCATACCAGCATATTTTAGTAAGTTTCTCTCCCTCTCTGTCTGCATGTGAGTGGTTTTGCAGTGATTTGACCGTGTTTTGTCCAAGGCCAGCAGGTATCCACTTGCATTTATCACTCAAAACCAACCAAAATATACGTTTTAACTTGAATCGTGCTGATCTAAACGTGTTAGAGTGGTTTTGGGTGACAAGTCTCTCCTTAAATCAAAATAGTTATTCACTAGATATAGATACATTGTAGAACATGCTGCTTCTCGATAGCAAAGTTGGTCTAGACTTTGACTAAATTATTCCATTTATAAGAATAAAACGGAATAATTAACTTAAAATTAAATTTTGTGTTATTATCTTTTACTGCTCCACTGACAATTTTTCTCTGGCTGGAGTAGAGGAAGGGAGGGTAGTTGAACAAACACGCACCCACGCGGGTGCACACACACACACACACACACACACACACACACACACACACACACACCTGCCTGTGTGCGTGTGTGTGTATTTGTTCTTGTCCATGTGCCACGCCAGAGCCCCATCTCTGTTAAATGCTGTTTTCAAACATTATAATGTTGATCTCAGCACATGCCTGCTGGGCAGTGGAGCGAGCAGGTGAGAGAGGAGGGGGCTGACACAGAGGTGGGGGGTTGGGGGGGGGCGCAGGGGTGGGGGGGGTGGGGGGTGAACCGGGGTTATGGCAAACAGGTGGAATGCAGCGGTTCAAAAGCATCAGAGTTTAAAGGTGCTGCTTTTATATCAAAATGCGGCGTCGCTCGTTTGTTCGGCGCTTTGTGACAACACAAAAACGTGCACGGCGGCCAGCCCCTTGGAAGCTCAGCGCACAGGTGGACTCGTCTGGCCGTCTAGGGCGAGTCACTGGGTGCAGGGGGGGCGCCGCGAAGCCCCGCCGACCCCCGGGTGCTGAGATATACGCGTTGCCTTCGTGCTCACCGACCGGCGTCCGTTGGGGAGCAGATACCTTCAGTACCGCAGAGGCCACGGGGGCACGTCGGCGCACCGGTCCAGAGGTCGACGTAAACGCACCGCGGTATTTGTCATGTGGACATTAGAAAAGAAGTGTGTTAGACTACAGATGGGGAGCCTCTGTTTGTCCTCCTCTGCGTGTCTCAGCCCTTCCGTGCTCTTGGCATTATTGTTCAGATAAACTTGCTTTCGCTCAGTGTATTTAACTGAATTCTTTACATTTCTCTGCCCCCCCCCCCCCCCCACCCTTCCGCTTCAGCCTGTACTTTCTCCATAGGCTAGAAATCTTGAAGCATGGGCGACTGGAGCTTTCTGGGGCGGCTGTTGGAGAACGCTCAGGAGCATTCTACGGTCATCGGCAAAGTCTGGCTGACTGTCCTCTTCATCTTCAGGATCCTGGTGCTGGGGGCAGCCGCCGAGGAGGTCTGGGGGGACGAGCAGTCTGATTTCACCTGCAACACCCAGCAGCCCGGTTGCGAGAATGTCTGCTACGACGAGGCCTTCCCCATTTCGCACATCCGCTTCTGGGTGCTGCAGATCATCTTCGTGTCGACGCCGACCCTCATCTACCTGGGCCACGTGCTGCACATCGTCCGCATGGAGGAGAAGCGGAAGGAGAAGGAGGAGGAGCTGCGGAAAGCAAACCGGTTACAGGAGGAGAAAGAACTCCTTTACAGAAACGGGGGAGACGCAGGAGGAGGCGGCAAGAAGGAGAAGCCGCCCATCAGGGATGAGCACGGCAAAATCCGCATCAGAGGTGCACTGCTGCGTACCTATGTGTTCAACATTATATTCAAAACCCTGTTTGAAGTGGGATTCATTTTGGGCCAGTATTTCCTCTACGGCTTCCAGCTGAGGCCCCTGTACAAGTGTGGACGTTGGCCCTGCCCCAACACTGTAGACTGCTTCATTTCCAGACCTACTGAAAAGACAATTTTTATTATATTTATGCTTGTGGTGGCTTGCGTGTCTCTTTTGCTGAATTTGTTAGAGATCTATCACCTCGGATGGAAGAAAGTTAAACAGGGCGTGACAAACCAGTTTGTCCCCGACCGCGAATCAATGCGCCGGGTCAACATTGCAGAGCCCGAGTGTTTGGCCTTGGCCTCCAGAACTGCCCCATCCAGTTACCCCCCCAACTACACTGATGTGACGGCGGGCAGTGGGGCGTTCCTTCAGCCCGTGGCGCCGCCAGCCGTGCCTTCGACCACGGAGTTCAAGACCGACGACCTCCAGCGGGAGCCGCCTCGCCACCAGCCCTCCGCCTCTCACTACTACATCAGCAACAACAACAACCACAGGCTGGCCACGCAGCAGAACTGGGCCAACCTGGCCACTGAGCAGCAGACTCGGGAGATGAAGGCCACCTCCTCCTCCTCCTCCTCCACCAATGACGAGCAGCAGCAGCCCGTCGATGCGGAGCTGCTCCCTTCCGCCAGCAGCAACATCACCAACACAACCACCACCGTCACCGCGTCAGGTAGCAGTAGCCCAGGCTCGGCCTCCAACACGGGCAGCTGGGGCGGAGGAAGGAAGGAGCGGGGGGAAAACGGCGTCTCCACCACCAGGGTGGAGATGCACGAGCCTCCGGCGACGGCCGGCGTGGACCCTCGGCGACTTAGCCGAGCCAGCAAGAGCAGCAGCGTCAGAGCGAGGCCAAGCGACCTGGCCGTCTAAACCTGCTCCACCCTCCATCAGCAACACCCTCTGCTCTCCCCACCTCCACCCCCCGCAGACACAATGATTCTCAGACAGAAAGGTACCGGCAGACGCTAAAGCAAAGGCTAAAACATCAGGCTACACAAGAGCAGAGCCAAAAACAGAAAAAGAAACAATACGAAACAGCTCCAGCGGCATCTGTAGTTCAGTGCAATCGGTGAGTTGCAGAGTAGTTGAGGTTTGTGGTTCTGGTCTTAATTTATTGACAGATAAAAGTGATCAGGCGGCGATTCCGAGTGGAAGGGCTTCAAGGGACACGGGGACAATGTGACGGAAGCTTCTCAGCGACGTATTCGGCTTCGCCTGAGACGTCATCGCATTTCTGTTCAAACTGAGGGACCTGTGATGCATCACGAGTTGAAACAATGACTGACTTTTTCTTTCATTTTACCGGGAGGAAGCAAAGGCGGCGGGCATTGTTGCACAGCTCATTATTATTATTTGATGTCTGGCCACACAGCTCACTCACATGTCAGTGGTGTTTATCTCTACGGCCGCGCCGGCGGCACAGATGTGCACTTTGTGACCCCCAACAGGTGGCTTCAGCAATTGTTTTTTCGACCTGGAAGGTCTTTTTGTTGCAGCACTTCCTGGAGTTTCGGAACAAACAGCTGTTGTGTTATGAATAATTATTGTGGAAATGTTTTTTTTTCCTTTTCTTCCCACACACGGTGCACATATTTTGCTCAGCGTGACTGTACATCCCAGAGCTCGCAGACCTCCAACTCACCGATTCACTGACCAAAGATGGCGTGTTTGGCTTTTTTGACCGTGGTTCCGCTGCAACGCTTCCTGCAGAGGTGGAACAGATGGAGCGGAAAGATGTGAGCTCTCGTATTGAGGTGTGGTGTGGACAGGAAGCGGGTCAAACCTGCACCCGGCTCTCCGGGAACGCTTTATCACCAGACGATAATCAAAAGAAAAAGAAGAAATACTTGACTAAAGTGGGGAGATGAGGCGTCGCCTGTCCGGCCTCTGCCCACTGAGACCTGCTGCCTGCAGGTAACCCTGAAACACACAGAAATACAGGCCAGCCCACATCTGAGGCCGAGAATAAACAGCATTGCTCTGGAACTGCCTTCCGAAGGTTGAAATTTCCCACCCGATTCCCAACCCCTCCCTCTGTTTTTGATCATCGATTGAGAGCGATCCTTGATTTATTTCCACCATTGTGCTTCTTCCTTAGTTTTACTCTAAAAAGTCCTATTTAAACTGAATTTATTTTTTTTCCCTGGCAAGGCGCGCACTTGGAGTAGTTAGTGATTGCGGAAGAGCTAAAGACGACGAGACGACTGCGAGTATCAGAACAGCCGCTGTGTAGCAGTCAAAGTCGGTGGCTTCTATTTTGTTGTGTTAATATTGAATCTTAGAGATCTTTTGAAGTCCAGACCTTTAACTGCACCCCCCCTCCCCCAACACCTCTCTGTCGTGTTACCGTTTGCTTCACTCACGTCGAGGCTTCACTTATAAGCTGAGTGACACTTTCATCATTGTTCGATTCTGGAGGAAAGCTGCAAGTACACGCTAACAATGTGTGCAGTCACAAGCGTGGGATATAGATCGTTACACCGTAATACCGGCTTATCTTCAGGGGAGGGGGGATTAGGAAATGCTAGTGTGGCGTAATGTCTCTGTACCCTACAGGTGTATTGTTAATTTTCAGTTTCTTTAACGACAGAAGAAACAGGCCCACACAGATAAATGGTTCGTTCCCCCCCCCCCCGATTTGTGTTTCTTGTTAAAATGCTGAAAAAGAAAAAAAAAAAATCACAAAAAAACTTGTCCTGCATTTGTTTTTGATCCCTAAAGTTTACATTTTGGTAGGTGATAAAGATTTGCACATTTAGGAGAGAAAAATTGCTGTTCTTCAGTGCCAATATTGGTAGAAATAGAGAGCGAAAAACAAGGTGGCGAGAACCTGACGGCCGATCTCAATGGAAAGAAAACCAAGTCTTAAAGAACCCCCCCCCCAAAAAAAAAACCGCAGTGGCTCTTCACAGAAAAGACAGTATTTAAAAAAGGATCTCGAGCTCAAATGAGCTTGAAGTTTTGTTTTTTTCTCTTTAAGTGAGAGAGGGATAAATAATTCGAGGTATTATTTTTATGTTTGTTCTCGCTGACCTTTCAGGACTCCACTGTAGACAGAAATTTCGCTGGGTAGCTGGCCCTTCCCTAACCCCGCACACAAAACCCCGACAGGATGTTGTGGTTCAGATCCGGTCCCGGCGACTCCTCCAAAAACTCTCCTCTCTTACCTTTCATGCAGAGCATGATTCCTCTGGCTTGTCAGGGAGAAGAAAACCATCGCTCGATGCTCAGAACAGCGACCTGTTTTCAATGCTGTCTTAAACAAGAGAAGTGCCTTGTGTATGAATGATTCTTTTGTAAGAACAAGTTGATGTAAATGTTCATTTACCTCAAATGTTTACAAAACTGTTACTAAATAAAAAAGATTTTTGTACCATATTGCTCCTTCTTTCTTTCCAGTTAGTGACAGGAGGCTAAATTAGCTTTAAATATTCAGACTTCTATCAAATTTACAGTTGTTTTAATCGTTTTATTGATCATATTTTAGATTCAAAATGATAAAAATGTACCTAGCTATTGGAACGCTGTTAATGACGCTTTCAGACACTTAATCAGAGATTTATTCATTTAAATTCATTACCTGTGGTGTTTAAAGTTCAAATATATGTTACGAAATCAAATTTCATCCTTTTTCATTTGAATATAACATCTTCAGCTTCAGTCCGTGTCGTTAATCATCTCATGCTGGTACATTTCCCCCCAACGTAAATGTTAGATAGGACCAGGTTTTGTAAGCGAAGTGAACCAGAGATGAAGAATTTGTCTTTCTGGCACCCTGCAGCTTCCTGGCTTCCATCAGCTTTAACGCAGCTTCTGAGTGTCTTTGGAGTTACACTCTTTGAACTGTGACCTCCGTACTGCTCACTCCCTCACTCTGCATTCCAACACTGAATGTCAGAATGTGACGCTGACACACACACACACACACACACAACACACACACACACACTGACCGACCTCCTTCATAACAGCATGCAGGAACCATTTCATCATTTAAATGGAATACAAGCAGCAATTTTGCATCTATAGTTCAAACGGTGGCCACAGAGTTGGATGACAGCGTCGTGACAGCGCCGACGCAGCAAACTGGTCAACGCTCACGTTCACTGGCATCAACGGGGAATCCGCGACCACGATTCCATGAGGTGGTGACTCTCGCATAAGCGGAACGTGATGGAAAAGTCACTGTCGTAACTCCTGAGCCTCAGTAACTGCAGCCAAAAGCCACAGTACTACAAAAGTAGTTGTAAAAGTCACTTTGTGGATATTTGGCACCGAGTCTGACGGCGCAGACCAGGACATGAGTGCTGGGCTCTTGGGTTCAGTGGCTGAGGAGTGATGGGAGATAGTGGGACTGCTGGCACGGCTGGCTGGAGGCCTCAGCCCGTCACTCTGTCAGCTGCCTTTGTTTCCACTGCCGAGACCGACGTGCTTTTCGCTGACATGTTGCACCCATGACAGAAGCAGCCGGTTCCTAAAACTACCCAGAGACGTTTTAACCTCAAGGCTACAGCCAGGCCTGCACCTGACGCCTGGTTTAAGTTAAAAAGGCATTTGGACCTTCTACGGCCGCCCCATCTTCATTAGAGAACCACTTTACTATCCTGACCCAGAAGCCTCAATTCCTGATTGTGATTTCTGAATCCCACGACCCCTGTAATCCCCCCAGTGGTGGAAAAAGCTTCAGAACGTCTGCCCCTGAGTCACCGGTGTTCAGCCGAGAGCAGAGAGGAGGCTAAATTTAGCTTTTAATCACCTCACAAATTCACACTCAGCCCACAGCACAAATACCTCGGACCCTCTTTATGTATTTCAGGACCATGATGAATTCGTTTGCGCGCTCTCAGAAAAACCAGCCATGAAACGGTACCTGAAGGGGCTACGAAAGCAAACATTTACATTTAAATGGGAACCTGACTTTAGCGACAACTGGTCAGAATCCTGGCATGTGTCTGTTTAATACACATGTTCTGCTAATAGAGGCGTCCGCCTACATGTTCCTGTATAAATAGCGTCATGGGAACGTGCCGACCCTATGGCAGGAAACATACCAGCGGGGGGGAGCGGAATTAAATATCTAAATATAAAGTAATAAACAGCAGGTTTCTGTATATCCTTGTGCTCTTGTCTGGCTTTGACGACAACAGGCCCGTTTTGGTCTGTAGCAGTGCAAGTTACAACACTTTTACACAAACTGCAGCGCATAGCTACTCTACAAAAGCCGCGTTCTGCAGAATCCTGGTCCCTCTTTATTTATCATCAACTACGTTCCCTCACCTGGTGAATCAGAAGATGACAAATCGATCAGCTTAGCAATACAATACTAGAAATGCAGCATAAGGGGTCCCCCCCCACCCTTAATCTTTCCTGTGGCATCCCACAAGGTCCCATCCTGGGTCCCATTCTGTTTTCTCTTACACAGGGTCCTCTGTCATTAGCAGCCACACAAATCCAGTATTGTCAACAATTCCTGCACTGACTGATCAATAATGAGGATTTAACCAGCTGACCAATCAAGTCCAACCAGACCGATTTAGGGGGAATTGATTTGTGTGTTACAAGAAAAACGTGCGACACAACCTCAACGTCTAAAACACAATGAATGTTCAAGCCGATGTTGACAAGGAAGTGGTGAGAAGCCACAGATAGCCGAAGATAAACAGACGAGAACACAAGCAAACACAGCGGCTGCGGATCATTGGAAGAACACGGGTGTGAGGGAAGTGCAAAGCAAACTTTTCCCGATGAATCAGGAAGCCAGCCAGCCAGACAGAACAGTAGGATCCTTCCTGCTGTCAATTCCCACCACATAGTTGCCATTTTGCTGATATAAAAATAACGAGCAATCCCTAAAGTTTAAATTAAAAGATGCACGGAGACACTATTGTTTGATGATAAGTGCATATATCTTGAAATCATTTGCCAGTTATAGGAGATTGCAGTCACCTAACACCTGACCCCTGACCCCGGACAAACTGGGATGGAATTAAACCTTAAACAGCATTAAACGAACGCAGCAGGACCCTGAGCACGGGCTGCAGGGCCCGGCCTCAGCTCCCGTGGATGCAGCAGCTGTTGAGAAAATCGAGTTCAGCAGTTTCTTTTACACTGTTGGAGAACATACCGCTAATCGGCTACGTTAATCGCCCTCCGAGCTGAGCTGTAGTCTTGTGTAACTGGGTTATCGATGTCTCAAAGGGAGTGAAAATAAATTGCAAAATTTCAGTTGTTCGTCCTAATCGTCCCCTGGACTCGACACACTGAGTCTTAAATAACGTCTACTTTTTCCATCTAATCATCTGTAAATGATGTAATGTTGCAACACCGGTTCGGTGCGCAGTCATGTGGGGAGGCTTGTTTTGACGACAATTCCAAATAAAGAGGGAGGTGCAGCACAGGAAGAGGGGGTGTCCAACGGTAATGAGGGCGTTGGGGAGGAGAGGTCAGCTCTGCGGGGACACCTACAGGTCAGACAAGGGTGTGTACCGCAGTCAAGCGTGATGGGACGGTGTCTTTGTTGCTTAATGGTGACAAAATATCCCGCAACACACTCAACATCTGCTTCTCAGGGAGGACGTGAGGGAGAGCAGGCTGGACATCATCATAAACCACAGGCAGACGAACTGGACCAAACTGGTCTCGCCGTCTGCGTTTGATAAAATGCAGGTAGTGATGGAGCAATCTGGGAATGACCGTGGTGAATTTCGCATGAACATGAGTAACGGGGGAGGAAAAGGACGCTCGCTGGAATGATGCATCAACACCCCCCCGCCCCACTCTCTCCTGACTTTCTAGAAAATCTCTACTGTATATTGCAAAATATAACTTGAGAATTGCAGTTGTCATCCATTCCTGTCTGCAGCCGCACCCCCCCCCCCCCCACACACCACACATGGTCAGACAGGCGCACGCACACGCTTCCCTCCCTGTCACTGTTTTATCATTAAATGGCGACATTAGTTCATATCATGTGATTCGTAGAGGATTCATTGCACATTAGAGGCCCTAATCGCCACCTATAGTCTGCTCCCTGGGCCTCGCCCACATGACCCTGCTGAGCGAAGCGCTTCTTTTATGTCCCCTGAATGAGCTGGGGATTGAGCCCAAACAAAAAAAACCACAAGGGTGAAAAAATGTTTTTACACCCCTCGCAGGCCTGACTGTGTGGGTGTACGGGGCTGTTTTAGCTTTTGATCAATGGGGCAAGTTACTGGAGTCTGGCCAACTCTGACTGATAGCCCAGAAAGAAAAAAGCTTGCCTCTTCAAAAAATTTGGGGTTTGTCATGTTTTGCACCACCCGGCCACCATCCCACCCAAAAATGCCAGGGCAAAGTTTGGGGGATTTTTTTTTTCTTATCAGAGGATGAGGTCGGGAGGGGTCAGAGCTGATAGAGAAGGTGGGGTGTGCAGGGGCTTAAGGGAGGGGAGGAGAGGCCGCAAATGTCGACCTCTCGTCAGACGAGGGGTCCTGACACGGAAGCTGGACAACACAGAAGCTCTTCCTGTAGTTATTGATGGGTGTTTAATGGTCCTGAAGCGCTAATAAAGCTGTCCTGAGGGAGGGGCTCACAGCGAAGGCACAGCGCCCCCCAATGGGGGAGACAGGGCACTGATTTTAGACAGTACCGGTGTCCCAAAAATGTATTTATCCATCATAAAACAGTTTCTAAAAATGTCCTGTTTAAGTTAGCAGCTGGTTTATGTGTGTGTGTGGTTTTTGTAAAATTGAGGAAGAAAACATATGAAAAAAATAAAGATATGAACGATTCCCGTTAACCTTTCCCAACACAACTTCCTGTCTGATGAGCCGCCCCCCCCTCGGTGCTGACAGGCCACGCCTCCTCCCGTCTTACTGTCTGTCATCTCCCTCATGACACCCACCGCCCCCACGCTGGTGTCATGAGCCACATCTGCCTGACACCTTGTCAGAAAGGCTGCTTACTTGTGAGGAAGGTCAGAGGCCTCCGCGTCCTGCACACATGCTTTTCTTAATGTTTCCATACATTTAATCATTTATCTGATGCATCTTTATTGCCTTTTGTCCCTAATAAGGGTGCTGGTGTCTCACCCAGTGGTCACCTGACCAGGTCATCACCCAACACAGGGCGTGCATGCGCACACACACACACACACACACACACACACACACACACACTCTCTCACACACACACAAACAGTGCATGTTTCTGGTCTGTAGGAGTTAACTGGAGTACCTGGAGGAACTCCACACTTGTGTGGACGCTGCGTTGGACTCCAGAACATTGGGATAGGCTCCGGTATTCCACGTGCCCCTGATAAGGAACAAGCAGCAGATAGCAGAAAATAAAGAGAAGTAAAAGTGGATCCTAAGGAGGAATCAAAGATGGAGGCTCTCAATCACAAGTCTGTTAAAAAAATAAATAAAACACACCAGAAAGAGAGGTTAAAAAACAAAAAAAACATTTATTTAATGCGGCCGTATCAGCTCACACACATCGGTCTGGAGTCACAATCACTCTTCAGTATTTACAGATAGGCACATTCACATTAGGCATCGAAGTCGACCACAGCGACGAGATCGCTGCCTCAAGTCCAGCAGGGAGGAGAAAAAAAAAAACCTGTCCACGATCCCATTAACGTTTGAAATGTTGGAGTCTCTACTGGGGAAAATCGGAACCCGCGAGCCCTGTGGTGTAACCCCAAAGCATTTCTCTGTGGAACCTTCCAATTTGTGTAAAACTGCAAATGAAAACAAGTCTTGATAATGGTGAGTTTTAGCTCCATGACAGAAGAGGAAAAAAAGAAAGTAACTCGGAGATGTAACTTTTCCTTTACAGTGCACGCACCTCGTAACGGCTTGGAAGAGGGACTCTTATGAACAAGTGCTAAGTTTGCAATCTAAACGGATGCTTAGTGCTAATAAGAACAAAGAAATGTAAAAACAATCCGTCCTTTGCGGTGTCATGATCGTGCTCAGGATCCTTTAAGGGAGGCGGCGAGGCGTGGGACTGCAGCAGGTTCTTAATGAAAGAGGGCTGAGAAAAAACACAAAACAATACAAACTGAAAGAAATAAATATCAGTATTAAAGAATTCACCGGAGGTGAGATTTCATGTGGGAGATTTTCTTCCCCCCCCTCCGAAGCGTCTTCGAGGTCCCGTCCTTATGAACTGTCCGTCTCAGATATTTACACTTCAAAAAAAAAGCAACCCAATCTGGGCTTAGAATGCATATAATGCTACATGGCGTGAATGGAGGTTCCCACAGAGTCCCCTTAAGAAACGCAGCATGTCGGAAGGTTGCGTGTCCAACGGGAGTTCGAGATCTTTTACCGTCCGACTCCTGCCCCCCCGAGCTGAAGGCATCCTCTGTGATGCAGCGGTTTGGGCCTGAGAGCAGGGATGGTGAAGGAAGAGCAGCGCACGGGAGGAGCGATGGACCGAATCAGCCCAAATCAAAAGAGGTGGCGTCCGTTTTCTCTTGATTGACCTTGCAGTGCAACAGCTGAATCCACTTATTTTTACCTGACTGGATCCTTTTATTGGACTGTGCGAGTAAACGTGACCATTCCTGTGTTGAGAGGTTAGTTGTTCGAACCTTTTGTTTCTCTTTTTAAAGGGAAAAGGGAGATCTGATCAAGTCCCATCTGAAACTGGCGTCGAGTTACTGAGTATAGAACAAGGTGGCCGGCCTGAGCTTTGACGCTTCTGCACCTGTGCTTGGTGCCACCCACAACTGTTGACATTGGAGGGCAGATGCTGCAGGTGAGCGACCTCTTCAGGGGTGATGTAGTGCTAGTGAGCATGGGTGGGATTCGACCTCGAGTTCGAGGAGCCCGCTGGCTCATAGTTTTGTTTCAACTCCCAAAGCAAAGAAAGCAAGCGACTGGGACAGTTTCACTCTTTGGTTGTTGTAAAACTCAAGGACTGAGGACAGTGACCGGTATTTTGCAGGCTAGTTTCACAAGTTGGCTTCTAATCTTTCTGCTGGGATCGCTCTGTGACACCAGGTCTCACCCGACTGACGCTGCCAGAACTGAGCAGAGCAAATCGGACAATTTGGTGTTCAGCAGCCATGTCTCCATTATTACTTCAACAGTTTTCTTGTGTATCACCCTCATAACGGCTCTAGTTGCTCTCTGGGGGACCGAATGGAGGCATCAGATACTTCCATCAGGGCTGGTGAGCCTGAGGGTATCGCTGTCTGAGCTCATCCATAAAAATAATGTATCCAATTCTGGATTGAGTCACATTTATTGATTTGATTTTGTTTTACCTTAAAAAATATCCTGTCTTCTGATTCATTATATACACAAATTCATTCTGGTACCAGAGCTGAAAACGTTCAAAGTGCCTTGTCTCCTAATTTTCAAAAACAAAAAATATTTTTAAGCTTCTGCCAAAACTAGGACCTCAGGATTGGGGGCAGGAACCACATCACATTATAAATGCATTCCCTGAATAGGCTTTATCTGGCCCACCGTGTTTTCAGTTCACACATCGGGACATTTCCCCACCTCAAAAGGAAGAACCACCCCTGTTCTCTTCTGTAAGTCAAGTTTGGGCTGCTCTTCACCACTATGGTCATCGTCCCTTCGTAAGGACGCTCCTCAATGGGAGGGAACCAGCAACTGGGATTAAGGAGGGTGAGAAGCTAAAGACAGACGAGGAGCGAACACACACAAGGTTCCGGCGCCAGCAGCGGCGACTGTTATTCTCCTCCGTCCACGTCTTCCTCCGTGTAGTGTTTGTCCGTGTAAACATCCCTGACCAGGAGGACTTGGGTGAGGAGGTTCTCCAGAGCCTGTCTCTCCAGAGGAGTTGAAGTAAACCACAGCTGGCCATCAGGGTCACGAGCAGGATCTGGCTGGACGTAGAAAAGGTCAAGGCGATCACGCAATGAGGGCGGGCTGTGGGCACAGAAACAGAGGAAGAGTTGGGGAGATGAAGACATTTTGTGTGCTCCATAAACTTCAGTATTGTGAGAGTATGCCAAACAAAATGGAGCAGTTTGAAAGAAAATGGCCCGTTTTTCCTCTTAATTTCGTTTGGAAGTCCTCATCTTTCAGTCATCAACAGGGCAGTTCAGGATGTGAACAGCATGGAGTTATAATCACAGGACTCAAATACACAAATTTAGTGGAAAACAGGCGACAGCCTCCTTCGGAGTAGACAGAATTTCAAATATCAGAGGAAACGACTGCTGCAGTGACATATAGGGAACTCACCACTTTGATCTGTACAGATCATATAGGTGACATTCGTGCTTCTTAACTGGGCAGCGCACGGCGGAGCCTGCCGAGTCGCTGGGTTCTTGGTCCTCATCATCAACCTCCGACTTCCGCTTTCTTTTCCGAGACTCTGTTTGCACTGAAGGGACAAAGGATGTTACTCTTGACACACATTTGGTGCTTTTATGACATGATCTGAACAGCTACACAATTAACCCCACCACCTATAAAAGAGATCATGTGTAATTCACAGTCACTTTTACAGTAAAGGCCTCACCGTGGTCACCCTGAGAAATTGAAGGCACACTGATGCAGACTGTCGTCTCCTTAGTGACAGGATGGATGGTGTCAGGGCCGTAGACGTTGGCAAAAGAGAGGCGGAGATGTTGCTCCACCGTGCGCAGGCCAAAATATTTAGTGTTCAGGTAAACAAGGGAACGTAGCAACACGGCGGGACTCTGTTCCCCGAGCTGCCTGCTGCTCCACAGGCTCTGCTCCTCCACTCGACTCCACAGCAAGCCTGGAAGGAGCAGCAAATAACCAGAATGTAAAATACAGACGATGTACAAGTAACACTCGTCACAACAAGTAGTCCACCTTGAGAATGTCTTCAAAATAAGCAAAGGGGACCAGATGAAAACACTACCTTTTGGAATTTATTTTATCTGTGCGCGTTGATAGTGTCCTCATATGATATTACAGTGCAATCACAAAGCATCAGAATGTGAACAGCATTAAAGTTCTAATCATTGGACACTGAGAACGAGCACCTCAAATTGGAACTAAATACATTTTCACGTGAAATGCTGAGCTGAAAACTGATTATTTTACTTATGTTTACACATTTGTTCCATTTAGACTATCATAATCTAGAGTATTATTGTGTAAAATGTCAAAATCAGACAGTACTGACCATCAGGGAGCACACTGGGCTGCCAATCCTTCAGAACCTTGTTAAGTTCCTCTCCAAACTGCTGGTAGCACGAGTCACTGAACAGGTCATCCTTCCGGCCTTTGGTGTGGAGATGCTTAGAAAGATACACACCACAATTAAAAAATAAAATAAAAGTTTTACACATAAGTTATCAAGATGAGGTGGTCCTTTGAAATCAACCATCAGTGTCCTCATATTTAGATGATCATCACCGTTATTCAGGATGTGAACAGCAATGAATTATAATCACTGGACATACAAATCTATAGATACACCGTTAAGCATTAAATAAATACATTACAAATCTTAAGTTGCCACAAAATACTGCATACGGTCATTTCACCAGAGAAATTCAGCAGATTCAAAACGGGTTCTAAATCGATGTAATATCAATCAAAATGCACAGAAATGAGTGATTGCTTACATCACACAATGTCTTATAGAAATAAAAAACAATTCTCACATTTTACACTCGGATAATACACATGCCAGGAAGCTTTGAAAGATCCTGTTCCCCGCTCCGCTGCCATGCTGCACTGACTCACATGGGGAAGAATGTGCACCAGTAATATCTGTCCTACTGGAAACACTTATCTGCTTTTAGTTCCTACCGTAAAAAAAGGCTCCAGGCTGGAGAAAAGGCCGCCCAACAAGACGAATTATACTAAGATTTATAATCCAAGTAATTATGAATAAAAAAAACAATTATAATAATTATGAAAACATAATTTCCATTACCATTGTACTAATTTTAAGGATGCCTAAGAACACTGATACAGAATGACCTCATTGTATAGATCACGTACAGTGCAAGTGTACAAACGTGGGATTGTGGTAATTATCCAGGATAAAAGCTTTTAATAAACCGAGTTAATAAACCGTTACTGCGACAGTGTGACTGACATCTCTAATAAAAGCTCTAATTTCTACACCTGAGCTGAGCTCTCAGGCTGGTTACTAACCTGCTGAATTCCAAGACAGAGGTAAAAGATGCTGTCGGGTGAATAGCGCTCTCCATTCGGCCTGCACACCTCCCTTACAAACTGTGACAGGCCTTCATTCAGCTCCTCCGGACTCAGGGACAGAAGATTACTTTTCACCCGGACTGCAGAGAGGACACCACACATCAGCTGCCATTAGCAAACACGTCCAGAAACATGCAGACACCTTCTACGTTTACAGATATGTTTTTAACTGGCTTGGTAAATTACCGGGTTTGGAGCCATCCTCATCTTTGGTGTCTTCAGTTTTTTCAGAAGAAGACAGCACCCAACGTTTCCAGGCATAGATGCCGTAGCGAGCTTTGAGAGGCAGTGAGCGCTTCACCGATGGCCCCTCCGATGAGATCTGGGCAGAGCTCTGCTCAACTGCCTGCCTCTTGTTCCCCTGCAGTGCACAATCATCACTTACTACACAGTAAAATTGGCCAATACATTTTTAATTTTTATTGGCATACTTGTTTTCTGGGCTGTGGTCGAGGTACCGGCTCCTCTTCCTCCTCCTCTTGCTCCTTCGACTCTGCCAGGACTGGAGGCAGAGAGAAGCTCATGTCTTCGTCCATTCCCTCCAGGACTGGAGCAGGCTCCAATGCTGAGACTAGAAAAACAAAACAAAAAACAACACCACCCCTTCAATTCATTTATGCTAATGCTTAAAGATGCTAATGACTCAGCATTCAGAGCTTTGTGTTCCAACTGGCTGAATCTTTTACAGATAGGAGGATAAAGGCTATTCTAATGCTACCACTCCTGCATCCTCACACAGCAGAGAATAGAACTCTTCCTGACTTATGAAGGAGCCATGAGTTTAGAACCTCAGTGGTTACCTTGAGGGAAGTCGGTCTCCAGATCCAGGTTAGGATCGTACTTCTCTTCCTCCTCCTCCTCCTCCTCCTCCTCCTCCGAGTTGTTGATGGAGGATTCCTGCTCTCTAACCTCTTTCTTAACCTTTATTGTCTCTACATCTGAAATGCACAGCCAGGTAGATATGGACTGAGATTTGAGTTTAGTCAGAGAACAAAGTATTTATATCAGAGACTGATTTTGTAGTTTCAGATGTTTCCATTAAATTATGACATCTTAAAAACCAAAGATAATAAAACACTAGAAGAAACCCTAGTCACACGATTGTACCTTCTTTCTGCTCCTCTTTGAGTGTTTGAGGCACACGCTGCAGCTCAGGGGTCACGTTGTTTTTCAGCTCATTGATGCTTTCAATAATCTGCTCTGCCCCCTGCAGGGTCGTAGGCAGAAACACAGGCACAGGCACCTGGACAGAGCTTCTGGGTCAGTAATCAGGCAGGTTTATTAGTATCCTGCGTTCATGAGCACGTCTTACCGGTATAGGCAGAGACACTGGAGTGGGAGTGACCTGGGAGTACATATTCATGGGCATTGGGATGAAGACGGGGACAGGTATGGGAACAGGAACATACTCCCTCTTAATGCCATCATCTACATCTAAGGAGACAAATATCGCAGATCAGGAAAAGCTGGACGAAAGGGAAGTGTTCATGTTGTATCCACACAGCTATTTGTGGTTTCTAATGTGATCATCACATAAGTGTGACATTAAAACACTCTAAGAAATCAGTTTCAGCTATTTATACCTGTCTGTAAATGTTTACTCTGCATGTGTGGTTTGCAGTAAGTAGCTTTGGTCAGGGTGAGCGGCTTGCAGAGAACTGCCTTGTTCTTCACATCTCTCATCAGACCACCAGCGTACGCCATTGAACCCTGGTTCACCAGCTGCAACAGCAAAAAATAAATAAAAAATACAGCCAGTTAAATCCAACATAGATTAAAAATAATCAAGAGTTCAAAGAAAACTACGATAAATCATCACCTACCCCAAATTTGGGTGCTTGCAACTCAACCCCTACAAAAGAGAAAATATATACACAATAATATGAATATAGATAAAAGTATCACACCTTATTACAACATTAGTGAATCTAATTATTAGAATGTAACAATCAGGGTTGATTACAGCAATAAAAATAGAATGCACTTCTGATTCCTGATATTTGTTTTCATCTGCAGACACACAGTTGGTACCTATGCTGGAGTTCTCAGGGCCTTTCTGCGTGACCATGATGGGCTCGTTCTGCTGGCAGTAGAACTTCAACAGACAATCTTGGTCACAGAACTGTTTCATCTCTGCTCTCCACATCACAGACTCTGTCAGGTTTCCCTGAACCTTACAACAGTCGCATCTCGCCGCCTAGTGGCCAGAAAAGGGACGGTTTCACACCCACCATTAAACGCTTATCTGGAGCGTCTTTAAAAATGATGCAGAGGTGAAGAAGATACCTTGTAGAACCAGTCGTGGAACTTCTTGGCACAGGTCTCGCTGCAGAAGTCGCGAGTCGTGCCTCCGAACTGTCGGGTGATGCTTTTCTTACAGAGCTGGTTACAGTGGTTACAGCTTACACACTTCAGACCCAACCTCTTGATAAAATCCTGCTTAAACAACAACTTACATCCTGGGGGGGGAGAAAAAAGTGGAAATGTCTTAAAGGAGAGATGATAGCGTGGCACAAATCCTACAACCATGCAACACAAGAACCATCTCTGCGCTGCGACAGATTAGAACCTTCGCTGCAGAACGGCCTCTTGACTCCTGAGAACTTGACCGTCTCATGCAGCGTCCTTTCTTCTTGGCAGTACTCGCAGAACGTCACAATGCAGTGAAGCTTCTTGTAGTCCTCACAGCAAACCTTACTGCAGAACTGATACATCTTATCCTGAAGGGAAACATATTTAGACTCACTGAAGGTGGCCCTTTAAATTAAAATACAAGACTGCAGAGCAAATCGGATCCAGTTGGCTTACATTATAGGAGGACTGTGATTTCCCAATCAAACCAGGTAACAAAAACATAAAAACAGCTATTTTTGCAGCTACAGAACAGTTAAAGGGCAACGCGGAATAAGTACCGTATTTTCTGGACTATATGTCGCACCAGCCAAAAAATGCATGATAAAGAAGAAAAATAGATATATAAGTCGCACTGGACTATAAGTCGCATTTTGGGGGAAAATTTATTTGGTAAAATCTGAGACCAAAAACATACATTGAAAGGCAATTAGCATGGATTAGCAATAGGGTTACGGTATGCTAACGTAACAAATTCAGCTACATGACCCACAACGAACTGAGTACGTGTCTGCTTTGTTAACGTAACATATTAACAGTTATTCAGATAACTATAGCATAAAGAACATCCGAGCAAGTTTACCAAACAATCAAGTCTAACTCCACAGACGCAGCATCGCTTCTTCTTCTGCATCACTGAAGGAACTCGTTCCTCGGGTACACACGCCTAGAGCGCCCTCTTGTGGTTGTCAGTGTGAATAACGAACATGTGAAATTCTGTAATAACGTATTTATTTAAGTTGCTCCAGAGTACGAGTCGCACCCCCTGACAAACTATGAAAAAAGTGCGACTTATAGTCCGGAAAATACGGGACAAGTCTTGGACGTTTCTACCTCTGTTCAGACTCCCGCTTGCCATTTTATTTTTTAACCATTGTGCATTTTAGCTACTTGCTTGAACAGAAAGGGTGGTCTCACCTCCCATTCCAAGGTTTCAGGTTTCAGACTGAAGGCTCCTCGGCAGTAGTTGCATTTCAGCTGAACTGTGTCGGCAGCAGTGGACAGGGGCAGCTGTCCGTTTGTGGCCGTTTGCAGGGTAGCGTTCTGGGGAAAATAAAGAAAAACGTGACGCACAGCCCTCCAACACACGCGACATGTCTTCTGTGCTTCCATAAGCTCTCAATATGTAAATGTGGCAGCAGACAAAACAGAGTTTTCAGGAAAGTGCTGAAAATAACAAGGTATTATATTCTATGTGATTATTAAAGAGCGGCTGTGTCTTTAATTTTTGCAGACCTGCATGTTTTTTTAAATAAAGAGTCTAACCTGGAACTTGGTCACACACTGCGAGCTGCAGAAGTTGAGGACATTTCCCTCTGGTAACGTGGCCTGGTACTGCGGTAATGAATTCCTCTTACAGAAGTGACACGTAGGCTCTGTGGCTACACACACAGATATCGAAATGTAAAGATCAGAAAAGAAAGTATTTACAAAATTAAAGTTCTTTAAAACAACAGCAAGGCAGAGCTGAACATTCATGTAATAGTTTTATTAATTTATAATAATGAAACCTTTAAGAGATGGAAAATGGAGTTTATTTTTTATTTCAAGTTGATATAGATACAAAATTACATTTATAATTATCAATTATTGTTATTAACATTGGAGCTCTGAACCATTTTAATCTAGTTGGTGAGATGATTGACCAGGATAGACAAACCTGTTAGCAATAAACTGGACAAACAGGTAAAAAAACCCCAAAACAATACAAATCCAGACAGAGAATTGAATTAAATCTGACTGAATATCATTTTGCTTGTTTCACACTGCCTGTTGCTTCTGCTCAGACTCAACACTGCGATCACCAACTGTGAAACTTGAATTAAATCTCAGAATCGGGGCACAAATAAAGCCGGTGACAAATTAACAACGCAAAAAAATGAAAGCAGCAAAGCTTAGCGGGGAAGGTTGTGTCGTCTGGTTCCTTACCGACAAAGGAGGCCGTCGTCAATTTGCCCTTGTTCAAGCAGTTGACGGAGCAGAAGGAGCCCATCACGCCACCGACGCCCAGACCGTGCAGCACCTCTCCGGTCTTGATCAGTGTTTTACATGTCTGGCATGTTGCAAGTTTGCTGTGCGCCTGTGACAACAAAGGTGATGGGGAAAAACCCAAAACTAATCCGTTAGTTAAATCCCACACCGTCAGTAAAGGTTCGTCGTTTATTAGGGGATGAATGACAACTAAACATGCCGGACTCTTCCAAAGAGGCCTCGCAGTTTAATCTATATATTAGTGCTGTCCACTTTGGGTTGCTAAGGAACAAAATCAATTCAGACAAGTAATTTCTGGTTTGGACAGGACGGCAGGCCTCATACTGCCATTAGAATCACTATCAGTTTTTTAGAGATAGGAAATCAAATACAGTTAGAAAAAAACATCATGACTTAATGGATTAAAGGTAGAATTTCTCTCAGTTTTCAGCATATATGTATGTATATATACGTGTATGTATGTATGTATGTATGTATGTATGTATGTGTGTATGTATGTATGGCTTTGGTTTAATAGTAACCAATTCACATGTGATTTAGTAAGCAGCTTGTTCTTTATATTTGACCCTACGATGGGATATAAATGGGCATTTATGTGCTGTCCTAGACTTTTACTTCAGACGGAGCTAAATCAGAACACCAAAACAAATCCAAAGTATGGTCCAATCAGGGCCTTCAATACCTGTTTGAAGTCCCTGATGCAGTTCTGGCAACAGAAACGTTTCTGTTGGCCATCAACTAACAGGAAGTGGTTGGCCGACGGTCGGCTGGGCAGGTAGTCGCCGCACTGCTCGCAGCAGTTCATGATCAACCCGTTGGCCCTGCGGTAAACGTTGAAACAGGTGTCGCTGCAGATCTTATGAGTCACGGTCTTAAAGCTCACCTCGTGCCGGATCTGTTGGCAAAAAGTACAGATTTGAGTCTTAAAGCTTGTCGCAGCAGAAGACTGCCTATCGAAGTAGCCTTTCTCCAGCCCGGACTGACCTCCGTCAGCTTCCCGCAGACAGTACATTTGGTTTTGAGGCTTGATTTGGGGGGGTTCTGCTTGTTTTCATATGCACCTAGACAGCCTGTGCTGCAGAACTCCTGGAAAGACTCGCTGGAGTCCACCTGCGCCACGATGGTTCCTTTCATGTTTGTGATGTCCCTGAGAACAGACGCACACAGGTTAACACTGAACACAGCTTTGGGCCAGGTCAGCACATGGCGACACCTCGGGGACTCACTTTTTACACATGGTGCAGCTCTTCTTGGGGGCGGGTTTGTGTGAGAAGGCAGACAGGCAGGTAGTGGAGCAGAACAGGTGTGTGGAACCTTTACGCTGGTAGGCTGTTTGACCTTTCTTCAAAGGTTTTTTACAGTTAGCACAGGTTACCTGAGAAGATCAAAGACATTAAGTGTTTTAATTAAACAAAGCCTGATAATGAAAACTTCCTGCAAAGCATAAGGAACAGTTAAACCATGAAACAGTTCTAATGAACTACACAGGACCTCAGTGAGCATTGAGGATCACCTTCACTGTCCTGGGCTGTGGCTGGGAGCCAGAGGAGGAATTAGAAGAGGAAGACTGGCCTGGAGGTTTGGGCAATGAGGTGGCTGGTGAGGGGGAGTCGACTCCTGTCTGTTTCAGGCTGCGCGGCACTGAAGCCGACTGGGAGATCCATGAATCTGGAAGGAAAGACGGCAGCATCTTAAAACACAGAACTACGATACATCAACAATGAATCCTCCAGTAGCCACTTTTAGAAGTTACAACAGCACCATCTAGAGTCCGTTTGATTAAATGTGTGCGTAAATGACAAGTTCAGCCTGTTCATGACAGCGATAGCCAGATTGTCAAATATTCAATTCCCGAATTGAGAGATAATTATAAAATACAAGCAGCTTAATTAGAAAGGGTTTGGGTGAGAGGCTGTTCATCAGATCAAATGTAATCCCTGGGGCACATCTTATATCGCTGTCAAATGCTAAAACACTGCCCTGTCCTGCAGCCACCAAAGCACCTGAGGAGGAATCGTGCTGTTCAGAATCGGGCTTCGTTTGTTTCCAGGGCGACTGAGCTTTTAACTGAAAGTGTGTTTTGGCTGAAAGTCCATAAAATAATCAACTCAAATGCAGTGGAAATAAAAGCAGGTTCTTGTATAAATGATGTTTATGCACATTTCTTATGCATCAATTTGTTACGGGTTGTGTATAACAGTCAGTAATACCCCAAACCATTTGTCCTAGGCTTGTTGTAATCCAACACTGGGATAATTTCCTCAGTGGAAGCACAGCAAATGTCTTACAGAATTAAATGGGCAACAGGGAAGTTCTTAAGAACAAATCTGGAAACTAAAACATGAAAATAAACACAAACATGTGAATTTTCTGCAGCGCGATTCGTCACCTGCTCTATTGTGAGACCCCATGTCTCCATTCTGAGCCAGCTGGCCCACTGGTCCTGAGCCCCGCCCAGGGTTGAAAGAAGCTGTCGGGCAGCCGGGTGAGGAGTCGGGATTCAGGCTGAAAGCATTACTGATCTGTAGCCCGTTCACCTCCGCTTGACCTTCACCTGCCTGGACAGCCATTGTTCCTTAAATTAGTTAAAGTCTTCCCAACAAGGTGTTAGCCAATAAAAAGACATATATCATGCTGCATGGACCCAACCTCCTCTACCGTGGGGCTGTTGGTACCGTATCAATGATAATTAACTGCCCCAAACAGCCATTATAGTAATCATTAAGCACAACAATAAATAGGATGATATTATGTTGGCGTTGAGGCTTACTGCTGCGTCCGCTGCACCTCCACCCTGCAGCGATGTGACAGAGGTGATCATCAGGTTCATGTCTGCCTGCTCGTCGTCTTCATGTGGTAGAGCATCTAGTGCCGAAGTGCTGAAGCTCTCTTTCTGGGCGCCGCCCAGCGTGGTGACACTGGCGATCCGGAGTTCCGAATCGGCCTCGGTGTTGCTGAGGGCACCTGGCGAGTGGGATGCGGACGAGCCCCCGGGGTGCGCCGGCGAAGCGAAGGATGCGTCTTTATCGGGGTCCTCCTCGTCGTCGATGACGATGGGCTCGGCTGTGGTTTGAGGTTTGGGTGCACTGGAAGACGCGGGAGAGCTGGGGTTTGTGGAAGGCACTGCGGCCGTGGACGTGTCCACGCCTGCCACGGCAGCAGCTGCTTCTAAGCAGTCTGTGCTGGGTGTGTCTTGAGGAGCTGTAGCAGAAGGTTCCTCCCCAACAAGAACCACATCATCATCATCATTGTCCTGTGTGCCACCCTCCTTTGGGGCACCATCCTCAGTCACCATGGAAACTGCCTCCTGATCCTCTTCTGATACGGGTGTGGGCTGTGGCTGGGGGGAAGGAGTGGCATCCATGGGCTCCACCTGCTCCCCTGCCTCCTCTGCTACGACAGGGTTTTGGTTCCCATCCATCACTAAGGCAACCACCTGGTAGCACAAACACAAGCAGATAGGAGATGAGGGGTATCGCCAGCACCACGAACAGTTTACATCACCACCAACTGTGGTGCAGGTGCTCCCAGACTCAAGTGGGAGACAAAAACCATCACTGCCCAACACTTTCTCTGTTAGCACTTCGTAAACCGTCTGTTGGTTGGTATTGGTGAGCAGTTATACATATATTACTCACCTTCGGGACTAAAGTTATACACCTGTCATTTACTGGGTATACAAGCTGCGTATTGCACAAGTTCAGGCTGATCTGCCCCCTTTGTTGCCCTGTTGGACAAGCGACTAATGGTGTTGGATGACTATGGAGGCGACATCTGCTAAATCAATTCATACTCTGCCTCAGAGACTCCTCAGACAGTACAATTAAAGACAAGCAAACACTTTGGGGATATTTAATATGCAGACAGGTGGGGTGGTGGTTAGTAACAGTCCCTCAAAAAAAACAATAACACAACAACAAAGGTTTGGATTCGGTAATGTCCTGCAAATTAGGTTGACTGGAGACTCTAAACTCCAAAATTTCACTATATCTTTGCCTTTCCACTTCATGGAGAAAGTATTTTGACAACGAATTCAGGATGATTGCCATTGCTGCCATCTAGACGACCTCAAATTCATTTTAATGGAGCACAATTTGCACATCCTGTGCAGTTTCAAAACGGTCACACAGAAGAAACTATTACCAGATACCAGATCTCAGACATGCCACACAGAGGTTAAAATCATGGTGGCGGTCTGCGTTTTGCAGGAGATGGATGACACCAAAGACGCTTTAATGGATGAATGTTGAACAACTGCTACGTGCCTGCCCAGCAACGGGGCCCATATTGCTCCTCCTCCAGGCTCCTCCTCATCAGGGCCTTCCCACTCCTCCTCCTCCTCCTCCTCCATCTCCAGCTCCATACCTAACGACCCAGAATTTTACTCCTCTTAACTGCTGTTGTTCACATTCAACATACATGTACGTCGGTCAAAAACGCTTCTTGCCTGTTGCCCTCGACAACCGGAGAAGCTACGCCTTGGTTGCCTGGCAACCACAATGCCCATCACCAAAGGGACTTGTTCTCTCTACAGCTGGGTGCCAACAGAATGATTTAGATATCAACCGTCCATCTTTTTGTGATTTCTGCAGACTGGGTGATCACGCAACATGAAATAAAAAAGGTAGGCGGCTTCAATGCCACGATCAGGACGAAAAATCTGAAATTTTACCACTTTCTGCTTTGATCTGCTTCTGTCAAAATATCCTTTTCATGTTAGCAGCGAGGAGGGGCTGTAAGCCACACATCACGCCGTTGCTGACAGCTGCAGCACAGACACAGATGCACGCACACTCTCGTGCAGACGAATCTTTGCTGCTTCGTGATGTTCAGGACCGAAAGACCTGCAGCCTGAAGAGACATGCAGGAAGTCAGGTTGCCACCTTGACAACAGCCATTTGGCGACGGCCATTTTGGCTCCAGCACTGTAGCGTCCAACGTGGACTGGAGCAGACTTCTCAACCAAACTCAGCAATCTCAGCAAATTAGATGCAAAATAAGATAAAACCGTTCATTCCTGGCACCAGCAATTGCAGAAGCAACATGATTCTTCAAGTTTTCCGTCACATGTGCGATGCAGCAACCCGAAGTGATCCATACACCGAACTCTTTACACAACCGCAGCACAAGGTGGTCACTATTCTGAACCAACTGTACCATTTAGCATTAAAAATACAAGTAAGATGTTCAATTATGAGAAAAAACAAAAATCTAAAATCTAAAACTGCAGAATGGGCTAAACTGAATAACAGATCTAGAAATAAAAGCCTTTTTTCAGGTGAATTTGAGGTAAACTGTCTCTTTAAGATTTGCTTGACTAAACACTGGGGCTGGTGAGATGCTCATGGTAACCATGTGACAGGAAGCACAAGCCAAACCAGTACAGCACTCAAGATCAATATGTTCCTGATTTCTGAAAACAGAAGATTCCAAACTATTCTTTACCTGACTGTCACATGTTTAACTCAAGACACAAAAAAGGACACATCTTTGAGGAACGTGACTTTAACGTGTCCGTGGGGTTACGTGGTGTCAAAGGATTGGGAGATGACCTATATTTACCCTTCTCCTCCCCCTGAGCCTCACATTCACAGAACCAAGCTGTGCTGCAAGATGCATCAAAGCTACCTCCGATGCTGCACCAATCAAGAGAATTCATGAGCAAAGAAAGTCAGTCAGGCTGAGGGAAGGAAAAAAAAATCCTCTGGTCTAGACTGGGTTCACACTGCAATGCAGAGCTGAGCGCCAGCCTGCACTCACGTGAAGAAGAGGGAGATGAAGGTCCGGCATTAATGAGCTCTGGCATATAACCTTGATCCCTACGTCAACACCAGGTGGACAGAGAGGTGGGCGGGGCTTCAGCGCCGCGCACAAGCGCCGCGCACGCACAACAGCTGCGCCAGATGATGCGCTGGGCCACATCATCACCTTTCCTGGCTGCTCCTAACGCTTTCCAACTGCCATCAGTTTGCGCACGCAGCTAAGTTGACATCATCCACCCCCCCCCCCCACCCACCCCCCCCTCCCGCAACTAACAAGGCGGAGGAACGCAGCCATTTGCGCCAGCTTCACATAGAGCCGCATAAATAGCACATTAAGCATCAAACGTCTGCAATTATGTAAGAATTATGTCACTGAAGTGATGCGTAATGCGCAGCCATCAGAACATCATCCAAACAGGCTGATGGGCAAATAAATAAACAAACAGAAAAAACAAACCAATGCCCTTTCCGGTTACCTGCCAGCTCAAGACGAAACTTGAACCCGCCTGTTCTGTGCTGCACACCACCGGGGAACACTATTCTGAAATGTTAGATCAAGAGAGGCGGCCTGTGCCCAGCTTTCAGGAGCCCCCCGGCGGTGCCCTTGATTAATAACACTAGCTGGAAGCTCAGTTGTATGACGAGGACCATCACCGCACCAAACCTGGTCCAGAATCAGCGCTGGGGCTGTGACTCGACATCATCCGTCCTTGCCTTCCCCCTTCCCAGCACATCTGAGCAACTGGACTATGGAGAGCATGTCCAAAACTTTGATCAAGAACAATAGCAGCAAGATGGAACAACGCTTCCAGAAATAGCGCAGGTAACTGGAGGCAGTACGCTGGCTTTCAAGTTGAGATCCAGAAGAAACGTGGTTCAGGGTGTTCCGTTCCCACCCTGCCCTTCCTGGCGCAAACAGCCATTGGATTAGCGGCGAATCGAGGGGAGGGGAGCACACTGCGCCGTTGTGGAAATGACACTAAAAATGGTCGCAAAACATTCGCGTCAGATAAAGGAAGCTTCGCCGAAACGTCGCACACGACGCGCAACGCGATACCCCACGGCAAACCGGCCGATCGAAACGTGCACTTTTACTTCCAACACCCACTTCTCAAGCTGTTCACTTTTACCACGCGTGCACAAGCCGGTGCCTCCAAATCGAACCCGGACACGCCACCGAAATCCCGATTTTCGCGATACCTGTGACGGTGGGGTTTTAATTGGAAAGTTACCCTGCACGTCCACCCTGGCGCAATCAGTGGCAGCTCCCGCAGCCACCGCTAGAGGCGCCCCAGCCCTATGACCACATGAACAGTCTACATTTGTGTCATGAGGTGGTAAACAACGCAGCTCAAATGTGGCCCCCCCATCCCGTTCAAGCGTCCTGGTGGACACCGTGACCCCAAAGCGAGGCACAGCCTCAAGATCTCCACAACCCGATAAAATGTGCACCCCCCCCTTCTCCACCTCCCCCAGGCGGAAAACAGCACTGCCTGACGTCCGCCATTAGGGAGCCAACTGAACAATACTGGAGACTAGAGGCGGCAGCAGCCACAGCACGCACAGAAAAGGGAGTCAAATCTGTTAAAATAACCGCTCATGCTTTCTTGCGTGTCTTTGCGTCGTATTTTGGCAACTGGGGGAATGTGCCCGAACAAAACCTGTGACCCACACAAGTTCTTCAAACTTTAACGAATTAGGCGTAAAATTGCAATGAAAAACGTCAGAGAAATTCGCTTACCGGAGTAGACCTCGGAACGGTGTAGCGCCACTTTTGTGCCTTGATATTAATCCCGGGGAGCGCATGCGCACAACGCCGAACTTTCCACTTTCCGCCCAAAGCTCGTCTACGAAGAAGACGTGTCACTTCGTACAGACGGAAAAAACAATTGTGCACGCACAGGCTCCGACTATGCCGTTTTAATTAGGTTAAAGTATATTGAAAAATGTTCTTAAAGCGATGTTAGTACAACGGGCTGGACCATTCCGTGTGTGCCGAAGGAAAACAACTTGGTGCAGTTATGGGACTAGCTATCCTTTTAGCTACCATCCAAGCTACCATCCAAACCACATGACCTTTAATAGTCATCAGTAGCCATTTTGGATATTTCATTTGGGAAATCAAGAGAACGTGCCTCATGTGCCCAACAAAGACTTTATTTGAAACAGAAAGCCAACAACCGAGAGGCTTGAAAATATGGTTGTAAGACTTTGGAATATGTCAAGTTTTTGTTGCACAGCGACTTATTTCCTTCTGAAAATTTTGAACTCATCAAAGGACAAAATGAGTATTTGCAGATCATATTAAAAGCATATAGTTTTTGTATGAATAAAAGCAGGACAGAACATCTCTTAAACAGAACAATCTTTAAAGAAAAGAAGTAAAGTATGCAATCTTGTATAATCTAAATTAATGAGAAATCTGGAGTTTTGTCAAAATGAGCTGTAGTTGCTGCTGATGTAACCAGTAGTTTTCAAAAAACTGAAGAACTATTTTATTTGTATTAAATAATAAAACCTGCCAATTCAAAGTGTTCTTTTTTGGGTGAACAGTTACAATTAGTCTATGTTCAGGATTTTATTATACTAAATACAAGTGCTGATAAAAGATCATTTTTAAAATTTTCACCTCATAATGATAAACACAGCAATGGAAATATGTTATCAGATGTACGATGCAATTAAAATGATTAGTGTCACCATTGAAATGTAAGATATCGACAACTGCAAATTTTAAGATGAAATCAGATTTATTTTGTTCACATCCAGTCTTATAATTAAATAATGCATCCTGATTAACAAGACACTATTCAAAGCTGTATAAACATGGTCTTTGCCAAAAACCTGCCGAAACACGAGCGGGAACTCCTCCGTTCCCTCCCAACTTTGATGCAACTGAAAGCAGCGACAGAGTGAAACATCTGTAATCTATTATACTCTCTACCGGCGTCCATTTTTCTTTTTTCCTCCTTTCTTGCGGCGCATGCGCAGTAGCAGCAATCAGGGGTTGCGTGGTCGGCAATTAAACTCTCCATTAAGATCGGCTAACCCTACTAACGTGTTTCGTAACTCGTCTCCATACGCGGAAACTGATAACACATTGTGATATAAGAAACATCAACCACCGAAGCACCAAAACACAGTGTTCTAAAGACCGCGGCTCGGGTCCAATCAGGAACAGGGATCCGGGTTGACGGAGTTCATGTTCTCGGCTCCTTCGGCGTTCCATTAAGTTCCCCTTTGCGTAATTTCAACCAGACGGAAGACCCAGAATACGCCTAATAATTCCACAGTCGTCATTAAGTACGAACACACACACACACACACACACACACACACACACACACACACACACACTACAGCAGAACTCTACAAACGAGAACGAGAGCTTTAAACTAAGTTGCAATTATTCTGATTCCATTACTGAACACTGCAGGTGGAGAATTTAAGGCAATTATTGGACTCTACACGATCGTGTGTAACAAAATAATGAAGATAAACAGTCGACCACATGCTTTAAATATGGCCGACCAGGTGCGATCCTTTAGTGCTCGTGACCTCCAGCACTGAAAATGTGCAAAAATACACACTTTAATGGTCCCAACAATTTAAATCTGACCTCACAATATGTCCAAGGTAATAATAAGGATTAAATGAGGGGCGTTTACTGTTCTGACGCAAACTAAACAGAAAGAAAGAGGAGAGACATAACGACCTTGGGGCGGTGATGGCTTTTCCTTTGGTGAAAAGGGTTTGGAGCAGGAACATTTAGAAACCATATTTGAACTCAGATTTTATAGGAAAAATTGGTGAAGACATTGGTGGTGATGGGGGGGTGTCACTGGTACAAGTCTACTTTCTGTTGTGGGAACAACAGCCTAAAAGAGCCTCCTCACATCATTCCATCCTGTTTTTGCACCACAGATATACGCTGCAAATGAAAGCAGGGGAAATTTGAAGTCAAAATGAGTAACCTCTGCATCGATCCTCTTACAGCCACTGTGGTTTACGTGGAATAGCCCCCAGATTGGTGCCGTTAAAGGAAAGATGGAGAACCTTTCCCCTCTGTGAGTTTAATAAAGCTTCCTCATCTGAAGAGAGAATCCCAGACCCATATTTTCTGCTGGTCCATTATTAATAGTCAATACATATTTCAACAAGAATAACCATTTCGTGAGATGATTTTTTGGCTTCCTTTCCAGTTGGAGGTACTACCAGACGTCACACAAGTTCCACGTCCCAGCGTCTGGGCACATGGATGTGGAATCCATCGATATCCCATCGGCTTTGTTGGAGCAATCCTACAGCTAAAATGCTCCAAAGGAACGTCACTTTTGAGTTCATTTAACAAAATGACACAATGGCACAATTTACAATGGCTACACAATCCGTCTCAGATGGCAGGAACTTGTGAAGTGTGCATACATCCTTTTTAGGACCTTTGTTGCACCAGTAGACCACATATATGTGCAATGTACAGAGAGAATGGGCAAAAGAAAGCACAATGAACCATAGCGCTCAGGAAGACGCCATTACACAGACTAGCATTAAAACCTTTAGTGACGTCACAGACCACATGCACGCTTCGTCCACATCTCGCTTAGCTCGGCGTTTATCCGTCTTTTACTGTTCAGAGGTGAGAACTAGGTACACCTGAGAACCAGTCCTGAAGAAACCAGTTGTTGTGACTGTAGTGTCGTTCATGTCGTTGAAGAAAGGAAAAAAACTGTTTCACCAACTATCATATCATTCCAAGTCCCGCTGTTACCATGGAAACAACATAAAGACAATCGCCTGCAGTGGAACAGCAAACGCGAACGATGCCAAAATAGCGTTCGCTAAAGAAACCAACTGTGGGAATCGTAGTTCCTTTACCTCCAGAAATAAAGATCTTGTAAGACTACCTTTTATTTATTTACTGAACCACTTTTCTTTTAACAAAGAATATATTTCTGCTAGCCAGCAACCGAGTAGCTGTTTATCGTAGATGCAAGCTTACAAGAAATTGATAGAGCAACTATCTAAAAAGTTAAT
Source organism: Takifugu flavidus (assembly GCF_003711565.1). Taxonomy (NCBI): domain Eukaryota; kingdom Metazoa; phylum Chordata; class Actinopteri; order Tetraodontiformes; family Tetraodontidae; genus Takifugu; species Takifugu flavidus. Next base: position 2,619,441 of record NC_079520.1, on the reverse strand, counting down.
GAAATATTTAGATAGGGAACCTATATCCATCAAAAAAAGGATGGAAAGCCCATAATAACAAATACTTTTCCTCTCTTTATGTCAGAAATTATCTACCTTCTAACCTGCGCACCACAGACAATTTCAGAGCCTACAACAAAATGTTGGTCTGGTTCCGGGTCCAGATAAGATGACTCTCATTGAAAGTTCGCTCTCTTTCCATGCGATACCATCGGTTGATGGGATGGAAGTCTCCTCCAAGAACCAGCACCTTTTTGATTGCTTCTAACAACCGTTGCAACAATGGGGAGTGAATATAAATATACACATGAGAGTGTCGCAACTCTTTACTGTACATGCAAAGGGCATCTTTATAAAATTTAATTCGCCCAAACTTACTAGAAAGAGTGGGCTTTCGTGATACCGCGGCAGATGATGCTGGGACCTCTTGTCCACAATAACTGCCATCAGAGAAGGAAATGAAAGCGACATGAAATGGAAGACAAATGATCTTAAATTATTATAAGCTTCTGAGCATTGGAATATCAATATCAATCCAAGTCCAAAATTCAGGAGCGAAGACTCAAATAGAAAACAACCCTACCCACCAAGGAGCCTAAATAAATAAAATAAGTTATTCAATTAACTTAAAAAACATTGTAATACATTCTCACATCTATGTTTTATGAGTTTAACTGCACCGTAATAGGTGAGGAACAATCAGGACCCTGAAACCGCCTTACCCAAGGCTGCCCGATTAATTGCCTGAGTAAATAACATGACCGTGTATTTATGGTGAAGGTCAACGCGTTCCACATGCAGCTGGGGACGCTGCAGCCTGGTTTGCTGTGCAACTATTCAGCTGGAACGGCAGGGGGCGCTGTGCACGGTTCGCTGTGCAACTTCCCTTTGACTTAATTAAAAGGGTTTGAGGTTAAAAAACAACACTCATAATTCATCGATCGTAGAAAAAAATCTATCAGAAAAGACCCAATGAACGAGCAATAACAGTCAAGATATTCCATTTTTGGTTTGGCTGAAATGACCAGCGTCTGTGTTTACTGTAAACTGATAGCGAAAGAATGTAGATCACCTCGACCAAAACGATTAAATTCAATTTACTTCATAAAAAAATTAAGTAAAGTCGGAAAATCGACGACCGGATATTATGTCGTCGGGCGAACCAATCGCGGCTGCCAATTGCTGGGAGTTGCGGGACGCGTCCGCAGATGACGCAATAGCCCCGCAAGCTGCGGACACGCAGAGACATAAAGTTGCCTAAACACTGTATTTATCCAGGGTTAGAAGAGCTAAAATACTAAATACGTGTAATGGGCCTGGGCTTTGAAGACTGTTCACGTCCCACGAACCGCGGCTCTTTTTACAGTCGACGTCAGATGGTTTTCCAACACGCAACGAGCGGTTTGTTTACGTGAAGAAAAGCGGATATTTCTGGGAAATTAGCGGAAAATACAAAGTATCTTGAAGTTTTGGGCACATAACAACGCGCCAATCCAATGAGTTCAAACCGGATGTAAGAGAGAGCCAAATGAAACTGATCAAAAGAAAACAACAATCGTATAAGCGTTGTGACGTTACCTCCGGTTCTGACGAAAGACGGGTCCCGGTCCTCGGAACCGCGTTGGGCTTTAGTTTGGTGCGTTCAAAGTGTTCTTTCAGCGGTTTAGTCTTCCTTAGACCCTTCCGCGTCTTTTTTACCGGAGCTGGCTGCGCTTTTCTTGGGTAGAAATCATCAGGGTCGAAGTGGACGCTGCAGACTTTGTGGTCTCCGCGCTTCACCTCCTCGGCCGCGGTACCGGGCTCCATCTGCAGGGCCACCAGCCATCGCTTCAGCAACTCCTCATCCGCGACAGGAACTCTGTGGAAGCTCAATGAACGGAGAGTGACCGGTGTAATTTTGTTGGGGCAATTTGGAAACGAACAAAACCGACCCGGCATTGTGTCTGTCCGAATAATTAACAGCCCAATTAACTGCACTAGGGGGCAAAACGCCTCAGATTTGACGTTCCTTTGTTGGTAGAATAAACGGGAGCGCTTCGGACTACCTGTAAACACGCCGAGCGCCTCCGCGTGATTCTCGCGCAACTTCGCGAGACTTTGTATTAAGAGCCACTTTTACAAAAATGTCGGCTTTTTTTAAGTCATCAACCGCCTCGCTGCATGTTTGAGTTCCCACCTGACGTCGTGCGCGGGGAAAGATGCACTCGTGTGGTCAGTTAATGGCTTAACCCGCCTAAGATCCGTCTGGTCCCGTTAGACACCGCCGCGGCGAGGCGGGGGCGCAGAACTACGGCCACAGGCGCCATGGAAACAATTCCACATTCATTCCTGCAGATCTAAAATGTTCGAGAGCTCCAGCCCCTGTCCGATAAGCTACTATGTTCATGGGAGGAACTAGAGTGCAATGTAAATATGCTGGAAATAAACTGGGACAATTCTGCCCATATACAATGAAGATTTTCCAAATAGGTCAGACCGCCACTTTAAAACTATATTTATGAACGTATTTATATAGAGAATGTGAATATATACAAACCAGAACATATACACAGCAATTCACACCATCAGATACAAAATGCTAAAACACTCAATATATTTGAGGTCATCTTAAATGTGTGGGGGGAAAAAAGGGGAAAATGAGCCACTTTAATTAGATTTAAATGTTTTGCACTGAGTGTACAGACCTTCTATTTCAAAGAAATTTACCAAATTTTAAATTTAAACAAAATTATTATAGAATTGATAGCAATACAGTCACATTCCACATCCAAACTCAACCCTTTGGCAGAGAAAAACCAAAAACATTGTTGCTTTTACTCAGGTCACACAACTAAATGCCTCGTCTGAGTCTGAAGACATGTAAAAAACTCACATAACAAGTCCTTCTAATGCACCCCCCCTTTCAAAAAACACCCCCAAACTTCATTCAGCTCTAGACAAAACATCATCACATCCACGCTGACAAAAGGTGAAAACTCTAAGAAAGGCACGGGATAAAGAGGAAGGACAGCTCTGTTTCCAGTGGGACGTCAGCAGGAAATGGAATCCTCACACTTGTGCTTTATGTTCTGAGGCGCAGACAAGACTCAGCCATCACCAGTGAGCTCCAGAAGTCACAGCTTGCCCTCAGCATCACGGTGAGATCGCCAGTTCTTCCTCTCGTGGAAGACAGATCTTCCTGCTCGTGTCGACGGGAAGATCGGCAACAATCACTGCAGCTGGACTCTATATGCACAGATGAGGAGCTTCACCTGATAGAAACGAGAAGGTCGAGAAAATGAGAACGGTGACCACCCCCAGCACAATCGGCCTGTTACGAAACACACAAAATCCACTTAAAACAGAGGCCTGAAGGGGCCCGAGCCGCTACAGCACTGTTCCTGTAACCTGTGTCATTCTGTGTGTGTGTGTGTGTAGGGAAACCCCCCAGATCACCACCCTCCCTGTGTATTCTGGTGCAGTCGCAGAAGCCCTGCTGTGTATCTGCACACGCTTTAATCACCCTCACACCTCCGATTGTCAGATTTCTGACATTTGCCCCAGCGGGTTGCGAAAATGATTTCTTTCCATAAGTTTGTTGCGATGTGGTTGTGCGAGCTGCCGCCTGTGCATCACCTTGGCTGTCGGGGCCTCTGCCAGACGAATGAAGAGCCTGTTGATGCCTGGAATCGGGCTAAACGAGTAGATGAAGTGACTGTCCTGAGCAAATGAAACAAGGGACGCTTTAGATGAGGTTCGCCAATATTTAACGGTGCATTTTTCCATCAAGAACGAACCAAGAAGATGGGCAGCTGGAACTTGTCGTTGAGCACCACGGCGTGAACGCTGCAGGGCCCGGAGAGCCTGGCTGTTATTTCATTTAAGAAGTTGGCGTGAAAGATGAAGAGGAGGATGCCAGAGCCTGGAGTGGGAGGAAGAAAAAGAGGTGAGACCAAGCTGGGATAGATTATTGACAACAAATCAGCTCAGATCTGTGGTGTGATCCTGCTGTGATCCTGTAAACTGGAAGTCTGGGTTTTTACCTTCGGGTTGGGGCTGTGACTTGAAGCAAAACTCGAGGGAGAAGTCGGGGCTCTCGCAGAGCCTATGACAGGCAAGCGGAAAGACGGCCTCCAGCAGGACCAGATGAGACTCAAAGTACGCTCTGATGGTGTCCTCTGCCACGCTGGACAGACTGAGGCAAAAAAAGAGCCCAGAATTTATTTTGACAACCTTCTCAAACTGGATGGAAATATTTGATTTTCTCCTCACGGATCGATACAGAAGCACTCACATGTTGATATGGTCCTTTATGAGGTCACACACAATAAGATTGTTGCTGAGCTTGGCAAAGTACATGGCTGTGTTCTTGTGTTTGGACAGAATGTTGCAGTCGGCCCCATTCTCCAGCAGGAGGCGCACTACATCAGCGTTCCCCCTCTTGCAAGCCTGATTTAAAAGAAAGTCATTTAAATTTAAGATACGACTTTATTGATTGTTACAACAGAGCGCAGGAGTGTAGCTGGATGATGGGGAGACCCATTTTAGCTCGTCATTTTAGGATGAAAGCCGCAATGGCATTTACCTTCATTAGCGCCGTCTCCCCCCCTAAAGTGTGAGCGTTGACATAGGATCCGGCCTCCAGCAGGATGGCAACTGTTGTCAAGAAATTCTGAAAGATAATTCAGAGTGACAATAACTGAGAAGGCCCAACCACAAAGGCTACCGCAGTGGGTCTCAGGTGAGAGGCTGCCCCACCTTCTCGGCCGCATGCATCAGGGCTGTGGTGCCGTTCTTCTGCCGACTGTTCACCCTCACTCCCTTCCTGATCAGCAGCCGCAGGATGTCGTCGTGCCCCCCCGCTGCTGCCAGCATGCTCAGGGACATTCCGCTGACGTCCTGCAGACACATGGAGCCACACAAAGCTTCAACATCAACTGGAAATTTCACTCGGTAAAAATAACTGTGTTTTATTGGCGGGCGGCTGCGATCACGCCGATTCTCAAGCGTTATTCCTTGTGAAGGGTGGACAGACGAGCAGATCTGTTCTCCAGATTAGGAAAATTCCAGAGTCTCGGGCTCCTGAATTTGATTTGCAGGTTACATCATGTCAGGTTAGGTTGTAATCCACGATAAAGATGAACCCGATGAGCCTACACCCACTGCACTGTCCTCACTCAAGGTGAAATATTAGGATTTAGGAGACGAGTGCATTCAGATCCACGAGGACATCTGGTTTACTCTTAACACCCAGGTGTTCTGTATTCAAAATGCATTTTATTGTACATACAATAATTGACAAGGAGCAGTAACTAAAGGCATCAGAGCGCCCCGAGGGCGACGCCGAGCTTGTACAACAGCAGCAAAGAATGCATCAACTACAAGGAAAAAGAAAAGTTTTACTTTTCAACATTACAGTTCACGTAACAGTAGTGTCAGGATGGTGAACTATTCCTATAAACCCTGAACAGATTCATTTTACAACCATCGATGTATCTGAGGTGAAAAGAAGGAAATGACACGGGACGAGCCTCAAAACCTCCATGGGCTCTGTTTAAGTGCTTTGGCGTGAAAGGGTGAACGCACGAGTCTACATTTGTCAGTCACAAATATATGCAACAATAAATAAACCGACCATGTGATGCGTGTAAATCTGCCCTACAAAAGGCCACAGGGCCTCCATGATTAGGTTATAAAACCCCCAAAACTCCAATTTTCACAAAACTGTGATTTAAATCGTTAAAGTACTGGATGTTTACATTTTAAATGTAGACGGCATTTTATGTAAAAACTAAAAAGAGGGCTTACGGGCCAAGGTAGAGTAAGGTAGCGTTCCACAAGTGATGAGACTCGTATTTACGGAGATCATCACTATACAAGAGAAATATAACCATGGAAACATAAACAGACGGGAATCTCACAAGCACCCAGATGTAAGAACCCAAAACACAAATGGGACCAGTGCAGTGCCTGCTAGCTTAAATGGGAGTACATTAAATATGTTACACTACTAAAAAGCCCTACGAGTGTGTAGTAAAGCAAAAATATGACGCCGTCTTGTCATAAGAAAATGAAAAAGCATCATCAGAAGCCTCAACGGAAATATCTATAGTGAGGTATCGACTCGCAGCTAATGATCATTATTATTCTACGGCTAAGGCTTTAAAGGGACACCTACCAGTCGGGCTACGGGCTACGACAACAAATATTATTGGATCAGGCATTTGGGTATTTTGGGGAGACATGCTGTAAAAATTGTTTCTGTGTATTGTGTAGATGAGACGCGGCGTGATATTAAGAAAACATCGACTTGAATGTTAGCATCATCACGCACGAGGGGATTGTTCAGTCACGGTGTCAGTCTCATTCTAACATGGCAGGCTCACTAGATGATCACACATCTACAGATTAGTGCATAACTGAGGACAACCCTTGGTATGAGGAAATTAGGTTCAGCGCATGTAAACTGGCCAAAGCTACAGGTTCATTTACTTGAAAAATTCCAGGGCAGTTTGTGGTTACGATCAGTCAGGGCATGATTTATCAGCACCGGTTCCTGAATTCCTAAGAGCCAAGTCATTTGTGAATAAAGCCAAAGCCCTCCAATGCCTCTCAAATCCATTTCCTACCAAGTCCTTTACAAATATTTACAAGGACAGGTACACAGGGCCATCCCACTCCACGCTTGGATGATGAGTCTCTGGTTCTGGTCCTTCACACGGCTTCGTGTGGACGGGCTGCCCTTTTTTCCTCATCGACTGAATGGAGTTATGTACGAAATATTTGACTTCCCTCCACGTCCTGCTGTTCAGAGCAGGCTCGGCAGCCAAGCACGCGTCACAATCCCTTTTTCCTGGCACTTTCACCAGCTTACAGAAATCTCCAAACTGCCGCCTCACCGCCGCCTGTTCTTCCTCGCTCCACAAGCGCTTGATTCTCTTCTGGGGCTTCTCAGTGGCGGCGGCCGCGTCGGACGGGGCCGCGCTCCCCAGAACATGCAGCGTCCTCTCAGAAGCACCGGGTCCGTGGGCTGTAGGGACGACCTGAGCGGTGGTCGGAACCCTGGGCGGGTTGTCGTCATAAACGGACGCGTCTGGGTGGTTTAGGGGCGTGAAAGAGGAAACCATGGGAGGATTCCTGTGAACCGTGGAGAACGAAGGCAGCAACGGGGACGAGGGACTATTTAGTGTTGTGAAAGTGGGCATTACTGAAGTGCTCGGAGCACTAAACGTGCTAAAACTAGGAATCATGGGTGAACTTAAAGGGTCCTGGGCTGCGTACAGAGGCGGCGGCATTGCACTGTGTGCGTAAGGAGACATGGACATAATAATACTGCTCTCTGAGGAGTAGGCCTCAGACATTAGTGCATTCGTAGTGTTACGGGGAGTAAAGGTCGGAACAACTTGTGTATCGGTAGCATTTAGTGCTGTGAAGGAAGAAATTAAGGGCTGAGTGTCGTGGACAATATTTGTACTTGTAGAACATAAAGATGCATAAGTTGGGTTCATGTCTTGGGAGAAGTTCTCTGCCGATTCGCTCAGGTCCATCGCAGGGGCCATCGGCATCAGGCAGTCTGCACTTTCCCTCAGGTGGTCTGGGTGCACCGTCGTCATGTTGCAGAGGTGGGTGTCTTCCAACGCTTTCTTTGGGGTTCGGATTCTATTTCTGGGACTCCTGTTTAAGTTTCCTTCAGCGTATTGGAGGTTATTTCTCCTCCGCATTGTCTGGAGTGTGTTATGGACATAGTTTTTGACGTCTGTCCAAGATCGTCCGCTTAGATCCGGTTCGGCGGCGATGCAAGCGTTGCATTCTTTTTTTCCTGGCACCTTCATGGTTGTTATAAATTCGCATAAATAACGCTTCACTGCGGCCTGCTCCTTCTCGGCCCAAGGTCTTCTCTTTAACGCCGACTTCTGTGCGGCTCCTGGGTGAAGGAAAACAGAGGACAATTGTTATAGAGCGCAAACTCTTTCCCATAAAACAGCAGAGAACGGTAAATAGCCAAAAAACAAAGCATAATCACCATCTCTGACAGTTGTCGGTGGGCTCGCCGACAGTGTTCTGTCCAGTTTGAGCAGCTGTTGGCTAATTTCTTCGAGTTGTGAGGTGTGTTCCGAGAGCCTGCAACAGTCCTCGCCGGAGATCCCCAGCAGTGACGCAACTTGCTGTGATTCATGCTCACTGAGGCTCATTAGTTGCCAGCAACAGGCGATCTGCTCTCTTAAACATGAGGAGAGGAGAGCCTCTGGGTTCTTCACGCCACATTCCATCGCCGCTCTACGAAAACAGTCCAAACCCCTGATGAAGGACGGACCCTCGGTCCTTGCAAACAGGTAGGGGTTTGTTTTGGAGACCCCTGCTTGTTCTCGGTGTTCTATGAGCAAGTCCACAGACGAAACCATTCGCTCAGTCAGCAGAACAAGAGTGTTCCTTCCAAACTGGCCTTCCAGCTCCAACCTGGTGAACTGGGCCCCAAGGTGGAGCTCTAATTTAGTGTTTTTCTTCACCTGATCTGCTGAAGGCACAAAGGCTCCCTTTTGCTTCTTGTGGGTGTAGGTGTGCAGCAGCATTCGCCCAATATTTCCAACCCTCCCTCTGTTGAACAAACATATGTCTGCGAGCGTGGCCTCACTGAGCTTTTTCCAAGTTGACAAACTAGGCCCTTCTTTCAGCTCCCTCCTGGCTTCCTCTTCTTCCCCAGAGATAAACCGGTGAAGTTTAATCAAATCTTCCGTCACAGTTGATTTGTCTAAATCCGCTTTCTTGATTTCACGTTTGACGGACGATGCCGGAGCTTTTCGAGAAAAAGAAGTGCTCCATTTTGTGTCCAGGAGGTGTAAGAACCTCTTCAGTTTGTTCTCGGTTTCACTGTCCTCCATCATACGACTGTCCCCAAAAGCTATTTCTGCTGCTCTCTTCAGAGCGTATCCTATCTTTGAGACCAGCGAAACGGTTTTGAATTGGCCGGAAGCCTGATCGACCGCCCCCATCTTTTTGGCTCCTTCAACAGCCAGTTCAAACCTGGACGGGACACATATCTCATGCAGGTACTTCACATTGTTGTCAAGCTCGTTGACCGCGAGGACGAACCGTCCCAGTTCCCTCATCCTTTGTGCGATATGAGCAAACTGAGACTTGTCGCAGTCGTACTTGACAGACAAGGAATTACCGTACTTGCAAATCAGCGGATCGTTTCTGATTTGTTGGGAGACGTCATCCTGATTCATGATGTCAATGATTTCCCTGCAGCCTTCGGTTAGGAACTCTGGGTCAGGAGGAACTCTGGCCGCAGCACCGGTGGCTCCGCTCTTCCCTGTGGTTTCGGAGGATCGCTCAAATCCCTTCCTGACCTTACACGACTGCTCGTGCCTCCATAAATCGGTGTTCCTATAGGAAGCGAAGCAATGCTGACACGGTAGGGAGTCGCGCACAGACACGTTGGCGTTTTTTGGCTGCTTAGCAGCGATTTCTCCCACGCCGCCTCTGACAACTTCAGATTTCCGTGCATAATCCCCCTTATTGCGAATTTGGTCCAGTAAACTTTGCCTGACTTTCGAACCCTTGGGAAAGTGTATGGCATGGGCCACATCCGTTTCCTCTGCGTGCCTTTTTTCCAGATGCTTTTCCAGCTGGCTAAAAGCCATTTTACAGTATAAACAGAAGTGCTTTTTGCTTGGTTCTTTCTTCTCCTCGTCCTCCATCAGAAGTTTTGTTGCAAGCACCCTCTTGCGAGGCCTTAAACTGGATCTCATTGGGATTTTCCTCTCCAGGGCTCTTCTGTGACGATGTAACCGCGCTTTTGCGATCTGTTTAGCGCAGGACTTCAAAACTTCATCGGTACCATCGGACTGAACGACCTTCACGTTCTCCGCCTCTTGACTTGGTTCCTCTGGTGACTGCGGCCTGTTCAACATGCCATCTTCCTCCCCTTGGCTTGGTAGCGCCATTTCTGCATTTTTGGTTGAGTCACAATTAACGAGGTTACAACTCAAAGTAGCCGAGAGGCCTCCGGTCCCGTCGGGCGTCTCCTCTCCCTCTACCTCCTGGGGGTCTTCATTTCTCCGCATTTCAGCCGATTCACAAGCAGCAACATTTGAGTCAGATACTTCCTCCTCACGTTTGTGGATGTGTTCGAGTTCCCTCAGTGTCAGTTGCTCCGTGTCATTTGTGGCGGAGGAGCCAGGAGGTTTGTCACCATATAGATCATCCAAGTATTTTAGTCTTGGAACACCCTCCTCAGCTAGTGTACTTTCTAGGTTAGATGTGAATCTAAAAGCATCGCTTGAACTTCTCTCTTCAATCAAGCTCCTCTCCCCTTCAAATGTTTTCATGTCACCAACAGTATAAGCCTGCAAAAGAACAAGTATACGTGAGACTCATCAAACTAGACTTCCTTTGGTTAAATTGAGCAACTTCAACAGATATCTCTTAGAAGGTAAATATGGGAGGAGGGGGCTATTTAATGTTTATTTGTGTGGCCTCTGACAGATTGCAGTTTTGATGTGTCAGCACCTTGGCAATGCCCCGCAGAACCCAGGCTCATTCAAACCCAAAGTCAGGCATCACTCAGCCCAACATCAACAGCAAAAGCTCCCAAGGTCTCTCAAAGCTCCAGCACAAAAACCACATGTGACCCATTCAGGAATAGTTAACGGCTTTATTGGAACCAGCACAATGGTCTAAGCAGGCGTATGTAGTCATGGGGTGTTGGATGAAAAGAGAATCAATACAAGCTTCTTACTTCTGACTGCACACACACACTCTAGATGGATTTAACAGTGGTGGGTTTACATGACAGAACCTCAGGACCAAGTCAGGTACAGACATTAAAACATATTCTGCCATTTACATCAGGAAATGAATCATTTAGACATTAGCTGTTTCACTAGGTCACCAAGCTGAAGTCAGACCCTGAACACGGGTCGCCAGAGGGAGTTGGCTACATAGTGCTAAGATCATGGGAGAGGAAGATGATGCGTGTTTGAAAGCATAGTTGGTGTGTACCTGCTTCAAAGGACTCATCTTCTTGTATTCAAGAACTTCTTTCTCTGTCAAGACGACCTGCAAAAAGGCAAAAAAACAATTTTTGATGTGAACATGTCAAAACACAGGCAGGATATATATGTATAGGTGTGTGAAGAAACACACAATCAAATAAAAATGGCTTATAAGGAAGCTTAATGGTGAGTAAATGAGCACAATTTTACATAATCCTGTCTTGAAAAGAGCTCTTAAAATGGTGTCAATATTACTTACTACATTTACTACTTTTAAACTGTCCTGTTAGAATAATAAATTACTACAAAAGCAAATTAACAGATATTTAAATGTCTTACCTTGCACAGAATTGATGCTATTTTGTAGTCTTGAAGAGGTGAAGTAACAGACGACAAGATAGAAAAGAGTCCGGAGAGCTTCAAGAGTCAGATTTCCTTGACGTCTAGTTCCCATGTAGTTTAGTCATCTAATATTTACTACGATAGTGAATCAAACGTTTACTATTGCACTGATTCCAAAGGTTTCGAGTTAGATCTTTTTCACAAGTAGACTCAAAAATGTGCTATTGAATAAGTTTTTTGTTTTTTTTACTTTTATTGTCGAAGACGTCAGATCAGATATTTGATCATATTTTTGGCATCTTATGCATCAGTGTGTTACACCTTTTAAAACATTTTCACCAAACACACACTCACATACACACTGAGGACAACCAAGGTGCAGGCGGGAGAATTTGTCAATTCTGAGTTTTGTATTAATGAAAACTATTTGCTACATGAAGTTAAAAATGTTTAGGTGGTTTGGTATGATTTCCTTTTTAGTGTATTAAGACCAACATGGTAGAACATACCTCCTGGTCCAAGTTGTATTCCTCTTTGGAATTAAGTGCTAATTTTACAGTCATGTAGTGTCCACTCTTCACAGCATCCCGTAACTCGCCTGACAGAGACACAATAAAGAGAAATCATAGTTGGAAAAAATCGTACAGTAAACTATTAAAGGTGTATTTACACGATATAATATTATCTCATAAAGAACAATGAGACAGACTCACTAGGGGATAATGGTGGACCTGTAATGATCTCATCCTCCCCGTTAAGATGTTTCTGGAAGTCGTCTAGAGTCATCCAGTCCAGGTTGAGGTCCATTCCCAGACTCAAAGTTGCCTGGACCTTGTCTGCGGAGCCCACAATTCAGGGTGGTTTAGGTACATTGATCCACCGACTGATCGTCTTAAATTTAAAAGCCTTTTCCAAACATCTCGGACACATTTATATAAGGTTTTTAAACCAGTAGCTCAACACGAGCTCGGTGGCAGTTGTCAGTCATACCTGATTTGTCAGCGCCCTCTAGTGGATCCTGGGTATCCGGATTGTCATCACACGCTATGAAGAGTCGAGGCTCGCTGTCCTCTCTCTTCCTCCTCCTGTCGTCTGTTGGGGTTCTCCTCTCCCAGCTGGACCGCTGCGTCTCCTCGGGGCGCTCTCTCCGCTCCTCTCCGGGCCTCTGCTTTACTGCCGGCTCATCGCCCTCTCTTTCATCGCTGTCCAGGCTGAAGCCGTGGCTCTGTCCAGATCTGGAGGCTAGAAGGGAATCACATAAATCCGACAGATCTGCCAACCGGTGCACTCCAGTTTCAGACGGTACACTTTGGGAATGTAGCCCACCAGTGCAGGTACAGGCGGAAACAGACACACTGCAGTCTGATTTAGAAGGTTAGCACTGTGCATTGAGCCAATGCTCCACACGTACCATCCGACTGCTTGGTCTTCTCCATCTTCTTGAAGTCTGGCTTCTGAGTCGGAGAGTCTTTGTTCTGTTTTGAGAGCTTCTCAATCTTTCCGACCATCTATCGAGAGAATAAAATAATAAATAAAAGCTCAGCAAGATTCTTGTTTAAGTGCAACACATTAATAAAACAATGAAAAGCATCAGTGTCACTGATATCAAACAAAGACACCTGATGCAGCAAACTCAGGAATGGTTGCTGTTTTACCAACTATAATGCCTGACTTGATGTCAAACCCTTTCTATGTTCTCTCATCATTTTACCAATAATGCAGGTCCAAGTTCTTTCCTCAGGTTGTAGTTTTGAAACTGGTCTGACCTGCAAGCAAGTGGGAGTCTGGACCTGTTGTCTTAAATACTGTTGCCTAAATCATGAAGCAACAGCCGAACAACTATGCTTGGTGCTTGAAGATATAGTGTCAGTATTTCTACATCGTGGGACCTACAAAGGCCACCAACAGGACCCGAGGAGGCGACTGTTGAAACATGGACTCGCCCCTGCAGGGAAATATGTTTGTTTAATTTGAATTTAAATGGGAGTGGTTCTCCCTCATGGATAAGAAAATAGGTGGCAGCTGCTCAATTCAGCCTCGGTAGCTCAGCCCGAGGGAGAACCCTTCCAACTCTGAGTCCAGCTCCCCCAATTCAGTGGCTGAGAAACAGGATGTAGTCAGACAGAACCAGAACCAGACCAGTAGCAACAGCATGAATTCTGCTGGAGCTGAGAGGAGAGGGCCAGAGGGGAGAGACCGCTGGGCCTCTTTGTAAAGAACTGCTGAAAAAAATGTTCATTTTGGTGTCAATAAAATGATGGACGTGTCTCTGATGATGTCAGATGAGATTTCGACTTTAGGAATCTTGAAGACATCAACGCACATATCGTGTAGGTTTCCAGGTGTAATCAGTTATTGAAGGAACCACGAGGAAGTCCAGTTTAGCAAGATCAAGCTAAAGAGAAGAATCGTTTTCTTACCCAATGTAAAATTGAATTGCTAACATTGAAAGAAAAGCAAACAAAACACTTGAAGAAAATATACACTGGTGGATTTGTGTGCTCCCTCCCCCACCTTCTACCTAATAATAGTCATGGTTGGAGGGCGCAGGTGGGAGGTTTGGTGCCAACATAGCAGCGACACTGCACCCAGGTAAATGCTCCTCACACTCCAGGTGTGGCTGGCATTGATGCCTGTGGTCATCGGGCTGCTCACGTGTCTGTTCCAAGGGCTCGATCGTGTCACCATTGCTCAGGAAGAAGTTATAGCGCAGAAGAAATAGCACAGCAAGCCCCAACCTTTGCTGCAAACACAGGCCACACTTTTACGGCCTTGAAAAATGTTGCTCGCCATCTGGCCTTCATAATCCCCTTTGCCCTTTCAATGACAGGCCGAGCTTTGGCGTGATGTGGGTCGGATCTGGCTGCCATTAGATCCTCCCCTGGATCTCTGAACAGAGTAATGACAGCAGGAGGCCTGGACATACAGGAATATCCGCCATCCCCAGGATACAGTAGCCCTCAGGAGGGCCCCTGAATGCAGAGAGGGGGGTTTTATAGGACCCTGGAGGCATGGACCGAGCCTGGGAATCCAGTAAATACGTCCACAAACGGACTCTGGCGGTCACACACTGCTTGATTTTGTATGCAGTGAAATAATTTCGGGTTGAAATAAAGCGGGGCGTCTGCAGGAGGGGGGGGGGGCTGAACCCTCACGTGACAACTATCAATACTGCCCGTAACCTTGGTTTAGCCCCATCTGGTTTTCCAGAGCCAGGATTTTGTCCGTGACCCTGTGAATGATGTTGTCCCTTGAGTGTGGGATGGAACGCACTCTGGACACCCCGCGGTAAGAGGTCGTGCACGCCAGCCAAAAGAAAAACACCAGAAGCTCCGCCTCCCGGCCCCAGCCGTGGTCAAGACGGACAAGACGGGCGGTCGTGGGTCTGGAGAGGCGCATGCCTGCTCGCCACACACTACTGTAATGGGCCTAACGTGATCCATCAAATGGATTATATCAGTGTTTAACTGTCTCAGAAATCAAGGAGTAGTTCAGGAGGAAACCAGTGAGTTTTTGGACACATGGAAAGACAGGATAACCGTACCTTTGCAGGTTTACTGCCGCTCTTCTCTGCAGGGGCCTGATGTGCCGGCTGCCTGCGTGGGACTCGGTCTTTGGCCTCACAGTTCAACAGGAATTTCTCGAACAGGTTGGTGGAGCCCGAAGCGTCCTTCTGTCCCAGCACCTCCTCCTTAATCAGCTCGTCCTCTTTGCCTTTGGTGGTGCTCGCTGCCGCGGAGGAGGAGGAGGAGGAGGAGGAGGAGGAGGAGGAGGAGGAGGCGGTGGAAGACGGGGCCTTGGACGATGCCGACGTGCTCTCCTGACCTTTGCTTTTGGATTTCTTGTGCAGCGTGGAGCTGTCGCTGGAGTCTGAGTGCGGAGCAGCGTCGTCCTTGTTTTTAGATGTAAGGCTTTTTAGTTTTTGGAGGCTGCTTTCTTTTAACGAGGAGTCGGACCTTTTCTTCTTTTTGTCCTGAATGCCCTGCGGTTTCACCTCCAACTTTCCTTTCTTTTGTTTATACTTGTCTAACTGGGTCTTTTCGGCAGAGCTGGCCGTGGTGTCCGTAGAAGCAGACGTGTCCATGTGAGACTCCGAAGGGCCGTCGCTCAGTTCTTCTTCCAAAGGTGCAGCCGCTTCATCTTCAGAAGTCTCTATTTTCCTTTCCCTTTTCCCCCTCTTTTTCTTTCCCTCTTCTCCCTTTTTTTGCCTTCCTCCCTCCTTTGTCTTGACCTTTTTGTGTTTTTTGGAGGCAACAGAGTCATCTTCATCCTCATCAGAGTCGACCAGCTGCTTTCTTGGTTCAGGCCTTTTCTCCTTGATGGGAGAGGACGGAGGATGGTCTTTCTCTTCATCCTCGTCTTCATCTGTGTCTGGTGCGGGTAGAGGCCTGCCATCGTCCCTCGGCTTGTCTTTCTTTTTCTTTTTCGTCTCCCTTGGAGATAGATCCTCCTCTTTGATCTTTTTCTTCTTCTTTGGAGGAGCCTCTGACGGATGGTCTTTGTCGCTGTCACTCTCTGAATCGGCATCAAAGACATCACTCTTGATAGGTAGCAGCTTCTGACGGAAATACACAATGTCATGAAAATAATATACATTTTTATTTTTGGAGAATAAAGGGTGAAAGTTTAGATGACCGGCAACATAAATCCCCAGTTAAAATAGGAAATTCATCATGCCTCACTGGTACCGAATCCAACCAAATATTTGACTAAAAGTCTTATTAGATTTTCACTCATTTTGCTAGTAGCTGTCAACTAGTTCTTCTAGTTAAATGTGGAATTTAAGAGTCTAAAATCAATATATGCCAGGAAGATTCCACCGTGTGCACCTGGTAGTAACTTCAACTCACCGTGGTCTTCTTGGCTTCTGGCTCCTTCTTGACTTTAGCTTCAGCCATGGAGTTTTTAAAGGCTAAGAGGACCTCACGGCAGTCCTCCAGATGGGCCTCTGGCTCCCACGTGTCATCGTCAGAGCAGTAGTTCTTCCATCGCACTCGGTAAAGCACTTCACCCTTAAAAAAGAAAGATGAAGAATTACATCTGTACCAATCTGCCTGCATACAAACAGGGCTAACCCGACAAAATAAAGGCTCTTATTTTCCTCTCATTCGCTGTTTTTATTCTGATGAGGAGTTCATAAAAGGTTACCAGTTCACGATGACACGTAGCGGAGTTGCTAAATATGGAAAATGTCTTCATCCCTAATAATTAAAAAACCAAACAAAAACCAACTGGTGTTTCCTCTTTGTGGCGACTGGCATTTCACCATAAACACACAAGGAATTAAAAACTGAAAAAAAATATTCAGTCCTTGCATGAATTATCAAGTGAAATATTGGGAAGACGGACAAAAATGGCATGTTTCTGCTGAACAGGGAGCATGGCACCTCTCTGCGAGAATGATTAACATTGCACAGCCTGTCAGTGTCACAAGGGTTGATTTCAACCGTGCACGACAGCCAAAACAGAGCTGTTATTGAGCACCGAGCATCGAACACGGGCCCAGATGAGGTGGTGCCGTTTAAATTCGAAGGCGTCCATCATTATAGCAACGCTGATGAGTCCAGGTTGAGGGTTCACTTCTGCACACAAAAGAATCAACAGTGCAATGCGTCTTGTGCACAAAATGCCTCCTCTGTTGAGGTTTTGGGTAAACCACATAAAGAAACCCAACGACGAAAATAAATAAATAAACCCGTCCTTGGCCCCAGCAGGAGAGGGGCGAGCGGACATCACAGGAGAAGTTGGAGAAGAGGATGCAAAGACTGGATGGACAGTGTGCCACAACAGTAACTGCGTGGGTAGCTGGAGCAAAATGCACGGTGCAAATCAGAGACGCGCACGGAAAATGCATAAGAGCGAGACGTTAAGCTATCGGAAAATATTCGGACACTGCTGTAGGTGAGGTCAAGCGTCGTGAGAGAGGAGAGAAGGCAATGCCAGCCATGTTTGTCAAGCTAGCACTGTTGCTACATAGCATTGAGCTAACTTTAAACGGTACCTCTTCCACCCGCATATCAATGATCCTTTCCACTTCGTATACATCTTCCTCGTCTTGTTCACTGTCCATGGGCTCCATTCTGTCAGGCTCAGTCGCCATAGGTACACTTCGGCACCGGTTTCCGTATTTTAAAAAAATAAATCTATTTACATACAGAAGTAGTGAGAGGCCGCGCTAGCTGTGCTAACCGAGGGAAGACGCTGGCTAGCATAGCCCGATACCTGGCCGTAGTTACCGCACTAGCTCTGCAGCTCGTGCGCAGGGCAGCTACACCCGCTTCTGGAGCGATGCGTTCAAGGCTGCTCGTCGCATTCCCAAAATCTCGGCGCGTTTGTATAATTTTATAGTTTTCGACCAAGCTTATCGGCGTCTACAATATCATTTTATTCTGCGTTTTCAACACTACTGAATAGATATGTTGCGGAAATATGTAACGCTGTTAGTTGGTAAAATTGAATCATCGTTTCAAATTTAATAAAAAAATTCCTATTACACCATGAACGTGAACGCCCCCGATTGTTTGTTGTGAGAAAAGGACGTTATAAATGTGCGATTAAAGTCAAAGTTTAAATATCCCAAACTTACTTTAAAAATACCATTAAATGAACAAGTTGTGGGTGACAATCTGACTCTTTTTAATAAGATGCCAAAAGAAGACTTTAGGTTACAAATAAGCTTAAATATGTTCTGCACATATTAGACCCCCCCCCCCACACACACCTTAACCATATTTAGAAATACACTATATGCTTATTCAACAACTATATTTTCCATAATTTTACACACAAGGAAATGTTATAACTTGCATCACTTGATTTAAACCAATCATATCAACTTATTACACAAGCAAAAAAAAGAGACAAAAATGGGAAGAACTATTTGCCTCATCTTATTAATATGTCATATAATGAAACTTAAAGGAAACCTAATAATTTTAATCACAAAAGATCTGTAGTCTAGTCTTGAGTTTGACAGTTCTCTCCCGTCTCAGACTCCAAAGATTTTTCTGAGATCAGCCAGGGAGAGCTTGGTGGAGGTGCTTCCTGTCCCTGACAGCACATTCTGGGCCAGCTCTCTCTTCTCCACCTGCAGTGTGGAAATTTCCTCCTCCACTGTGTCTTTACACATAAACCTAAAATCACAAAAAACTCAGTTCATCTACAGAATTCCTACGGGTAAGAAGAATCAGGCGGAGTTTAAGGGGCTTTCACACATGTATTAGCTACACAAACACACAAGACATCCCGCTGGTTTTTACCGGTGGATGGTGACATCTTTAGTTTGTCCAACCCTGTAGATTCTGGCACATGCCTGATCCTCTAAGGCTGGATTCCTGTAAGAGCAACATGGCAGGGAATTAGGAAATTACTTTCTCATTTATCATCATTGTTGTTGTGATTAACAGTTGAACACACACTTGGTGAGCAACAGCCATTCTATCAGAAGCTATGGTGGATACAGCCAACTATATGAAGCAAAGGTAAAAGAAGTCGGGCTGCCGTGTGTGTGTGTGCACACATACGCGTGTGTGTGTGTGCATGTCTCACCAGTGCATCTCAGTGAGAAAGAGGTGATTCCCTCCAATGAGGTTGAGACCATCTTGAGTACGAAGTGACACCAGCATCACCTTTAATGTTAATGTGTTCATATTTAGTGACTCTTAAAAGGCAACAAATAATCCAGCATACTCAAAGGAACTTACTGGGCAGGATCACGGAATCATTGTTTCGTGGTTAAAGAAATATTTAACTGGGTGAGATTACCTGTGGCCCTTTAGGATTGTCGTTGAATTCTTTCACCAAATCCATGCGCTGTTCGGGATTGACGGTCCGATCGATGATTCCGTATCTCAGCCCGATTCTCTGCAGGTGAACGGCTACAATGCGCAGCATGCTGGTCCACTGGGACACGATCACGCTACAAGTTACCAGGGGACATGCCGACAGGTACTTTACAAGTCAGAATATACAGTCTATAGGTGTACGTGACACAAATAGAGCATTAAATGGTGATAATGGACAGAAAGGTGGGTTCTGAAGAACCTCCAGAAGAACTTCACAGCTGATCCGAACGTTTTACCTTTTCTGATGAGAATCATTCTCTCTTATCTTCTTCAGTTCAGAGAGAATGGCAGAAATCTGGAAAAGTGAAGAATAATAAGACATTTTTAGTATTCAGCTTCTTGTGTGGTTTTATTCTCCTGTTCAGGTGAAATCAGAGGTGCTGGTCACTGTTGGCTCCCCACCTTTGTGCTCTCACTGGACTTCTCAAAGAGCTCTGAGGGGAACTGGGTACCAAATAGGGTCACGGTATCTTTGGGACCAGCCTGCGACGGGCTGGAAGTGAGCGACAGGGCATTGAGTTGCTCCTCGAGAGGCACGACGATCTCATCTCCATTTAGCTCAGAGGGGTCGAGAGTCTGGGGGGCAGAAGCCAAGAAGCTCAAGCTAAGCACGTGTCTACTGCAGTGTGAGGAAGATCATCAGTGCACGTGAGGACACCTCTTTAAGAAGGGACAGGTGGCAGCAACACTGCCGGAGGTGCACAGACAGATTGTCCTTGGTGCTGGAGGCTTGTTGAGGCTGTTGGGAGCCCGACGCAGCAGAACCAGTCTGGGACAAACCATCATACACCTTCTTTTCATACTGGGACAGTTCGAGCGGATGCACCTCGCACATCAGGCCAGGCAGAGTCACCTGTAAAATTTGAGTTTATTCTGGATTAACTGTTGGTTAAAGGTGTGAAATGATGTGAGATTACAGCTCAGCCGTGCTCGTGTCTACGGTTACTATCTTTGAGTCCCGATCATCCTACCAGGGGTAATCCTGCAGCATCTTTCTGATCTTTGGTGCGTCTGAGCAGAAGACTCCTGGTCAGGATGTGGAGTCTCTCGATGCCTCTCCTTGAGCCGTTGTCCACCTGAGCTTTCCACAGCTTGAACTCATCAAATGGAGAATAACGCAGAAACCTGACAGATGGATCAACATGGCGATACGCTTTTAACGGTACAGATACCGTTCATTTAAAGCCTCATTAAGATGGCCATTAATCAGGTCAGGCCTTCTTCAAGGTCTAGTGGAGTCTCAGCTCCCACTGAGAAGCCCTTTGGAACAAGATACAACCACTGCCAGTTCCTCCCAACAATCCAGTTGACTCTCCACTAGACCTTGAAGGAATTCCTGCTTAATTTCTTGTCCTACAAAGTGAAAATTACACACGTACAATAACATTTGCTTACGGATTCAGAATTAGGAATTGCTGGAGTGATTAAAGTGCATCAACGAGGCCATTTCTGCAGTGTTCGATAAGGAAAAGCTTCTCTTTTATAACTCTGCTCCTCCCTGTGTGTTTTTGTCTTACTTGAGCAGAGAGTACATGTCCAGCAGGTTATTCTGGATGGGAGTTCCAGTAACAGCCCAGCGGGCATGAGCCGTCAGCTGACACGTGGCCACGGAAGAATGCACTTCTGGGTTCTTGATGTTGTGGGCTTCATCCAGAATCACTCTCTCCCAGGCCACCTGGAGTAGAGCGGACGATGACGGAGGAGCCTGATAAAAATAAAGTGATGAAGTGTTCATGCGTGTAGTTTCATACCTGTCGTCACTGATCATAAACACTGGACAATGTCAAAAGAACCTCTGGGAACAGCCGTTTCATGGCAGAGGAAGATTTTCACCATAAATATGTTTCTCACCACATCATCTTTGTTTGGTTTCTCAGCCTCCTCCTTCTGGACTGGGATCTCTTGAGAGACCAAACTGTATGTGGTCACCACCACATCATAATCTGCAAGTCTGAGGAGCAGAGAGGGAAAATATAAATCATCTAAAATGATAAAATGAGAGTCAGTTTAGTGTTGCTTAATGGGTTCATTTTCAGAAAGACTGGATTCGTCCAGGAGGTAGTGTGCACGTGTGTGAGCGTGTCAGTGGGCCTCTCACGCTCTAGCACTCTTCCCACAGCTGGGACCGTGGTAAAGGTACACGCTCAGTTCGGACGACCTGACGTGTCTGTCGATCTCTCTCTTCCAGTGGTGGATCAGAGAGGCGGGACAGATGATCAGAGTTGCTTTAGAAGCCACGAGGGTGGAATCTGAGTGGTAGATCAAAACGTTAGAGGTGGGATTGCCTTTGTTTTAACCAAGAAAAGGGGGAAATTATACTAGTTACCTGTTTTGGAGAGCCATTTATCCAGCTGTTTCTCCTTTTTCTTATCTTCCCCCTTTTTCTCATCTTTCTGGGTCAGGATGAGCGAAATCATGGTCAGGGTTTTCCCTAGATCAATTTCATCTGCTGCATTTAGACAGAAAAACCAGGGTAATTTGTGAAACTTATGCAAGAAAAAACAAACCAGACCAGATGTCCCCCTAAAATTGAATTTCTTGGCAGCAGTGACCCAAACTGCTCAGTGGACTTACCCAGAATGCCTCCACAGGGATTTTGAGTTTCTCTCCACTGCAGCCAGGCCAACGCTCTCCTCTGGTGGGGCAGGAGCGTCACCTGATCAGAACAGAGCGGCGTTATAGTCAGAAAGCAGGACAGAAGCTGCTGTGACTGATTCATCCCCTGACTGGAGTGTCTTCACCTTAAGGCCTCTGGGGTCTGGAGACTCAGCTTCAGCACCTGGGCAGGACTCCAGAGAGTTGTGAAGATTGTCGATGGCCTCCGCCATCAGGCGGTCTTCAGTCATCCGGCCACCATCGAAGGCCTGAGCTTGTGAGTTTGCTGGAAAGATATAGACATGATTTATTTAATGACAAGAGAAAAGAATAGATCAAATTATTATTATCATTTCCACCAGTTCCCTGCTCGGCCTACCTCCAGACATCTGAGAGGATCCGTGGCGTGACTGGAGCCCCAGAGAGCTGCTGGAGGCCTGCTGGGAGGGACCTGAAGAAGGAAGACTTGGGAGTAGGATGGTGCCACCTGGCCGGTTGAATGGGTTTACCTGGCTGTTACTGGGACTAGTATCACTACCACATGTTTTGATCTGGGACTCTGAAATTGCAGCAAATATTTGTTTATTGGAATGCTGCTGCTGTCAGACTTAACATCTTATCTGCAAGACTTTGAGGGAGTTACCTGGCTGAGAAGCCTGACCGAGGCTCAGAGATGTCAGGGCTTCCTCCAGCTCTCTGACCTGGGTCCGCAGCCTCTCCCCTTTATCAGGCAGTGCAGCCACATTCACCATAGACAGAGTGGCCTTAACACCAGGTAAGAGATTGCGTGAGGAAGATGTTTTCTTCTCATGAACTCTGGTCTGTGAGGTGCGTTGCTGGATGTGTCAGCAACCATGTTTTAAGGGGAATGCACCACACCTGGAACTGATCATTAAAATCAACCTCACCCTTAGGCCTGTAGGGCAGGCTGCTCCAGTGTTTTACGTCACATCCCAAGTCTTGCCATCTTTTCTTAAGCGGTTTAGCAATAGAAACATGTGGTACAGAACCTGACACTTTGAATAGCGCTGCTGCTTCGACGGAAAGGCTTCCTGCCGTGCAGACAGCTGTTTGACCACACACATATAGATGCATAATTACAATCATTTGTGGATCTTTGAGTTTAGCAAACTGCTCTGCATATCTTGATGTGCCGTGTGGGTCTGATTTACAGATCTCACCAATGCGCTCCACGTGCATGGTTACATGCAGGTCAGTTTGATTGTGGAGCTGGGCTTCAGGCTGTAAGTATGACAGAGCTTTACCATATAACATAGTGATTGGGTCAGAGAATGGAGGGGGCTGCTTTTCAGGAATGTTGAGTGACCAATATTTACTGCATGTCCCTCCTTCCCTTACCCACAGATTAACCATTCTATCTAAAGACCACATCCCTTCGGCTGTGGTACGAATCATCAACTGAAGCTGAGAGATAAGATCTCTTCCTAACAGATTTACGGGACATGTGGTGGAGATCACGAAAGGAGCTTTAAGTGTGATTCCACTTACAGGGTCACAAACATCTACAGGAACTGACATTCTTTCTTTAGTTATGAGACCGTTATGAGACCATTTGCAAAGTCTTCTTTTTCAAATTGGTCAAATTTTGTGCCCTGATTTGTTTTAATTTTTGTGACATCTTTTTCCGGTTCTAGTCATTGTTGAGGTGGATTAGAACCTTGCTGCTGTCCTCTATTGTGTCTCTGGTCACGTTGTTTCTTTTTGCAATCACGTTCCCAGTGTCCATAATTTTTACAATAATGACACTGATCTTTTTCACTGAAATTGCCTCCTCCTCCCCTTCCGCCTCGGCCTCACCCATGTCCGCGGCCTCGGCTTGGGAGAGGGTTGGCATTGAAAAACATGCCTGTTGATTGGTTCTTACTTTTTTGGCATTGTCTTTCAGCATGCATAGCATGTTGTTCATAGCGGTTTAGGTTACAAGTTCCGAAATCAACTAACTGTCTCTCTACCCAGGTTTTTATCTCTGATTTTGATCCCCCATGTATAGCTTGCTTTAACTGCTGTTGGTAGGGACCTTCTGGTTCTTCCGCATACGGAATTCCACTATTTTTCGGAACACATCTTTCATTCTCATGCTATAGTCTTCAAAACTTTCGTCAGTCTTTTGTCTCATGGCCGTAATGGCGCTGTAGTCAGCTCGTCTAGTAAAAACAGTTCGCATGCGCTCGTACAGTCTGTCAAGTCTGTCATTTAGTTCTTGGCTGCCAGGCTGCCATGGTTGTTGAGTGGCTGGATCCACTGGGACCCAATCTCCTCTAACAGTGCCTCATTTCTTGCCATTAACGCACATGAGGACTTGCTGGGTTTCAGTACCGTTAGTATAGTAACTTCTTTTAATTTTGCAATATTGCCTGGCCTGTCTAAGTTACCATCCCAATCGAACTTAGTCATCCACAGCTGAACATATGAGCATGAACCTCGATATTTGTCTTCCATGTGTTTACATGATGCTGGGATTTCGAATTCAGCACCTTTTGTGGAATGTTGGTTGCCCATGTTTGCACTTTATTTATCAGTTTTTATGTACTTGAGTGGAGACGCCTGATCTCCCGACTGAACAACCCTCAATCCCTACAGGATATCTAGTTCAGTCCCTCCGCCGTGGCCTTATAACCCCTCTTTTTTAATCAGGAGAGTATACACCAAGCTTCTACCTCCGAGGAGGCGGGTGTATCTTGCCTCTGCTTCTCTCCTGATGACCAGGCAGGTAATACCGCGGTATTTTCCGTGTAGCGCTTTTTGTGTCTTATACTCACTCCGTTGTCGCTATGGTTTCTCTCTGAGTTGTTTTAGTGCCTTCTTCCCGTCACTGGAGATGGTCGCCCTGGGAGGGACGAAGACCGGCTTCCGTCAACTCGTGATGAAAGGTCTTTCACTTCGGACGTCCTTTTGACTCCGGCTGCGCGCAGACTTCGGCGTTTGGTCGTCCCACGGCGCTCCTCTCCAGGTCTTGGGATCCGGCTCGAAGGACCAATTTTTGTGAGGGTGATGTTTGGTCACCCGCGCTGTTCGTTCACTAGACTCAGATCAACCACGCAAACAACAGGAGGCCTTGCAAGGGAGAGCTGACGAGCAGTTCAAGCTTCCTCTCTCAACTCCGTCCGTCTGCTGCTCGCTCTCCTCTTTTATTTGGTGCACACAAGATTTGTATCAATCTGACCTCATGATTCCTTCTCCTCCTATCTCTACGACTTCCTCGTGTCCTTGAACATGATACCTCCCAGTGCTGGGTACATAACAGCTACAATACTTGATTCAAACACTCATACATTCTTTTTGATTAAACATTCTAAATCTACTTACTATACTTACTATAGCATTGAAACGATAATAGTAATAACAACAATAATTCTTCTCACATTTCCCTCCTGTTTATCGTTAATGCGTCTAGATTCTCATTGTCAGTATTACATCATTTCATTTCATGAAATTTAAATGCATTACGTCATTTTCCTAGAAACACATTTCTTACACTCATAGTTCAACATGGGTACAGCTTAAGACATCCTAAACATTTCATTTACATCTTGCATCACATTTGTCCATTCTTCTTCATCGTTGTCCAGTAGAGATCGTTCTTCCACCACAATTAGGAAGAACAACTTCATTTCCTTTTAGATCCTCTTCACAGGTTCCGACGGGATTCAGCCGTTGCTGGACCTATACAGGCCGTCAGCCGTTTACGGAGAGTCCGCCACTGCTCCCTCGCCTTCACCTGGAAGAATTTTCTGTTTCTTACAATGGGAAAGGTGTATCCACGACAGTTTCCCGTCCACTCGAACTGCAGTCTTTGTGGTCAGCTGTACTTGATAAGGACCTTCCCATCTAGGCGTGTTCCACCTCTTTCGCACAAACTTCTTCACCCACACGTAGTCGCCCGGTTGAATGGGTTCCTGGGGGGTGGAATCTGTGGAAGACACGGGACTAGGCAGAACATTTACAGTATTCACACTTCGGTTAAGTAACACTTTTTTCAGATAATCTGCTATTGTTTCCTCAACATGTTTTAGCTCATTTGTCGTTGCAAAGTATGGTAGGCAATAAGGCCGCCCATATAATGCTTCAAAGGGTGTGATGCCTGTTTTCTTGTGTGGTGTTATGTGCATCCATAATTTCACCAGGTCGAGACAAAACATCCAGTTCTTTCCTGTCTCGTCCATACACTTCTTCAGTCTGTTCTTAATAGTACCGTTGACTCTTTCAACCAACCCTGCACTCTGGGGGTGGTATGCGCAGTGATTCTTCAAATCAATGTCCAAAGTTACTCCTACAGTTTTCACTATCTCATTTACAAAATGGCTTCCATTGTCGCTCCAGATGACCTTCGGGATGCCAAACCTGGGAATGATCTCTCTACATAAAACTTTTGCTACTGTCAGTGCATCTGCTTTTGCTGTGGGGAAAATTTCTACCCACCTAGTAAATCCATCTAACACTACTAGACAATATTGTTTACCTTCACATGGTGTTAGCTGAATAAAATCTAGAAAAACTGTGTGAAATGGATGATTTGGTAATGGTGGAGTGCCTGCAGGGGCCTTAAGGGCTCCCTGTGGGCTGTGTTTTACACAAATAGCACATTGTGAACAAAATTTTTTTGAGTATGTATGAAATCCTATAGTGTAATAATGTTCATTCTGTACCATCCCTCCTGTTGAGACATGGCATGGCCATGGCTCACTAATGCTGCCCATTTATGCATATTCCGGGGAAGGATTGGTTTGTTTCCTATGGTTAACAGTCCTTTGTCATCCAGTTTGGCTCCTCGCTTCTTCCACGTGGCCTTTTCTTTTTTCTGGAGCACTTTGTTGCATTTCTTTTAGAATATCATTATCTGCAGGTTCTAAGGCTAAATGATTCCTCATTATCAAGAAGTGTGTTGTTATTTGCTGCAGCCTTTGCGGCTCTGTCAGCAAAGGCATTGCCTTGTGAGACTGCGTCTGTGTTGTTAGTGTGTGCAGTGCATTTACATACAGCTATTTTACGTGGCTGCTGTACTGCTGCCAATAACTTTTTTAACAGTTCTGCATGCATGACCGGTTTGCCGGTCGACGTTTTCATCCCTCTTAATTCCATTGTTGAGCAAACACAAACAGTGTGGAAAAAGCATATTGACTATCTGTGTAAATGGTAACATCTTGTCCTTTGCTTAGTTCACAGGCACGTGTGAGTGCGACCAGTTCTGCAGCTTGAGCAGAATAGGAAGAGGGAAGTGGTTTCGCCTCCACCACCTCAGTTGCTGTGACTACTGCATAGGCGGTTCTAGTGCGTCCACAGTCATCCTTTCTCGATGATCCATCCACAAAGAGTATCCGTCCTGTAGTCAACGCGACATCACTGAGATCTGGTCGCGGCAGGACCTTGGTGGAGACCTCATCCAGGCAGTTGTGCTGGTGTCCCTCTTCTGCGGTGGGTAGCAGCGTCGCTGGGTTAAGGTCGTGCAGCGACGAATCGTCAGATTCGGCTGAGACAGCAACACTGCCATGCAGGAAAGATGACGTGCGGGCGACAGGAATGCTATCTTACTTTGTAGCAGCAGTATTGACACTGCATGTGGAACTAGCAAAGTTAGCTCATGATATAGCACCACTCCTGCGGAGGCTTTTACTGCCTCAGATGCTGCCACCACTGCTTTAACGCATGGTGGGAGTGCACAAGCTACGGGATCTAGCTTGTGGGAGTAGTAGGCCACTGGCTGCCTCTTATCTCCGTGCTTCTGCAACAAAACTGAAGTCATAAAATCACCCTTGCAATCTACGACCTGCTCAAAAGGCTTCTGATAGTCTGGCAGCTTTAACACTCCAGCACCTACAAGGGCCTGCTTTGTGTGTTTAAATGCTTCTTCAGCTTCAGGGGTCCAAGTTAACACATCAGTCATTGCTAAGGGATTATCATACATCAATGCTTGTAAAGGGCAGTTATTTTCGCATAATCTAAGATCCATGATCTGCAAAAATTCACAAGTCCTAAGAATGACATCATCTGCTTCTTTGTTTTTGGTTTTGGGGCTTCAAGCACTGCTGTTTTCCTCGACTCGAGAATAGCTTTGCCATTATGTGTCAAAACATGGCCCAGATAAATCACTTCCTGCTTCACCAGTTGCAGTTTGCTTTTGCTTAATCTATGGCCTTGAGTGGCTAGCCAGTGTAGCAATGCTGACGTGTCTGACCAACAATCTGCCTCTGTTTTTGACGCCATGAGGATGTCATCCACGTAGACGAGGATTTGACTTCCACACGGAGGTTAAACTTAGCTAATGATGATATCATTACCTGAGAGAAGATTGTGGGACTCTCACAGTAGCCCTGAGGTAACCTTGTCCAGGTGTACCTCCGTCCTTGAAACGTAAATGCAAACCAAAACTGGCTGTCTGGATGTACTGGTACAGAGAAAAATGCATTGGATACATCTATCACCGTGTACCACTGATGTTCAGGGTTTAAGTCATTCAGCAGAGTGTATGGATCTTAAGGGGATATTGCCTCTGAAATGGTCTATAATCCGATTTAGGGATTATTTTTACAGGTTCTGCTCGTTTTATAAGACCTACATCTGCAGGTCCTTCCGACCATAATTCAGGGGGAAGCTCTTTCAGCTTCTCCTCTTCTTCTGCGTGAGGAAGATGTTTTCTTCTCATGAACTCTGGTCTGTGAGGTGCGTTGCTGGATGTGTCAGCAACCATGTTTTAAGGGGAATGCGCCACACCTGGAACTGATCATTAAAATCAACCTCACCCTTAGGCCTATAGGGCAGGCTGCTCCAGTGTTTTACGTCGCATCCCAAGTCTTGCCATCTTTTCTTAAGCGGTTTAGCAATAGAAACATGTGGTACAGAACCTGACACTTTGAATAGTGCTGCTGCTTCGGTGGAAAGGCTTCCTGCCGTGCAGACAGCTGTTTGACCACACACATATAGGTGCATAATTACAATCATTTGTGGATCTTTAAGTTTTGTAAACTGCTCTGCATAGCTTGATGTGCCGTGTGGGTCTGATTTACAGATCTCACCAATGCGCTCCATGTGCATGGTTACATGCAGGTCAGCTTGATTGTGGAGCTGGGCTTCAGGCTGTAAGTATGACAGAGCTTTACCATATATCATAGTGATTGGGTCAGAAAATGGAGGGGGCTGCTTTTCAGGAATGTCAAGTGACCAAAATTTACTGCACATCTCTCCTTCTCTTACCCACAGATTAACCATTCTATCTACAGACCACATTCCTTCGGCTGTGGTACGAATCATCAACTGAAGCTGAGAGATAAGATCTCTTCCTAACAGGTTTACGGGACATGTGGTGGAGATCACAAAAGAGCTTTAAGTGTGATTCCATTACAGGGTCACAAACATCTACAGGAACTGACATTTTTTCTTTAGTTATGAGACCATTTGCTGATCTCACAAAAATCTGTGTAGAAGTTGGCTTCAGGGCTATTGGATCTATAATTACTGATTTACCTGCACCCGTGTCTACTAAGAATGTTAAAGAATTGCCTAACACGGTCAGTTGTATTTCTGGTTTACCTTCAGCAAACAGGAAGATGGTTTCTAAGTCTAAAACATCTTCTAAGTCTTCTTTTTCAAATTGGTCAAATTTTGTGCCCTGATTTGTTTTAATTTTTGTGACATCTTTTTCCGGTTCTAGTCATTGTTGAGGTGGATTAGAACCTTGCTGCTGTCCTCTATTGTGTCTCTGGTCACGTTGTTTTTTTTTGCAATCACGTTCCCAGTGTCCATAATTTTTACAATAATGACACCGATCTTTTTCACAGAATTGCCTCCTCCTCCCCTCTGCCTCGCCCACGCCCACACCCTCGGCTTCGGCTTGGGAGAGGGTTGGCATTGAAAAACATGCCTGTTGATTGGTTCTTACTTTTTTGGCATTGTCTTTCAGCATGCATAGCATGTTGTTCATAGAGGTTTAGGTTACAAGTTCCGAAATCAACTAATTGTCTCTCTACCCAGGTTTTTATCTCTGATTTTGATCCCCCATGTATAGCTTGCTTTAACTGCTGTTGGTAGGGACCTTCTGGTTCTTCCGCATACGGAATTCCACTATTTTTCCGGAACACATCTTTCATTCTCATGCTATAGTATTCAAAACTTTCGTCAGTCTTTTGTCTCATGGCCGTAATGGCGCTGTAGTCAGCTCGTCTAGTAAAAACAGTTCGCATGCGCTCGTACAGTCTGTCAAGTCTGTCATTTAGTTCTTGGCTGCCAGGCTGCCATGGTTGTTGAGTGGCTGGATCCACTGGGACCCAATCTCCTCTAACAGTGCCTCATTTCTTGCCATTAACGCACATGAGGACTTGCTGGGTTTCAGTACCGTTAGTATAGTAACTTCTTTTAATTTTGCAATATTGCCTGGCCTGTCTAAGTTACCATCCCAATCGAACGTAGTCATCCACAGCTGAACATATGAGCATGAACCTGGATATTTGTCTTCCATGTGTTTACATGATGCTGGGTTTTCGAATTCAGCACCTTTTGTGGAATGTTGGTTGCCCATGTTTGCACTTTATTTATCAGTTTTTATGTACTTGAGTGGAGACGCCTGATCTCCCGACTGAACAACCCTCAATCCCTACAGGATATCTAGTTAAGTCCCTCTGCCGTGGCCTTATAACCCCTCTTTTTTAATCAGGAGAGTATACACCAAGCTTCTACCTCCGAGGAGGGCGGTGTATCTTGTGCCTCTGCTTCTCTCCCGATGACCAGGCAGGTAATACCGCGGTATTTTCCGTGTAAGCGCTTTTGGGAGGGACGAAGGGAGGGACGAAGACCGGCCTTCCGTCAACTCGTGATGAAAGGTCTTTCACTTCGGACGTCTTTTTGACTCCGGCTGCGCGCAGACTTCGGCGTTCGGTCGTCCCACGGCGCTCCTCTCCAGGTCTGGGATCCGGCTCGAAGGACCAATTTTTGTGAGGGTGATGTTTGGTCACCCGCGCTGTTCGTTCACTAGACTCAGATCAACCACAAACAACAACAGGAGGCCTTGCAAGGGAGAGCTGACGAGCAGTTCAAGCTTCCTCTCTCAACTCCGTCCGTCTGCTGCTCGCTCTCCTCTTTTATTTGGTGCACACAAGATTTGTATCAATCTGACTTCATGATTCCTTCTCCTCCTATCTCTACGACTTCCTCGTGTCCTTGAACATGATACCTCCCAGTGCTGGGTACATAACAGCTACAATACTTGATTCAAACACTCATACATTCTTTTTGATTAAACATTCTAAATCTACTTACTATACTTACTATAGCATTGAAACGATAACAGTAATAACAACAAGAATTCTTCTCACAGATCAACCACACAAACAACAGGAGGCCTTGCAAGGGAGAGCTGACGAGCAGTTCAAGCTTCCTCTCTCAACTCCATCCGCTGCTGCTCGCTCTCCTCTTTTATTTGGTGCACACAAGATTTGTATCAATCTGACTTCATGATTCCTTCTCCTCCTATCTCTACGACTTCCTCGTGTCCTTGAACATGATACCTCCCAGTGCTGGGTACATAACAGCTACAATACTTGATTCAAACACTCATACATTCTTTTTGATTAAACATTCTAAATCTACTTACTATACTTACTATAGCATTGAAACGATAATAGTAATAACAACAATAATTCTTCTCACAAGATGGAGAAAGGAGTATGGAGCGGTGTTCAATTTTCATTGATGACTAATCTTTTACACCCACCTTCTTCTGTTGGAGCTGAGCAGTTAGAAGGTTACGAAGTCCTCTGGGATCGTCCTGAGATTTGATATTGGAAGCTGGCTGAAATCCCGGGTAGGTGGTCAGCATTTTTTGAACAGCAGTGGCAGGAGACTTCTGAGCAGCACGTTTCACTGACACCAGCACTACATCATCCTCATCCTGGCCTTTGCTGGATATGGGAGTCTGTGGATGGCGATGGTTTGTCAGATGTACGGTGGACGGTGACAGAGTCTTTGGAAGCCTGCGTAAAACTGCTGGGTGAGGATTCGATGCAGGTTTTATCTGTACTGGGTTTCTTCGGATCTGAATCCTTCGTCGTCACAGTTACTTCCTTCATATTAACAGACTTGGCTAATGAAGGAGAAAGATTTTTCTCTGCTTCTCTAGGCATTCCCAAAATCTCGGCGCGTTTGTATAATTTCATAGTTTTCGACCAAGCTTATCGGCGTCTACAATATCATTTTATTCTGCGTTTTCAACACTACTGAATAGATATGTTGCGGAAATATGTAACACTGTTAGTTGGTAAAATTGAATCATCGTTTCAAATTTAATAAAAAAAAATTCCTATTACACCATGAACGTGAACGCCCCCGATTGTTGTGAGAAAAGGACGTCATAAATGTGCGATTAAAGTCAAAGTTTAAATATCCCAAACTTACTTTAAAAATACCATTAAATGAACAAGTTGTGGGTGACAATCTGACTCTTTTTAATAAGATGCCAAAAGAAGACTTTAGGTTACAAATAAGCTTAAATATGTTCTGCACATATTAGACCCTCCCCCCCCACACCTTAAACATATTTAAAAAGACACTATATGCTTATTCAACAACTATATTTTCCATAATTTTACACACAAGGAAATGTTATAACTTGCATCACTTGATTTAAACCAATCATATCAACTTATTACACAAACAACAAAAAAGAGACAAAAATGGGAAGAACTATTTGCCTCATCTTATTAATATGTCATATAATGAAACTTAAAGGAAACCTAATAATTTTAATCACAAAAGATCTGTACTCTAGTCTTGAGTTTGACAGTTCTCTCCCGTCTCAGACTCCAAAAATGATTCTGAGATCAGCCAGGGAGAGCTTGGTGGAGGTGCTTCCTGTCCCTGACAGCACATTCTGGGCCAGCTCTTTCTTCTTCACCTGCAGTGTGGAAATTTTCTCCTCCACTGTGTCTTCACACTCAAACCTAAAATCACAAAAAACTCAGTTCATCTACAGAATTCCTACGGGTAAGAAGAATCAGGCGGAGTTTAGGGGGGGTTCACACACGTATTAGCTACACAAACACAAGACATCCCGCTGGTTTTTACCGGTGGATGGTGACATCTTTAGTTTGTCCAACCCTGTAGATTCTGTCACATGCCTGATCCTCTAAGGCTGGATTCCTGTAAGAGCAACATGGCAGGGAATTAGGAAATTACTTTCTCATTTATCATCATTGTTGTTGTGATTAACAGTTGAACACACACTTGGTGAGCAACAGCCATTCTATCAGAAGCTATGGTGGATACAGCCAACTATATGAAGCAAAGGTAAAAGAAGTTGGGCTGCCATGTGTGTGTGTGTGTGTGTGTGCACATACGTGTGTGTGTGTGTGCATGTCTCACCAGTGCATGTCAATGAGAAAGAGGTGATTCCCTCCAATGAGGTTGAGACCAACTCCTCCAGCACAAAGTGACACCAGCATCACCTGTAATGTTAATGTGTTCATATTTAGTGACTCTTAAAAGGCAACAAATAATCCAGCATACTCAAAGGAACTTACTGGGCAGGATCACGGAATCATTGTTTCGTGGTTAAAGAAATATTTAACTGGGTGAGATTACCTGTGGCCCTTTAGAATTGGTGTTGAATTCTTCCACCAAATCCATGCGCTGTTTGGGATTGACGGTCCCATCGATGATTCCGTATCTCAGCCCGATTCTCCGCAGGTGAACGGCTACAATGCGCAGCATGCTGGTCCACTGGGACACGATCACGCTACAAGTTACCAGGGGACATGCCGACAGGT
This sequence comes from Takifugu flavidus, assembly GCF_003711565.1. NCBI lineage: Eukaryota > Metazoa > Chordata > Actinopteri > Tetraodontiformes > Tetraodontidae > Takifugu > Takifugu flavidus. Next base: position 2,585,913 of record NC_079520.1, on the reverse strand, counting down.
ACTTTACAAGTCAGAATATACAGTCTATAGGTGTACGTGACACAAATAGAGCATCAAATGGTGATAATGGACAGAAAGGTGGGTTCTGAAGAACCTCCAGAAGAACTTCACAGCTGATCCGAACGTTTTACCTTTTCTGATCAGAATCATTCTCTCTTATCATCTTCAGTTCAGAGAGAATGGCAGAAATCTGGAAAAGTGAAGAATAATAAGACATTTTTAGTATTCAGCTTCTTGTGTGGTTTTATTCTCCTGTTCAGGTGAAATCAGAGGTGCTGGTCACTGTTGGCTCCCCACCTTTGTGCTCTCACTGGTCTCCTCAAAGACCTCTGAGGGGAACTGGGTACCATTTAGGGCCACGGTATCTTTGGGACCAGCCTGCGACGGGCTGGAAGCGAGCGACAGGGCATTGAGTTGCTCCTCGAGAGACAAAACGATCCCATCTCCATTTAGCTCAGAGGAGTCCAGAGTCTGGGGGGCAGAAGCCAAGAAGCTCAAGCTAAGCACGTGTCTACTGCAGTGTGAGGAAGATCATCAGTGCACGTGAGGACACCTTTTTAAGAAGGGACAGGTGGCAGCAACACTGCCGGAGGCGCAGCAGCAGAGACAGGATGTGGACGGTGCTGGAGGCTTGTTGAGGCTGTTGGGAGCCCGACGCAGCAGAACCAGTCTGGGACAAACCAAACTCCTGAGCCACTGCAGGAGGGAGAAGCACATGCATTCTTCTGATCCAGCCACACACAGCGATGATAAAGATGAACTCTCTCTCTCACCAGAGAGTAACTTCACCTCCCCACACCCAGCGCAGTGGTTCAGGACAGGCTAGTCATTCAACTCTATTTAAAGAGCATTTTAAAAAAACAAACACTGCCACTATTTTCAATAATGGGGCTAATTTCCTCTTTAGTTCCTTTGTGACGCGTGGGTTGCACGCAAACTTGGATCCTCAAACTCGGTGGATTGACCATTTATTTCGGTCCCTCTCTATCCCGCCACACCGGTGCACAGGTGTCCTGTTCATGAATGAACTACAACCACTGAAAGTTTATCAAACTGTACATGACCAGAGCACCATAGCAAATGAATAGACCTGTCGGATGGACACCGTGACTGTGCGCTCGTACAGATGAGTATAAATAGGTAAAAGCTAACTGGTGACCCACCTCTGCTAAAAGGATTGGAGCTGGAAGGGTTTCCCTTGTTCACATCCTTTTCTTCGTGCCTCTTCAGGTAGTTCTGCAGAGTGGATCTAGAGGACAAGAGCAAAAAGGCTCCAGTTTCTTAATGGTGCTGTGCACAACGGAAATAACGATGTCCAGCTGTTCTAAACGGGTTTGACAGACTCAACCTACTCTCCTACCTGGACTGGGCAAAGACCACATCATACACCGCCTTTTCATCCTGGGACAGTTTGAGCCGATGCACCTCGCACGTCCGGTCAGGCAGAGTCACCTGTAAAATTTGAGTTTATTCTGGATTAACTGTTGGTTAAAGGTGTGAAATGATGTGAGATTACAGCTCAGCCGTGCTCGTGTCTACAGTTACTATCTTTGAGTCCCGATCATCCTACCAGGGGTGATCCTGCAGCATCTTTCTGATCTTTGGTGCGTCTGAGCAGAAGACTCCTGGTCAGGATGTTGAGTCTCTCTCTGCCTCTCCTTGAGCCGTTGTCCACCTGAGCTTTCCACAGCTTGAACTCATCAAATGGAGAACAGCGCAGAAACCTGACAGATGGATCAACATTGCTGGAGTGGTTAAAGTGCATCAACGAGGCCATTTCTGCAGTGTTCGATAAGGAAAAGCTTCTCTTTTATAACTCTGCCTCCTCTGTGAGTTTTTGTCTTACTTGAGCAGAGAGTACATGTCCAGCAGGTTATTCTGGATGGGAGTTCCAGTAACAGCCCAGCGGGCATGAGCCTTCAGCTGACACGTGGCCACGGAAGTCTGCACTTTTGGGTTCTTGATGTTGTGGGCTTCATCCAGAACCACTCTCTCCCAGGCCACCCGGAGTAGAGTGGACGATGACGGAGGAGCCTGATAAAAATAAAGTGATGAAGTGTTCATGCATGTAGTTTCATACCTGTCGTCACTGATCATAAACACTGGCCAATGTCAAAAGAACCTCTCGGAACAGCCGAGAGAGGAAGATTTTCACCATAAATATGTTTCTCACCACATCATCTTTGTTTGGTTTCTCAGCCTCCTCCTTCTGGACTGGGATCTCTTTAGAGACCAAACTGTATGTGGTCACCACCACATCATAATCTGCAAGTCTGAGGAGCAGAGAGTGAAAACTAAAATATAAATCATCTAAAATGATAAAATGAGAGTCCGTTTAGTGTTGCTTAAGGGGTTCATTTTCAGAAAGACTGGATTCGTCCAGGAGGTAGTGTGCACGTGTGTGAGCGTGTCAGTGGGCCTCTCACGCTCTAGCACTCTTCTCACGGTTGGGACCGTGGTAAAGGTACACGCTCAGTTTGGACGACCTGACGTGTCTGTCGATCTCTCTCTTCCAGTGGTGGATCAGAGAGGCGGGACAGATGATCAGAGTTGCTTTAGAGGCCACGAGGGTGGAATCTGAGTGGTAGATCAAAACGTTAGAGGTGGGATTGCCTTTGTTTTAACCAAGAAAAGTGGAGAAATTATACTAGTTACCTGTTTTGGAGAGCCATTTATCCAGCTGTATCTCCTTTTTCTTATCTTCCCCCTTTTTCTTATCTTTCTGGGTCAGGATGAGTGAAATCATGGTCAGGGTTTTCCCTAGACCCATATCATCTGCTGCATTTAGACAGAAAAAACAGGGTAATTTGTGAAATTTATGCAAGAAAAAACAAACCAGATGTCCCCCCCAAAATTGAATTTCTTGGCAGCAGTGACTGCTCAGTGGACTTACCCAGAATGCCTCCACAGGGATTTTGAGTTTCTCTCCACAGCAGCCAGGCCAAGGCTCTCCTCTGGTGGGGCAGGAGCGTCACCTGATCAGAACAGAGCGGCGTTATAGTCAGAAAGCAGGACAGAAGCTGCTGTGACTGATTCATCCCCTGACTGGAGTGTCTTCACCTTAAGGCCTCTGGGGTCTGGAGACTCAGCTTCAGCACCTGGGCAGGACTCCAGAGATTTGTGGAGATGGTCAATGGCCTCGCAGGTGGCATTTTTCACCGCCATCAGGCGGTCTTCAGTCATCCGGCCACCATATAAGGCCTGAGCTTGTGAGTTTGCTGGAAAGATATAGACATGATTTATTTAATGACAAGAGAAAATAATAGATACAATTATTATTATCATTTCCACCAGTTCCCTGCTCGGCCTACCTCCGGACATCTGAGAGGATCCGTGGCGTGACTGGAGCCCCAGAGAGCTGCTGGAGGCCTGCTGGGAGGGACCTGAAGAAGGAAGACTTGGGAGTAGGATGGTGCCACCTGGCCGGTTGAATGGGTTTACCTGGCTGTTACTGGGACTAGTATCACGACCACATGTTTTGATCTGGGACTCTGAAATTGCAGCAAATATTTGTTTATTGAAATGCTGCTGCTGTCAGACTTAACATCTTATCTGCAAGACTTTGAGGGAGTTACCTGGCTGAGAAGCCTGACCGAGGCTCAGAGATGTCAGGGCTTCCTCCAGCTCTCTGACCTGGGTCCGCAGCCTCTCCCCTTTATCAGGCAGTGCAGCCACATTCACCGCAGACAGAGTGGCCTTAACACCAGGTAAGAGATGGAGAAAGGAGTATGGAGCGGTGTTCAATTTTCGTTGATGACTAATCTTTTACACCCACCTTCTTCTGTTGGAGCTGAGCAGTTAGAAGGTTACGAAGTCCTCTGGGATCGTCCTGAGATTTGATATTGGAAGCTGGCTGAAATCCCGGGTAGGTGGTCAGGACTTTTTGAACAGCAGTGGCAGGAGACTTCTGAGCAGCAGGTTTCACTGACACCAGCACTACATCATCCTCATCCTGGCCTTTGCTGGATAGATGGGAGTCTGTGGATTGCGATGGTTTGTCAGATGTACGGTGGACGGTGACAGAGTCTTTGGAAGTCTGCGTAAAACTGCTGGGTGAGGATTCGATGCAGGTTTTATCTGTACTGGGTTTCTTCGGATCTGAATCCTTCGTCGTCACACTTACTTTCTTCATATTAACAGACTTGGCTAATGAAGGAGAAAGATTTTTCTCCGCTTCTCCAGGCACTTGCTCACTTGCATAGTTCACTTTCTCTTGTAATTTCCCCCCACCATTCACTTTGGGACTGTTTTTCTCTTTATCTGGAACTTTCTTCTTTAACTTCATTCCCGGTGGGAGGTCTTTGCTTCGGTAAGTGCCAGAAATTTCTGATTTCAGATCATCCTCTTCTTCCGCAACTGCAGAAACAAAATTTTCTTTTTGATGAGCTTTACTTCCTTCAGCTGGGGGACATGCCTCCCCATCTTTTGCCACCGATCCAGCACCTTGCATCTTTCTCCACTCAGAGTCTTTGTCCTTTTCTGGAGCCTTAAAAGGGTTTCTGACAGACGGCAGACAAGATGGCAGCTGCTGCGTGTGAGATAACGGGTTTCTTTTGTCTTTTTTTGGCTGGAGTAATAAAAGGAAACAGAGATTTAAAAAAAGATTAATATATAATAGCAGAAAGTTTGAGAGAAGTCCAATTTTATGCTTTTGTGATATAGTTGCATATTTCAATTCTCTATATTCCAAAACTTTTAATTATTCCACAGACATTTTATAGATATTAAAATGATTAATTTGGTCATACTGCACTCCATGGCACATTTCCACACCACCGCTGGCCTGCGTTTTTCCCCTCAATGCACCGGTAGAACAGCCTGGAAAATAGCAACCATTGCAGGAGGGATTTAAATCAGTGAAACAGAGGTGATGTTACATAAAAACTCTGGTTGTCAAGCCTTTACAAAAATCCCCCTGTGCACAAACTCACCTGTGACTCTGTTGTTGTTTGTTGTAGACGAGAGCTTGGAGTTCCACCACTGAGTCTTCATGCTGAAGGCAGTGGGATGGTGAGATGCTGGAGGAGATGATAACAATGATAATGCAAGAAAAAACGCAACATAATCCGTGCTTATTAATGTGGGATGAAATAACAGGGTCTGGCAATTATGTGAGTTTGATCACACATGAAAAATGTGAAATAAGATTTGTACTAAATGTTAAAAAAAAGAAAAAGGCAGTCATGTATTGGCAAATTACCTGGTAGGTTGAGAGAAGTCACAGCTTTGCTTGTCAACGCATATGTAGAAGCTTTTTCCTTTACTTGGTCCCTCTTTCACGCCCGTTTTTAGCATACACGTGGTGCCTGTTTAGAATCACGGATATACATGGAAAAAAGTAAAATAACTGTTGTGGACAACTGAATTGTGTTCCAACACTAGGGAATAGCGCAGAGATAGTGCATTGAAAGTCATACTACTTTTAAGAGTCATGTGTATTCGTATTTTCGATCGGGAGGGTCCCCGGATAAATGCTAACGCCGTAAATGGTCACAAGTAACCACCAAAAACATATTGTTCTTTACCATGAACGCCGCACAAGATCTTTTCCATTGTTCTGACCGGTCTTGAAACAGAAATTCACAGTCATGGAACGCAGAATTCAGAATTTTTGTATCTGCCAATCGCAGCTGTCAAAGAATGCTTCCGGTTTATACTTATCAGTTTAAAATGACTTATTATGCCACAAGGCTCGCATTTTTAAATCGAAAACCCGGACAAAATCAGTGCATTTAAAAATAAACGATAGGCATAAAATAAATGATCTGGGGAAAGAAATTTCAATATTTAGCTGCTCGTTTGTTTCCTCTTTTCAAAGATCAACGTTTGTTTTGAAATATTTTGACAGGCACGATCTCACCGGAAATAATTTTTAAAATGTTTTCAATTTCTGAAGCAGAATATGACCATCTACCGCCACGCTAAAAAAAACCCCAACACAATCCAATTTTAATAGTGTACTATTAATATTATTTGTATATTAAACAAATTCAAATATATAGTTGACTACAATACCCAAATGCATCGGTCTGTTGTCCTGTCTCGCGGGCTTTGTTTTGACATGGCGCCATACTTCGAAAGTTTTGTCAACCGTGTTTTACAGAATATGCCGTTTCTTGGTTTTATTGCTTTTTTATGTTAGTGTTACTGGAAAACACGCGTCATGATCGTTTTTATTAACGCAAGGATATTGTATGCCTCGTCACTAGAGCTTAAAAACTGTAAAATAAGCGTGTTTATCAAACGAAGGCGCTGCCGGGGGTCAGCGGGAAGGAGGACGCGGAGCCACCAAACTAGCAATGAACGCGACCGACGCGAATTAAGTAAACCACAAAGTTAAAGCTGATTAGTTTGGATGCTCTAGTTAGCTGCATGTCGAGGAGGCTGTCATCAATTCATTAGAAACGGGACGAGTTGTCGTCGCACTAGTTGGTGCCGTCGTGAAGCAGACGTGACGAGCAAGGCAGAAACGTTGAACTAAGACGTTTCTTAAAAATAGAGAACATGTAATCGTAAACCGGCTACCACATTTAGATTTCTTGGATCAGGACTCATCTGGGCCGCCAGTTTTGTGAGGTGCTTATAGGCGGCGTGATTAAGACCACTTAGCCTGTCACCATAATCTGGCGTTGAAATCCCAGATTAGTTTGTCGTGCATTGTTATGTCATCTCCAGCCGGACTTCACTTCTCCCAGGCAGACTTCTTGGCACGGTGGATGCCGAATAGCAGCCGAGCCGGGGTAATCCTCGCTCCTTGCACGGGCGGTTCCAGCGCCCCGAGGCTCCCGTCAGCCGAGGGACCAAACGACTCCTTCGTCTCCGACTTCGGCCCCCTGCCCGCCTCCGCTGACAGCAGCTGCGTTGCCGCGGATGGGTGTCCCCGTCCGCCCGGGGGAGACACGGCTGGAAGTGACGGGCCCCTGAAGGGCCGGTCCCCAGATGGGGAGCTGGACTCTTTGGACCCAATGGAAAGGCCAAAACAGCCTCCAACACTAACGATGAAACTAGAACAGGTAAGGCCAGGAGCTAACACGTTGGTTGATAACCAGCAGGGATATTTTTCCCTTTTATTTTGTCAGGTTTTATTTGTGACGCCTGGCATCTATTAAACTAATCTTAGCTGTTTATCTCAGGACTGCCAGGCCGCGCCATCATTTCCAGCTCAGCATTCACACTAAAATAGGCCCACGTGTCAGCCAGGTCGCTAATGTCTAATATTATGTGCAGTTGAGAAAATGGCAGGAACACATGCAAGAACAGCTACAAGCCCAACAGTTGGAGGAGCTGCTTCGCCTCCAGGAGGAGCAGCAGAGGCTGCTGGGGAAGATGAACGGCTCTCAGGACTATGATGCAGGTAAAGCTAAAAAACAAATGAAATAACCTCAAATGTCAAGCTTTTGTCATAACATGGAGGCCGCCTCATAAGAGAGATAAATAGGTGTTCAATTAAAGCGGTGTGTTCTGCGTAGGCAGCACACAGTCCGAGGAATACGAGGATGAGGACAGAAGCCTTTCTTATCAACAAAGTGACATTTTGCCACCAAATAATGAGGCCTTGACTGAAGACTGCACCAGAGGAGAAGACAAAGCCTGTAATGACAGGTAGATATTCAAATATTCCATTTGGTATTTTAAAAAAAGACATAAACCCAGCAAAATCACAGTGGATGTTTGTCTTAACTGTGCTTATTTTCAGACCAATTAAAGGACAGAAGAAGACTTTTGAGGAGCTGTTGGAGGAGCAGCTGAAGCTGGAGGAACAGAGGCTGAAGTCTGCTGAGCAACAGGTCATAGATTATATAGAATATAACAAGAAACATCAGCAGTAAAAAGATTAAACCATAAACATTTCAGTACTGTTCATTGTGGGCAATAGAGTTGCAAGTGGACATTGACATTACGTGTTTGATAACAGAGCCAAACTGGAGCTGACGCCCTGGAGGCACCTCCCAAGAGGGCTTTTCTGAAGCGTGGCGAGGGTCTCTCCAGATTTACCAACCGCAGATCCTCGTCATCCAAAACGGAGGATGCAAAGGACCCTAAACCGGGCGTCCTGGCCAAGGTCATTTCCCGCAGCAACTCTGAGCCGGCAGTCACCCTGAGAGGCAGCAAAACTGCGGCTCAGCGGCTTCCTGTCCAGCGTAAAACCGCCTCACTCAACAAGGAAAACCGCCAGAGAGGGTTCAGTTCATCACCTCAGCAAATCGGCCGTGACCACAGAGGGGAGAGGACAAAGGTTTTGGGCAGTCACCAAAGACAGAACACAGACAGGGCTGCGTCACTTCAGACGGACCAGGGAGCCTTTCAGAACAAACCGCCGCGTGCACGGGAAGGAAAGGAGCGGAAAAAAGTAAAGTAGGTCTAGCAGCGAGAGTAACCCCTGAGCACGGCACGCTGCCAGGCCCCTTCGCCAAACAGGGGGGCGCGATGAAACCCCCCGTGAGGAGGGAGGACGAGGCTGGTGAGAACAGGTCAGAGGAAAACCCCCAATCATCAGGAGATGAAGTCCCAGAAGAAGTGTTGGAGTTGTCGTTCCAGGAAAAACTCCAGCGGTGGGAGTGTGACCACCACGCAGAAAGTATGGAGCTGGGAGAGTTTGAGCTGCTGGAGCAAGCGGCCGAAGAGCTCTCGTTCTCCTCTAATTCCTCTTTCGTCACAAAGGTAAGGTGGTTTTCTTCTACATTTCAGAGTTTTCCGTAGAACTTCAGTTAGATGTCGTTCATACGGAAGCTAATCAGTTTCCTGTGGCATTCAAGAGTCTGCTCTGTGCACGTAGATCCTGCAGATGGACAGAATGAGGGCCGTCCACGGGCTTCCACCACGACGGCTGTCCTCCACCCCAGTTAAGGCACCTCCCAAAGGGGAAATTAGGAGATGCAGCAGTCTAGGAAGTAGTGGATTTGAAGATTGCAAAGCTGATCTAATGAACTCGGATGCACTCAAGAACAAAGTGAGCGTCCAGGATGCAGAGGAAGAAAGACGTGTCTTCGCTGACGTTTGGCCTTGTGGTGGGTATCACTCTGAAGGTCAGGAGATTCTGACCAAAGAATCGAAGCAGCCCTACGACAAACGCTCCTATCAGGACGAAGATTCAGCTTCAGAAGCGTCACAAAGTGATGATGCTGAGGGCGAGAGTGTCCTCAGCACCGCCGAGTCCACGCTGATCGAGGACAAAGATGAGCAGGACAGGGTGGTGTTCGATGACAATGACACGTGGAACGACCAGGAGGACACTGTGGTCCCCACAGCCAGGGAGAGCCCCCCACCACAGCGCACCCTTCTGAGGAAGGTGGCAGTGTTGGACAAGGGCGCAGTTACTGGTTCAACCAATCAGAAGTCAGATCCCCCCCCAGCCTCTGAGCTCATGACCAAGCTTTTCCCCTCACTGAAGCCAAAGACCCAGAATGCACCTGTCCCTCCCGCTCCTGAATCTAAACAGCCACAGGAGGAGTCAGGTGAGACTGACGTGCAGTCATCCAACCATATTTTCCTCATGGACCGGACTCTAATCCTTCTCTAATGCAACACTAATGAACGTCCACTGAATGTCGCCGATTTGACAGGTCAGAGTGTCCAGTCCAGACTACTGCGGGAGAGACTGGTCGAGCTGGAGATTGAGATTGAAAGATTTAAGAAAGAGAATGCTGCCCTCACCAAACTGAGAGAGGAGAACGAGAAGAATCGGGACGTTCTCAGGTTAAACGTCTGCCCGTAGTGGTTTTCATTTTTACTGCCCGATGCATTTAGACAAAGTTGCTTTTGTCCCGCAGGAAAGAACGGTTGGAGTTCGAACAGATGAAAGCAGTGGAGCTGGCCAAGCTTGAAGAGTACAAGAAAGAGGAAAACCGCAGGTTGCAGAAGGAGCGACGGATATTTGAGCGGCACGCGTCAGCTGCCAGAGCCATGCCGGACAAGAAGGAGCGAGAGGAGATCCAGGTGAGTCGCAGAAACGTTAGCAGCAAGCTAGCAGCGTCACACGTGAATGCTGAAGCCGTCTGTTGTCCCCGTAAGCTGTTGAAGCAGCAGCTGAGCTCCCTGCAGGAGGAGCTGAAGGGGAAGGAGAGCCGCTGGGCCAGCGCCCACAACAGGCTGCGCCAGCAGATCGACTCCCTCCGACAGGAGAACGCCTCCCTGAGGGATGAGGTACCCGCCTCGTCTTTGGAACGCTCTCAACACGCGCAGGCAGCTAACCTTGTGACACCAGGGTGCTTTTCTTGTTCAAGACTCGCGTGCTGGAAAAGCTTCGCCTCAACGCCTTGAAGAACAATGTTGCTAATGCAGAGAAAGTCCAGAAAATGAGTCCGAAAATGCTTGAGAACAGCACGTCAACCATAAGCAAAGGAGTCAAATTTGCTGTAAGAGTGGTTTTACTATTTTTGAATCATTTTGAGCAGGTTTTTCCAAGTGTAAATGTGAATGGAACCCTAATTTATGCATCACCATGAATAATCCTATGAGTATTTTCTTTCCTGCAGAGTCCTCTTGACTCCAGGGGGAGTGGAAACCCACCACAGAGCAGCATGGCTGCAGCAGCCAGGAAGAACTCCAAAGAGGGAGGTCAGTGTGTCAGATTCTTCCCACAGAAAATGGGGACAGCCTAAAAACTAAGTTTTGGATTTCCATGAACACATATCCTCTGAAATTATAATGTATTTTGGATTTCCACCCCACAATTTAACTTTTTATACAGCCATGCAAGCTTACGCCTGATTTGACGTCATTTTAGTTTGCAAGTGTGGCGCCCCCTTGTGGCCATTGAAGGTATCGCAGACCAACTGAGCTCCATGTGCTCATCATGTAACAGTTGTTTAATTGTTGTCTTCAGGGATAAAGAGCAGCCTCAGGAAACCAGCCGCCTCCGAATCGTCTTCCACCTCCCTTTCGAGGACAGTGGAGAGATCAACAACTGCCGGCAAAAGTCAGGAGAAATCATCAAACCCAGAGAATTCCCACAGTTGCTCACCAGTAAGACATTTCCTGGCTCCAGTCAGTCACTGGAGGGTTTTATAAAAAGAAAATATTCGTAATAATGTTGTGAGAATGTCGACATCTTTTTCAAGAAACACAATGTGCTGCCAAATGAAGTGGGCAGTGAGCTCAAAGAACCAGAACCAGCTGATCAGGTCATCACACACTCCGATGGAAAGGTGAGCAACTCTCAGCAGCCCAGGACGCCCCGAACACTTCTGGGATCACACCCGTTCAGTTATATTAACCCAAATAAACCCTGGTGAATTCATCCATCACCTGAAGAGTCGCTAGGTTGTTAAAATAGGAGGTCTTAAACAGGGTTTGTGGTTAACGACGTCACGATGAAGGACCCGGCTCTGCTCATTTCAGACCGAGAAGGTTCTGACCAATGGAGATCGCCTCGTCGTCTTCCCCAACGGCACCAAGAAAGAAGTGTCGGCAGACGGCCAGACGGTCAAAGTCACTTTTTTCAACGGGGACACCAAAGAGATCACCGACCAAAGAGTGGTGAGGTCCGACGCCTGGTCCCGAACCTGCTGCCGGGACACCGACACGCCGCCGTTTAGCTTCACTGCCTCCTCCCATCGGACTCCTAACGCAGCTCTGCTCTGTGCTCAGATCTACTTCTACGCCGAGGCCCAGACCACACACGTCACCTACCCAGACGGCATCGAGGTCCTGCACTTCCCCAACAACCAGACAGGTAGATGAGCAGAGCTCCGACAGGAAATGCAAACGGGAAATACAGCTTTTCCTCTCCTACTCCAGAAAAACATTTCCCAGACGGCCGTAAGGAAATCACGTTCCCAGACCAGACGGTGAAGAACCTGTTCCCCGGCGGCAGGGAGGAGAGCGTGCTGACGGACGGGACGGTCATACAGGTCAACCCGTGAGTACGGCGGCTCATTCAAACGCTCTAACCTCCACCCTGCTTCAGCCTGAAATGCTCTTCCAGGGACGGCTCCAAGGAGATCCACTTCAACACGGGCCAGAGGGAGATCCACACGGCCGACTACAAGAGGAGGGAGTACCCCGACGGCACCGTCAAGACCGTGTACAACGACGGCAGGCAGGAGACGCGCTACCCCACCGGGCGCCTCCGAGTCAAAGACAAAGACGGCAACGTGGTGGTGGACAGCAGAGGGTAGAGACCCGGCGGTCACCACCAGTTTCAGCTCGTTTCCTGTTGGCAGAATTCCATAATGTTACTGGTTAGAAATACTTGAATGTTTGGAAACCACGAACACCAAGTTAGACAGTTGTGTTCCTGCTCTTCTGTTGTCTTTGTTTTGCCTTAAAAACATGTTGGAAGGTTTTCTGTCTTTAAATATGAATTAGTTCTCCAGCATTAAAAAGAGGTGGGGGGGGTGATTAAAGCCACTGAGCTGCAGTGGGAATGAGATGGAGAAATCCAGGGGGAACCGGGACTCTGAAAGTGGTTTGTTTACTGATAACTTTTAATTTATTGTTGAGTGTATTTATTTCCTACGTTGTGTATATATATATTTTTTAAATAAATTGGCTTTTTAAAAAGGTTAAACTGATGTCAAAGTGCAAGAGATCAAGAATATCCAGCGGAGGCATCAAACTCTTTATTCTGTCAAACAAAAACGTTTCCATGGTTACTCAAACGAGAAGCAGCCAGATTTGTTAAAAGTTAAAGCGCTGCAGAGAAAATTAAATGGATTTTCAGCCAAATGTACGACGCAAGAACAGCAGTCAAAGAGCACAACTGACAAAAAAAAACTTCTGTTCTTGTTAAACAGGAAACCTGAAAGAAAAAATAAATAAATAAATATATATATATAAAAAGCAAACAAAATATCCTGGGCCCATTTTAACTTGAACCTTATCAAACCTCTGGTGTTGCTTACCAATAGTTACGGGGCAACACTTTAACACACACTATTAATTTACCTTTTGCATTAAAGAGTAAAAACAGAGCTGCTCCATCTATGAGAAGAATAAACTGATTGTTATGACGACCCCGTGTGTGTGTGTGTGTGTGTGTGTGTGCAAACCTACGTGAATAGCAGCTTCTGCCTCATTCCAGCTCCGCCAGGCCCTTCCTGACCAGAGGGAGGTGCACCAGCTCCCCCTGTGTGTTGTACAGCAGCACCGTCAGCTCCGGTTCACACGCCTGCATGGAGGAGGAACACGGTGAAGAAAGGACGCCGAGGTCTGAGAGGCCACGTGAAACGGGCGATTCTGACCACCACCGAGGCTCTGACGCTGGTCTGCAACAGGTCGATCATCTCCATGGTGGCCTTCAGGCTCCACCCCGGGCAGTAGGGCAGCATGATTTTCTCCGTGTTGTCACTCGGGGGCTTGAAGCCCGCGACCTTCACCTTGAGGACTCCAACGGGGAACTTAAGCAGCTGATCTGGTATCTGCCGGATCCTAACAGGAAGTGTTGGATAGACATTAGATGCTGGATATTTACTCCCACCCAGCTCGTGTTCTCATATCTACCGGCCTTCTCAACGGGATTATGCAGATACAAACTCAGGTCTGGTATTGAAATGATCTTCTGCGGTGTACGACAGTCATACTTGCTGGTGGGCAACGTGTCGTCTGATCCAAAATCAACATGATGGACCATGACCCGAACAGGCTCCAAACTGACAAACTTGACTATCTTGGCCCTGTAGTAGACCCCGTCGCTGTACTCTGCCAGGCACGGACAATCTGATGGACACAAGCACAACACAGCCAGGAAATTGGACCTTCAGTTCTGATCGATTTAGAGTTTTTACTTCTAGTAAACTACTACTGGCCCCGCCTTCCTGCTCACGGGGAGTCCAGGACACAATCTTACCAGGAGGAAAATCGCTGAGTCGGGGCAGATTCCTGACATCAGCGTTCGCTCTTTTCAAAGCTTCATTAAGCGTCTCGCCGTCCACTTTTAAGTGAGCTGTTGCTTCTAAAGGCTTTAGGAACAGCTGCGGGACAGTTATTCAGCGTTAACAACAGCTTAAGTTAACGCGAGGCTTAAAATCACACTAATTCTACCCAAGATCTTCCTGACTCTGTGTTTACCCTATTAGGGGTCCACAAGTGGCAGACCTGGGCCTGAAACTGGCTTCCCTTCTGTGGCATGTCTGGGTAAATAAAGGATCCAAGAATTGGTTCCGCTGGATCCATGAGACCCTGGAGATGCCAGAAATGAGCATATTAGCTTTACATTAGCGCTACGTAGCTGGACAATGTTATATACAAATGTCCAACCCAGACGTTCTAACAACAGTACCTCAATGTCCAACTTCCATTCATCCGGGGAGTTGAGAGACGTCACAGCGAGCGCCTGAGATGCAAAGACATTTATGATACCTGACAATCAGGAACCAAAAGCTTAAATAGGAGTGCTCACGCGCACCTTTGGAACAGAAACGCAGCGCTCCAGAGCACCGTGCTTATGAAAGCTCAGGATAGTGTTGAGGCTCATTGCATCGATGAAAAGCTCCCCTGAGAGAGCAGCTCTGGGCTCTGATGGAAGCTCCTAACACACACGGACAAAACAGCCACAACTCATTTGCTGTTTCAAGCGTGCAACTAAAAGGCTCCACGACGTCGCCGCCCTACCTTGACGTCCACGTCCAGGGTGCGGTTCAGAAGTATCTCCCTCAGCAAAGCTACCGCGTCCAACTGCCATTTCCCACCAAACTGGAGAAACAGGGACACGATCTTAACGACCGACACACAACAACAGACCATCCCAAAGACCGCTGAAAGGACTTAAAGCTAACACGCACATTCCATGCTAAAAATGATCTGCTGAATACGAGACGGCGGATTAGAACTACGACACAGTTGAAGTTTCACTTTAGATATTTTTCCTACAAATTCAAGGTGCAGGCGAGATGTGGATCTTACGGGGTTGATTCCATGCAGCTTGCACGATAAACAGAGTTGAGGTACATCTTGGCAGAGCAGCACAGGGTAGACGTGTATGACTGGGATGTTCTCCACCAGACCCGAGTCCACGTGCTGTACCTGCCAACAACCACGCCATGGAAGAGAAGACTCCATTACGCCACATGTGGCAGCATCCTGAATGACTGGTGTGACGCTGACCTTGACGAACTCCCCCAGCACTTCCACCACCTCTCCCCGGTACCAGAGCATGTCAGAGCCCATGACAGCGCAGCCCTGCACCGACTTCCACTCGTAACACTTTGGTCTGGGCAAAGTCTTCATGCGCTCCCCGACTGTCTCCATGAGCTGCTCGAACTGACGCTCTGACAAAGACACCGACAGCATCAGGACGGACTTCGATGTGAAGCGAGTTGCAGCCTCGCTAGCAGAAATATTTAAAAAAAGCTGAACCTGCGTTTTGGGTCCTCATGTAAATCAGACCATCATCCCCAACAGCTGTCACTCTGATCTGGATCTGACCGAGCTCAGGTAACTCAGGGGGGAGGTAAGACGTCGTCTTTACCTGAAACAGACATATATAACGACATATATAACGACATATATAAGGACAGTCAAATGTACAGCCACGTCCACCATCATTTGGACAGGAACCAGAACTACTAAATTACGCAATAGCACCTTTTCAGCTGACACGAGGGCGCGAGGAAGGAGTTTTGGACGAGCGCGGGTCGCGGGGACGCCGATGCGAGACGGTAACGGACTATTAGCCGACGCTGATCTAAAGGTTCTGGTGTCGTCAGCTTGTGCTTCCATCACTGGAGCCTGTGCACCAGCCTCTTCGGGGGTTTCATCAGCAGCAACTCTGTAGAGGAGGGAAACGTTTAGGAAACAGGCAACGGTTCTGACAATGAGCTAATAACCGGCACAGCTAATTTAATGTGGTATTCTGTGTATGAAGGCTTGTAAACGACAGACCTCGGCTTTCTTTTTCGAAGAGCCAGGCCCTTACTGACGAGGAAGTCTGCAATGCTGACAAACTGCCCCATCTCCTGAGAGCAGGACAGTGTGACAGGAACTGGACTCAGATCCTTCACCTCCTCCTGCAACAGGTCACAATATCAAAGATGCAACAGAGGAACATGGATCAATCAAAAAGAGAAGCTCCCATCTTGGTCTAGTGTCACATTCTGAGATAACAGTGGAAAAGTATGGAGATATATAAAGAGATTAGGAACCTTGATGGTCACGACTGCCAGCGCTCCAGTCAAGAATTGGGAGATTACGTCACAGGCTGTCGCCGTCCAGGTAGATTGACCTCCTGCTGGGCTGTGAGAGGGAACCAGGAAATCAATTTAGACCAGTTTTTAATTGTTGTTCCTCCACAGTTTTAAAGTATCCTCAGGATTGAATATATCATCTAACTGAACAGGACTAAGAGAATCAGCGTAATCTTCATCACTAGACGTGCAGGATGTGTTTGATGCACAATGAATGACAGTAAATTTGACATAAGGATGGAAACCTGATATCAGACACAGTGCACTCCAGTGCAAAAGACCCAATCAGGGATGGAGGCAATGGCCGCAAGTTGCTGATGTGGAGCTTCACCCTGTTGCCGTAGTCACAGAGCATCACCTGTTACCAGGGATACAGAGAATTAGGCAGGAACACCGGAGCGAAGGATAAAAGACAATAGGAACAATAAATTAGGACTATTCTGAGGGCCTGCGTACCTCTGCAATGTTGCTGGATGTTAAATCAGAGCAGATTCTCCCTCTCTTCCAAACCCCTTTGTTGTTAGCAACACAGTACATATCTGTCCTCCACTCAAACCCATCGGGGGTCTCCACGAGCGCACAGTCCTTCAACAGCTCACGCACTCTGAGAGAACAGCGAGAATCATGAATTCACTGCAGCAGATGACTTGTTCAAATTACAAAACATTCTTTCTGCTGCGTTTAAGGGGATAAAAACATCTGCTGACCTGCTCAGGTGAGCGTCATTCTGGGTGAGCTGCACATAGAAGCTGCTGGGAGACTGAACGTGGCTGACTCTGACATGAAGCTCTTTGAGTTGGGCGGGGAGCTTCAGCGTTGGCTCGCACATTAGCGACTCCTCTTTATGCTCACCGGCGACGTCATAAATTGTGGTGACAACATCACCAGCAGCTAAACCAGGATCAAGCAGGGGGTCCCACACAACAGGCTCATTAGCAGAGGACACGGCATCGTCAGTCTTAGACCTGTAGAAATAGATATTCAGTGAGGAGACAAGTGGGGATTGGCCAGGACTAGACTATGATATGGCAGGTTACATTACAACAAACTTCAAATTCCTCTAACCCTTGTTTGAAGCAGGCCAAGCCCTCTCTGACCAGCAGCTCAGCTATGTTGGCCGTTGGCCCGTTCAGGTCACTCTCAAACAGTCTGACTGGCAGAGGTTCATGCTCATGCTTGACTTCTGATGGAAGAGAGGCAGCAACAATGTTCAGAGTAGAAAAATGATCTGAGTTCTGTTAGTGTCTGGCAGTAATTCAGAGATAAACACACCTGGATGCACAGAAACGACAGTGACCACCTTCTGGAGCGCCAGGCTGGTGAATCTGTCGGTGCAGGAACCATCCCAGGTTTTTCCATCACGTGGAACGATCTCTTCCAAACAGCAATTGATTGCCTACACAGCAGATAATGCACTTGTCGTGTTGCCTGTACCAAACCTTCTTTTAACACAGTGACTTCTGAAAGATAATCCCAAACATTATCAAAAAACTTCATTCACTATTGACGCTGCCGCTCACCATGATGGGGAGGGCAAAGAAATCATCCTTAATCCTCCTCAAATCTTTCACTGGCACCACTTTTTTGTTGCCTAAATCCACATAAAGTATCTCCACTTGTCCTTCTCCTGGATGACCTAATAAAGAGGTAGAAACCATTTGTCATCACAAAGTTTGTTCACGTTTTTCTGCTATTAGTTCTTGGGATATCGTATCCTTACAAGGGTCACATGACACAGTTACTACAACTATATAATACGGACACATACAGTCCTCACCTAGAGCCTGAGCCCTGTACCACAACCTGTCATCAGCACAGGCGACGTAAGCTTGTCCAACGACAGGGTGGCAAACCGTGAGGTCGTCTGCATTGGCCACGGTTGCTGCATTGTAACAATCCTGAAGTTGGGCTGAGAGCAACAGGAGCTCCATGTTTTCAACCTGGTGAGAAGAGCAGACGTAGGAACTACTTGAGGCGTCATGACTTCCTGTTGTATCTAAATGATATGCACACATAAACTATTGTAGTGGGGCACAGCATGTATTGGTACCAGCTGAATGTAGAAGTCAGCAGGATTATTGATGTGGGACACCACAGCGTTGAGCTCCACGTCAGTCTTGGGACAGGGAAGGTGGAAGTACGTCAGTGGCTTTGCCTCCAACACCACCGGAGCATAAAAACTTTCAGAAAATGACAGTGTCAGCTGAAAGAGTTGACGTCAAATCAAATGACTTTCTGATCAGTCCATGTACCTCGCCACTTCCATGTAAACAAGGTAATGTCTGACGGAGAGGGGCGTATCACAGGACTGGTCATTGGGGGTTCTAATGAGGTCCACCAGTAACGAGTCTCTGTCCTGACCAAAAATCCTCATCTCCAAAGCTGATGAGCCCACCACCTTCTTGAACTCCACCGTGGCCTCTTGGGTCCATCCTTTAGCCTGAACAATTGGTAAAACGGAATCTTCTATGTTAAGGAACCGTCACATTTGAAAACCATTATGTTGATGTATACATACAATTTAATAGACAAAACGACACCTATAACCACGTTAAACTGATTGTATACTACGCATCTTCTCTTTGGCCTTACTAGACTGTGGGGGACCAGGTTCTTGAGCGTACATCTGATGGCCAGAGGAGCAATGCTGTGCACCTGCACTTTCTGTGCGTCCTCCACCTTCCTCATGTGCCTGTTTACGACGTCCACTGGAGCCCCTGCAGACCCCTTCTTTCTGGAAAAGGTGTCAGGAGAGGGAAAAGTGCATCTGAATAAGTTTGTACATTGTCAAGACTGTCTTAGAAAAGGGCTTCAGCATTGTGGAACCAGAAACAAGATTAGAAAGAAGTGCTACTTAATAAATGAATAGGTTAAACTGCCCAAACACTAAGAAAAGGTTCATCTTTTTGATCTATGCTCCATCTTTAATCAGATATTTACCCCGTGTCCATCTCGGTCTCCCTCGCTATGCTGATAGTCTCTGTGATGCCATAATCAATAAAGAAGACCTGGACACTTGTGAGCTGGTCAGCTGGACAGCATCTGACAGCCTCTGTAAAACCCCTCTGAAAGAGCTCGGTAATGTGGGCCCTGGCCCACAGGCCCTCTTTCCACTTCACAAAAATCATTGAGCCTGAAAGAGAGTAGAGACAGTCGAGTCAAAGGAAATAAATGAAAATAGCGCAGCGCTGCGTGGAGTTGTGCCCGATGCGTGCATAAACAGGACGGCAGACAGATATTATTAGATGTTGCACTAACAGAACACAAGCAGGCTTTTAAAGAACATTTTAGCCATCTGGAATCTTGGAGTTTGTGTTTGCCATATTGTAATGTGTAAAAAAAACCAGGTGCACCTGTCTCCACTACATCTTTGGATGTAAAGCAAGAGCTTTTCGTGGAGCAGAAGTAGTTGATCTTCTTGGAAAGGGTCATTATTTCTGTTGCTTCTGCCAGATACTGGACATAGAAGTGACTCGGATTCACAATGTTAATCACCACTACCCACATGGACACTAGGAAAGAGGTAAAAAAAAGGATTATTCAGTGGCATAAAAGGGAAGATGGTTCATTTAAAATGACAGTGAAGAGAAAAGAGAGGCAGAGGAAGACAGCCAGGGTATCAGGATGTGACACTATCTCAGTCTGATTCATTGGTGGGAACTTTAAATTGTCGTGTAGACAGCTTCCATGACAGATTATGGAGGACAGCAACAGGTGTTGTGAACAGAAAAACAGCACCTGACACAAATGCTGATGTGGTGAAGCGAGAATTAAAGAGCAAATGAATCATTTAGCGGAGCTAAAACTATAAAAGTGTGTCTCTAAAGTGCAAACGGGTCAATCAAAATGAAGATTTTTCCTTACTATTTTTCATCTTTGCTATGCGATTTCTCCTTTTCCAGAAGCTTCTAGATTTGCTCTTAGCCAACTCAGGGCCAGTTGGTGGGAGAGCTACAACACAACAAACATTCAAGTGAATATGGACAAGCTTTGGACAATATGGACAAGCTTTGGACAATATGGACAAGCTTTGGACAATATGGACAAGCTTTGGACAAGCATGCAACCAAAGCAGACCCACCAGAGTCTTGTTGTTCATCTACAATCTCCTCAATGATTACATCTGCAAAGTCCTGGTTTGCTACAGGCTTTTCCTGGTCTGGTTCATCCAGCTTGGTCAGCCTATGAGGATACACAAGCTGTTACAAGTAGCCTGGTTTGGGTCCCAGACGTTCGGTTTTACACAGGTGTGGGAGAAAATGCTGTAAACCAAGAATGCTTTCAAAAATAAAACGATTGTTTATTTCGATCCATTTACAAAATGCAAAGTGAGGGAATAAAAACCAAAGGGGAAACTACGGTGCACTTGCAAAAGGTCAGGGATTTGGCAGGATGGCAGCCATTCCTATGATCAGCCAATTACACCAATGTCCCATGTCGGTTGAAATAGTCATAACTGAAAGAGCGACAGCTGTGCAGGAGGCTTAAACTTTGATAGCAAGGTGAGGTCCTTGAAGACAGATTCGTGTCACAGGTCAGACACTAAGTCAAAAATGAGCACACAACCAGACACAAGGTGGACATCCTGCATCAGCAAGCTCTCTCCAAGACAAGTAGTTCAAACCAGAACGTGTAGAAAAGCAGAAACAAACGAGCGACGTGGAGGATCAGTCACAGTAGTCGGCCAAGGAAACCGTGCAACAGACGCAAAACACATCAAGCTGATTTCCCTTTGAGGTTGGAAGACATCCAGAAGCGTTATCAGCTCAGAACTGGCAGAAACCAGAGTGATCCAGATACACCCATCTGCTGTCCATATGGGTGTACCTGTCTGTGCAGAAGTGGTCCTCATGGAAGCCAAAAAGCCTGACATCTCAGATAGAAACAAGGCCAAACAGCTCAACTATGCATTAAAAAACCAAAAAAACAGGCAAAAATGAAACAGAAAAATGGCAGCAGATGCTCATGAGTCAAAATCGGAAATATTTGGAGGTGTCTTGCAAGTTCGGAGCTGCATTTCTGTAAATGGATTTGTAGATTTGGTCAGGATTTATATTCCCTTAATGCTGAGAAATGCAGGCAGATATTTATCCATCATGCATGATCCATCATGGAGGCGTGGGATTGGCCCCAGTAGCATTGAAGCAGCCAAGGACAATAAGAACTGTCTTCTACGAAGGAGAAGTCCTGGAGGTGATAGCATGCTCCCCAGAGCCCTGATCTCAACACCATCGAGCGTGTGTGGGATTACATGAAGGGACAGAAGGATTCCAGGACCTGGCCAACGTCTCCAGAAGACCTGTGGTCAGTGCTCCGACGTGTTTGGACCAATCTAGCGGCTCCTTAAAGACTGTGGCCAAGTTTACCAAGAGATGCTGTGTTGAGGGGTGGGCAAACTCAATGTCTGTCTGACAGATTTATCCTTACAGCATCTTTTCATACCTGCCTTAATCCTTTGCACACACAAAGTTTTCATCACATGTTCACACCTCGACAGCACCTTTAACCAAATAAAGTGATTCAAACTCACCTTTAACAAATTAAAAGTACAAAATCCTGCACAAACCACAAATGTCAGCATGTTTGCGAGCCATCCAATCTAGTTTAGAAAGCTTTTACCCCTTTCTTACCCCTTAGGAGGACCAACTTCCATCTTCAGAGACAATGAGAGATTCTGGTTCTGATCTTTCAACTGGAAAGAATAGCTGGAACAGAATTTAAAGCACCTTCTATAATCTTCACAGATCCGCAACCATATTAAGCAAAACGGCAGACAAAAAAATAAACACAGGTGATCCTAAACATCTGCAGACAAGTAACTCAAACCTCAGTCCAGAGCCCAGAGAGACGCACTCCATATCAAAGGACTGGCAATCAGAACCATGCAGGCTCTCCATGACCTGTTGACAAACACACGATTTAGCTGCGGGATCAAAGTAAATAAACAACAGAATGACAGTTTATAGAATGACAGAATGACCTTATCAAGCGCACAGTTCTGCTTCAGAAACGGGGATTGGCGGACTTCTCTGGCCCACTGGATGGCAACGTTCAGAGCCGTGATCTTCTCCTGGATGCAGCACAGCTGTTGTTGGCTGGCGGGAAAACGCCGATCAAGCTTTGACAGCTGGTTGAAATGCCCGTCCTTCCTGTTTATAAGGACATCGGAGCCTTCCGTCAGGAACACTTTAGACAGCAAAATGCCACCTTCTCATCATTACCACTTCTCAACAGCATATGAAGCCTTGGCAGCCATTTTTTGGATCTCGTTCTCCAGCCGGACTCTCTCTCTTTCAATCTGTTGTTCCCGACCAGCTGCCAGAGTCTGCAGATCACATCCAGGATCATCTATTTGTGTTCTAAAGTCAAAGTTTCTCTGGGGTGTGTTTTTCCATAGCTCACCTCGTGGATTTGTTCCAGCTTGGTAAGATTCTGAGAGGCCCTGTCCAGGAACTCATCAAGGGTCCGATCAATCTTCTCCATCTCTGATGGCTGAATCAAACACAATCAATATGTGGCTTTAACTTTTTTCCTGGCTTAAAGAGAAATTAAATATGATAATACCAATCTCAAGTGTGCATATCTGCATTAAATAGTTACAATAGCTGAGGACCAACACCGTTAAAAACAGCAAACGGACCTGTCCCACATCCTCAGCATCTCCATCCTCATCTCCAGATGTTGGAAGTTGGCTGCAGGTGTCATTTTTTGCTGGGCTTCCTTGACTGAGACTTGACAACATTTCAATCGAACAACAATTACCAAAGACAACAATTTAAGTGCGTCTCACTAGGAATAAATTAAATTATTCGGTGTACTTTTTCATCCTGCCAGTGTAGAAGCGGTCAGAGGTTCTTCTGTCCGCCTGGAATCCACCTCCAAACTGGAGAAAACAGACTTTAATGTATTACTATGTCATTGTTCACCAAACTTGCAGAAACAGAAAGGAAAATGTT
Source organism: Takifugu flavidus (assembly GCF_003711565.1). Classification (NCBI taxonomy): domain Eukaryota; kingdom Metazoa; phylum Chordata; class Actinopteri; order Tetraodontiformes; family Tetraodontidae; genus Takifugu; species Takifugu flavidus. The sequence continues at coordinate 2,562,833 of NC_079520.1, read as the reverse complement.
TCAGGCTTTAATTTGCAACTACTTGATACTTAATATACTTAATTGAAGGGTAAATGTGAATAAAGAGTCACCTCACAAGCTGGACATAGGTCAGGCCGAACAGACTGCAGGCAGAAGGTGCACAAGATGTGGCCACATGGCAGCACATGAGGGAGGCTGATGTCGAGGTCACAGGCTTCTGGAGGAGCAAACAACGACCTGGTCACCATTTTCACACGGAACCCGCATCTTTTAATGCGCATCTTTAACGAGTTCGCTCATTCATTTTTTAACTCGGTCGAGACTAGCTTAACAATAAACCATAAATGCTTCGACCACAACCTCCAGATGTTTTTATTTATCTGTTTAATTCGTTTAATTAAACAACATTTAAGGCTCTGACCCTCGCCATACTGACTCCGCTAAGGGCGATGCTACATGCTAGCTAGCAAACGGACTTTTTAGAACGCGACGGAATATGAGCCTCGAATGAACAAAGCGTTGAACTTAAAGCTAATGTTTATCCAAATATCCCACCAAGTTCGCCAAATTGTTCGCTGCAAAAGCTGCAGCTGGCAACGCTTCCCTCCATCTTCGATAACTTCAGTTTTTGGGGGGTTTTTTTGCTTAAAATTGTTGCCGTCTCAGACCGGACGCGACTGGTGCCCTGTGGTCACGTGACCCGCTGGGCGCGCGCCACCTTAGAACTTGATCTCAAAACTTACGATTTTTAATTTAGCACGAATAAATGTTCAGAAATCGATTTTTGTTGTTGGTTTTTGCCCCCAAAGCTGCACATTTAGCCCGCACACATTACCTTTCCCTCAAACAGAAAGACCTTTTCCATATTTATCCTTCATTTTGGACATTTTGGGGTTTCCTCCCCACAAATATAAGTAAATTTTGTGATAAATGTCTACATTTGTTACACGACGCGTGCAATAAATACAGTATAACACAAATTACTCTATTAAAACAGTGTAGTGCGTACATTGTAGATACACTTGATTGTAAAGACGTAATGTCGAAATTGTTAATATTGACCACATACTAATTTATATAAACAGCCCAAGCTTATTATAATTTATTGAATCATATTGAACGTCAGTATGGCTAAATAGTGATCATGTATTCTTATTTATGACCACTAAGGGGCGCCAAAGACCAAATCACTTCAGGCGATTTTAAGAAGAAAAAGAGATAATACAATTTTTTCCCCGATGCACTTTCAAAAAATATATACAAAAGATTTAAGTCATGTTACATAAAATTGTCTAATCAAGTTAAATTAAATCCGACAACCTCGCCACAGAATATAACTACGCTTCACCTTCCCACCTGTAGAAAACGCGTTTGAAGCAATGGGATATAAAGTCGATGGGCTTCATGGGCTTCATGGTCTGTGGTTATTTAAAAAGATATTTTATTGGATTTAAATCTTGATTGCTTTCGATACACATTGAGCTGCAGTTTACAGTAGATGGTGCGTTCTTTTGTTTCATTTCCAGCCAATCATGTCCTCACATGCACATGCAGCAGCCCTATTGGAAGGTCCTCGTTCCTGCATCGGAACGCAGCTGCCAGCACTCCTGCAGCCTGAGGACAATGGCTCTCCACCCAGCAATGCTGCAATAACTAAAAGTGACAGCCAGTGGGGAGCACAGAGGCACGGTCTTCAGATGGTAAAGGTAAACCAGCTCGTGTGTAACCCGGCAGTGAACTTTAACCTTCAGACAGCACCGTTCAGATACCTGGAGGGGAAGAAACTGCATGCAGAGCATCAAAGGAGGCATTTATCTGAATTTTACTGTTAAAATCTGGCCGCCCGACAGCCACTTAAGATACGAATCCTATTTCAGTGCTGCGAGTGCTACCTCCCTCAAACCTGTGATGCTGATCTGAAGTGAAAACACAACCACCTCAGTATGGGAGTGTGAAAACACCTGAAGCGATGAGGTCCACCCATCTGCTTTAAACCATGTGAGGGTGTCGGGCCGGAAATCCCACAAACTGTTTCCTTGTTTCTGAAGAGATTTTCTACCCTTCCTGTTGAACAAAAGACTATTTTCAGGGTGACAGAGAGAGTTGAATCATCTGATGCCACTGAAGGAATTCCACCCCCCCATTGGACATCACCAAGACAGGGTGATCAGACGGGGGGCAGGGTGTGTGTGTGTGCGCGTGTGTGTATGCCAGAGTTGGGGGTCGTGAATGTGTTTACAAGGGGTAATGAAGCAATCAGCGGGCTGCCCACAGGGGGATATGGGGGTGCCTATTAGGAGGATGGGGGCTGTCCCCATCTTTCCAGTGAAATGTGGGTCACCTCCCATCCTCGGGTGATTTCCCTCATATCCCCCCCCCCCCCCCCTTCGTGCACATCCCAAAACCTTTTTTACCTCACTTAGTCACTAACGATGCTCTTAATTACTATGTATCGTCTCATTGGCCGTTTTCATGTTTCACCTCGTTTCATTCAACTCTGCTTCTGCCTCAGGGGTCAAAATTTAAAAAAAAAAGCTTCCATATTTTCTTTGTTAGTACCTAAATTAAAGTAAAGAAGTGTTTTATGTTGGTGATGACGCTAACATGTTCAAAAAGGTTGTGCTTCTTTCACTTTAACATTCATTTAAATCCCCCTGACCTGTTTGCTTTGTTACAGGAGAACATGCAAAGGTCAGCAGGCATGAGAGGGGATGCAGAAGGAAAGAAAGGACCCCCCCCCCCCCCCCCCCCCCCCCCCGCCCCCCCTGCAGGCCATTCGGTCGCAGCAGGGAAAGAGCAACAGCAACGAGAAATGACATTCACTCTATACCTAAACTCTTTGTCTGGCTGGAGAAAGACCTGCCGCCATCCCGAGAGGAGCCGACCTCCGAGCGGCAGAGGAGGAACAGCCGGAGGCGGGACGAGTCCGTCTGGATCGCCTCGTTTCATACAGATTGTTTCACACGTTTGTGTTGTGCTTTCAACCTCCGTCTCGCTCGGCCAGTGGACGGGTTATGAATCCAGGTCAGCTGACACAAACACGCACAGGATTGCTCCTTTTTTATGTGCAGCAAAGGCACGATGCTCCCTGTGGAGGTGGGGGAGGCTTCCGCACACTCTGGATCCGTTCAAACCTCAGAACTCCACTAACTATAACGGTTCAGAATGACGCAGAGTGGACCGGACCTGGAAAGGTCTGCTCAAAATGACCTCATTCCTTCCTTTTTCTTCTGCCGGGGTCACCCACTCTCCCCGTGAACCCACACCTACGCCACACATCTCGTTCTCACCCTCCCCCCGGTCATGCTGCTCTGCACCCACAATCCTTCACTCTGACGGTTCAAAGGCTGTTCGAGGTGGGAGGCAGCGGTGTCGGTGCAGGTACCGCTCAAGACGGAGCATTAGTGAGTTCAGGCGCTGTGACCTAACACCCATTCATGATCACATGGAACCCCATGGATCTGCGGAGGGGGGGGGGGGGGGGGGGGGGGAGTGGGAGATCAGACCGGAGAGGCAGCTTGTTAGCCAGCTAATGGTTGTCGCCGAGGTCCGGGGGGACCTGTCCATCATCAGCGGCATCGCCTCAGCGCCGCCGCCACTCTGCTTGTGACTCTTAAAGCAGGTTGTAATGAACGCCGCCCGAGTGGAGGGCAGAGGCTGGGCCATCGAGGGGGTGTTTTAATAGCCAGCGCAGAGCAATTATCTCACTTTGCTGCACACACAGAATGCTCGACCTGCTTCTCAGCATCGATATGGCACATTTCTCAGGGCGGGGGGGTCGCGGACACAGGAGGTTCGGATCTACACGTGATTGATGTATACATGAGAGAAGTGTTTCAGCGAAGAACAAGAACTTTTCTCCACTGAAATAAACGTTGTATATTCGTGCTGAACAGCTGCTCAGGTGACTCACATCAAACACTTGGGTGAGATACAGACGTTCTCTAAAGCGTGTGGTTGATGTGCAAAGATGCCACGTACACACCAGGGTTGACGCATTCGTACACATCAGTTTTTACCATTCAACTAACACATTTCCCAAATTTCTCCCCAACCACGGGTTCACGTGTCGTTTGGGAACCAGGATGCACATCTGGGCTCTTGAGGCTGCAATTTGTCTAAAAGTTATCCACTGAAAGCACAGAGAACCTGATAATCATCCGGCTGAACACGAGATTTACACTAATCCCTCACACATCTAACATGACACCCAGACTCTCTCGCTCGGTTAAATCAAAGCAGCCCGGCGTGGTTCCGTCCAAGACCAGCAAGTCAGAAAAGCTCTTAATGGCTTCCAGGCTGACACGAGGTGGACGTGTTCAGGGGTGAAGGAGCCTCCTGGTAATAATCCTCTGTCTTTATTAAGAACAATGATTGGTGACTTATCTTTCATAAAGTCCTGCAAAGACTCCTACGAGAAAGAATTTAAATTTGCTTTTAAATTCTGTGAGATTTCTGTCTCAGTCTCAGAACCATGATTTATGGTATACGAGCGTTAGTTTGCTAGTAACTAGGTTCTTATTCGCTGTGCTTCATAGTCAAACAGTCCAAAATGGCCAAAAAGACCTGAACTTTATTCCTTAATGATATGAGTAATTAGATATTATCAATCATTTTTGCAGCCAAAAAAAATAAAAAATAAAAATAAATATATATATATATATATTTAGTGCTGCCCATCAGTGTATATTGCTTTTGTGAAGATGATGCATATATGGAATGTGTTGGTGGTCCGGATGTTTTAGTCTATGCATGCAGGACCTGTTGTTCACTCCTCTCCGTCATCTCAGTAATGCTGGTGAGTGACTGAAGTCATAATCTCCATAATTCACAGGGATGACTGATCACCTTTGTCTGCATCTTTCAACCAACTAATTTGTCTTTATCTGCAGTCGCTAACATCAGGGCTCAAGCAGGAAGTGGGTGGTACTGACCAACAGATGTTTTATCTAGGAAAATAATGTGGGCTCTTCACACACGCACACACACACACACACACACACACACACACACAAACACAGACACGCCTACTTGCACATACCTGTAATTCTATTGTCTACAGTCATCTCAAACATTCTTGTGGCAGTCGCTCTTCCTCTTCCTCCTCTTCACCTTAGCTGACAGAAAGCCTTTCTTTCTCCGTGTGTCACTGCCGACACACAACAACAGGGATGGCATCAGCAGCCAAACCTTTAGCCTTAATTACACCCTAACACATAGCTGCAACACCCCTCTTGTCAGTCAGAACTACAATAAAATACGTCGGCTGTGGAGAAACACCTGGCGGGATGTCTTACAGGTGACGAAAGGGCAGCGTGGAGGTGGATTGTGGCGCCGAGCCGCGAGCTCATCGTGTCAGTTACGGCCCTGAAATTCTTGGTAGCAAGAGAAAAAGGAAGAATTCTATGTTGTTCTTTCTATATAAGTTATATTTCCAGTCATTTTTGTGGCTGCTTACAGTTCCTCCCCCAGAGCTGCTCCCTGCCCGTCACCTTTCATATGTTTGCATATCTGATGCATCAGCCCCGTTGGCCCTGAAGTATTTACTAACGTGGCTGCTGTGACGTCCTCGCGTGTTAATTTCAGCGGTTCCTCTGCTGCCAGCTGCTGCCACACATTTCCCACATTAGCTGCGTTAGCGCTCATGTGCACGTGGCGAGCAGGCACATGCAACGCCGCACGACAGCAACACTCAGTGACGCACACAAACAATCACAAATGTATTTGCAGGCATATTTGGTGGCAGGCTGACTCACATCCGGGATAAAGAAGAGATTAACAGCAGGACCGTCGGTGCGGTGCACTCTGGGCTAAACAGCTTGGCTCTTTGATCACAGCCTGTCGGGCTCCTGAAGCTCAGTTAATCATGGAGAATCAGAGCGTTGCACATCACCACAAAAGCTGTTGTAAGAGTAACGGGGGTAAGAAGTGGGACGTCAAGTAGCATTTATGAGAGAAGGTCAAACATGGCAGGTCAAGCCTCAGCACCAGTTTCTCTTCATCTCCCATCATATTGTCCTCCGTTATTAACAATCAGCGACCATCAGTGTAATTGAATTCCTTAATTATCTTTTTTTTCTCTGTAAAAGCTAATCCTCCCCCCCCCCCCATTTTTGGCTGAAGCAAACTCGCTGGACTTTGTTGTTGCGTTATTACTGGTTGATGATGGTTAACAGTGACAGAAATGAAGCATTTTAATTGAGTCTTTGAGCTCATCTCATCAAACGCTAAAACCCTTAAAGGTGAAGCTCACCTGCTGAACTCACACATGCTGGGAGCCTTGATAGCCGTCCTGTCTTACTTTGGTGCTAACAACATTCACCGTGCAGCATCAGCTGGAATTCTTGCATTGTGGCTAATCCATTATTAATTTCCCTTCATGTTGTTCCAGAGCCTTCGCTGTCTATTAGTCTGAGAATAAGCATGAGCCAGTCGGATCGGGCACACGCACCTCTGTTTACGCTAATGACTTGTCCTTTGCTTCAGCAGAGACAGAAACATCCACACATGGAACTAATTCGAGGTGCGCGCAACACCAAGGCTGCCTGATGAATCGCTCCGCCAAGGCTGATCTGATAAATCGATCATTGTTCCTAAGGTAACGTGTGGTGTTGGGGGACATCATAATACAGCCAGGAACCCATTCATTAAGCCGAGAGTCGCGCTGAATAGAGGCAGGAGGCAGGAGATGTTTTTAGGAACGTGGGGAGGATGACATCAGTGTCGACACGTGTGCTCGATGCTGAAAAGGACTCACTGTTTGTCTTGGCCCAGCTTATCGGCTGGACTTTTGTTAAAAGCTGGTGTCAAAGTGTGAGATGTTGCAGATACCCTGCTGCACATGCCAGGAAAATTGTTTAGAAAGAGGTTTAATGAATCTAATGCAAATTAAAGCTATATAAGAGCATTCTTGTCAAATTACTCTCATGACACAGTGGGGCTGGCGTTCCATATTCAGCAAAAGTACAGTAAAAATACAACAAGGTTAAATATAGATGCTTAGAATAAGTTTTTAAACACAGAGTTTTATTTTATAAAAAAGACTTCTCCCTTCAAACTTTGAATTATGCTCGTAAATATCTGATTTTTTCCTGGTGTATCCTTCGTTATTGTGCGGCTGAAGGAGCCCCGGGAGAATTTTGCCCATAATACAGCGTCAGGTTCTCATACCGGCCTGCTAATGTCGGTCAGCAAGTCTGCTGAGCAGATCAAACACTTGACCAATCGGCGTGTTGCGCCACCGCATTCCTCGATGCTGCAACCCTCACAACCCCTCAGAATGACAATAAAACCTCCAAGTGTAATTCAGCTATGCATGCTCGACATATTCCACATGCCTCCTGAAGTATAGGCACATAAAAACGCACCGCTTCCTCTGCGGCCCCTCATTGTCTGGCCTGAGCTTTGAGTAAACATTGCACAGTACAGTAAAGATGCAATTAGGCTGAGGCCATGCAGCACCTGCAAAAGAAAAGGAGGTGAGCTTGCCTTTAAGCTCTGATGATAACAGATGTCAAGAATGTGATCTGGCTGTTGGCAGCATGGCATTGAAACACACTTACAACACAAGCACAATGACATTCCTGAAGTTAGCCCCAGCTGGGTTTAATGCCTAACTCAGCTGTGAATAGAAGCGTGTCGCTGGGTTCAGCCTTGTGAGGTGGGCAGCTGAAGTCGCAGTTTGGAGACCTGCAGATGATTCCTGACACGGAGGACGCTTCCCGGAGGGGCCCGTTGCCACGGCTGCCTGGATTCCGTGGGGGGAGCGGATCAGCCGACCAGCATAGATTTCTTCCGGGCCTTTTTGAGTGCCAGCATCCAGACGGATGATGCTTAACAAGACAGGACACATGCTGGCTACAGGTCAAATCAGGTCTTGTCCAAAAGAGAACCTGACTGACTTTGTGTCCGTTCTCCTCTTTGTTTTCTCTCTTGACTTTCCTGTACGGCCAGTTGGTCTTTCTCTTACTCTGTTCTTCACTGTGATGATTTTAAAAATGCTCTACCTGAAAATAAATCCCTTTTCACCTTTCATTTCAAGATTTCAAGAATCTTTTCTTCCCCACGTTTCAAAGCGAGTCTTTTCCATTCCCAGTTTTCCCACTTATTTTATCCCAAATGTCGGCACTGGGCTGGTCAGAAAAATGATGCGTGTGTGACACAAAAAAATAAAGCAACTTTATTATCATGCCGAATTCAATAAGACAGTGAAAAAGCAACAAAAAACATTTATACTTTAATAAACCCCTCTTAAATGACTGATCTTGGAAAAAACCTTCAGTTCTCAGAAAACACTTTGATTGGAAGAAACTGAATCAGTTCAGAGACCTAAAATGTTCATTTCTCTGCAGAATCGTGGGGGGATTCACAGGCGCTGACTCAAATTCTCTGAATTGTTTGCGCAATTGTTTCATTAGTGCTGAGTACTGAGATGTTGCTTCACAGACTTGCCTAAAAATCTAAAATGTTGTTGTAATGCGGTAAAAAAAAGGAAGACAATGGAAACAGATGGTAGATGGACGACGCTGGACGGGAGATGTTGGATAGTTGTGGAAGCAGGAGGTTCAGGCAGATAAAAGCAGCTTCAATAGAAAAAAGCAGCTTCAATAGAACAAGATAAATGAAATTTGACAAAACAGAGTAGCTTAATTCCCAGTATTGGTGTTAATGTTCTCCACCGACATCTCCAGGAACATGAATAAACAGGCACGGATGAAGAACCCACCATGTTTTCAGATAAGCAGCTGCAAACTATGTTAATGGGTTTCTACTCAACAGCCACAGTTAGGCAACAGCTAACTTACCTACCGCCTGCAGCGAAGGGATTTCTGTGATTGCTAAACAACCAGCAGACATCTTAAACATCTTAAAGTGCTCAGGTACGGCTACACGATCTCCTTCTGACCTGGAAACGATTTTCTGTGTTGGTTATGTTGAAATCAAAAAATAATGAGCTGCTGGCCGTTGCGTAACTGCGTGGTTAAACCCATGAGTGGTTTTCTGACCGCTGGGACAAAAGAGCTTTCATTAAAGAGTGTTTGGCTTTGGCAGGCAGGCCTTCTTGGCGGGGAAGGGCGCATTGTTGTGGATTCATTTCTCATCATACTGAAATTATTAGAAGATAAACCGAGCTGCGTCGTCCTGACCATGAGGTCAGGGTCTCGATGATTGGTGTTTGCACAACAAGAAGGTTAACAGTTCAAAAGTGATGGAGGAATGTGTTACATGTTCAGGAAAAGGTGTGAAACTTACATGCTTTTATCTTCCCATCTTCTAACAGTTGGGTAACAGTGACAGTTGGGTTCTGCTCAGGGTTTCTCCCTGGTCAAAGGAAGCTTTCCTTATGTCTCCTCCATTAAATGACTGGACAACTGCCTGATTGTGTATCACTGTAAATAAAAATGATTCATGATTCCTACAACAAACCACTAATGGCAGTTGTTATTTGCCTGATTTCCTGAGCAGAGCCAAGAGCTGCACCAGGGGAGATGAAGTGAAGACGTCAAAACGTCTGTTTCTTTGATCCGAATCCCTGCTCACTGCGGGACGTTGGCGGGGCCAAAAAAACATGGCAGGTGCAGACCGTCCAGGCCCGCCGCCATGTACACCCCCCCCCCCTTTGACCATTGTCCATCCTCCCCCGGACTGGGCGCTCGGTGAATGAGTCCCGGTTCTGTGTTTGGATGAGCTCATTGGGAAAAGATGTGCCGCAGCTCCACATCGTCTTTCATGTCCACACCAGGACGCAGACTTGGACAACACACCCCGATGCTCTCGCACAAACTCACCGGGTGTCGCACAAGTGTGGCGGAGACTAGAAAACAGCTTTGTTTGAGAAGAGGGGCTGAAAAATGAGGTTGATGAGGCAAAGAGCAATAACATCTGTCCAACCCATAATATCGCTTGAAAGCCTCTCTTCTGCACTTTCTTTCATTAGTCTTCTCGTATGAGTGGTGTCCCTCCAGAGGGAGCGCTAACAGTCCCTGGGGTCCTCAGACTTTGGAACAGTAGTTAAAGAAGTTACCCAGAATTGCCCTTTGAGCACTTTCAGACCCCAGAATGGGCTGGGGAAAAAACTATGCCTAGAAAAGAAAGCTGGGAACTGCAGAGCTGACCAACTAAAAACAATATTGTTCTTGAAAATAAAGCCCGGCGAGCAGCCTTTGCTCAAATGAACAAAAAGAAACGTTAACCTGATCTTTAAATGTGTTTTATTACCACATGCTTTAGGTAAACAAACATGCTTTACAAGAAAAAACTGATCCCTGGATGAAACATGTACAAAAACAACCCTCAACAGCTATTTATGGAATGTTAGCTTAGCTTGTAGCGAATATTTAGCGTTAACTGTGGAATGTGTACCTGCAATTACCTGAAAAATGATGCTTAAAGCAAAACAGTTGTGGTGCCTGTGTTTGTGTCTTTCACTGAAATAAAATGCTGTAAATAAAACTAACGTCGCCGCTTCACTTCAGTTTTCCGCATCCAGAGGCTTCTTGCCATCCTGCTTCTGGCAGTTCTTGATGTTTCCAGCCAGGATACAGGATGAAAATCTTGGCAGCTTATCCTGGCTCACAATAATATTTATATAAAACGAACAGAAGCCAGATTTGAGCTACATTTATTAAATGGAGGCATGTTTAAGCTCCAGCACACAGGGTGATTTGTAAGAGAATGAGTTATATTTCCATTCATTTGTTTTAGCTTTAATACCAAAGTTTACTTACTTAGTTTACAGTCATCTAATGAGTAAACTAATCTATCAGCTACTCACCTTTTCCTGACCCCTGACAGGAATATTAGCCCAGACTGTCAATATTTTAAATGATCTAAGTACTCTGTATATAAAGCCTTTTTTTCCCACTAATATTTCATTGTTTCAGGACAAAGTTGATATAGTAGCTCATCCTTGCCCATTCAAGCCACCTTATATCTATATTTTTATCAACATTTAGATCTCTCACCATGTTTCCTTCCTTCTGTTTTACTGTTTAATTTGCACTGTAAAACAGCAGCAACAGCATAACTGAGAGCAGGTCTGTTGACAGCCTGTGAAATGGTTTTAACGAACATCTATTCACCCTACAGACCCTACAATGTCTGTCTGTCTGTCTGTCTGTCTGTCTGTCTGTCTGTCTGTCTGTCTGTCTGTCTGTCTGTCTGTCTGTCTGTCTGTCTGTCTGTCTGTCTGTGTTAGCATCACATACACAGCAGAAATGATGATGATGAATCAAACTAATTAAAATCTCCTGAATAGGTTTTTCCAGGGTGAATTCTGATGATGTTCAGTGTATCGGGACGTATCACGTATTCTTTCCATCTGACTGTGCTTGTAGTGAGACCGCGGCAGATTTCAGTCCACGTTTGAGGTGATGGGACGTGACGTTCCACAGCGTCCAGATGAGGACGGGCAGGCCTGCGAAGACCATAACGACATTCTGATGTGAAGTGACAGGGCTGCTTCATTGTTAAGAACCTGAAAATTCCCTTTTTTGTTACATAATTTGTGTTTTTGTGTTTCCCCTCTCTTGGATTTCCCTGACTGAGCAGCACTGTAAGAGCCAAAAGTGAGCTCTGGGAAAACTGATGTTAATTAAGGAGACGGTGGTTATACAACAGTCATGGGAGTGCATCCGAGGTTCCTTAGTGTCTCATGACCATGGAAAGAGTCAGCTGATCTGACCTTCACTGTGTCTTCAAACATGGAGGAGGGCTTCACAGCAAGCTCCTTCTATTCTTGGATAAAAAGCAGAAAGGTCTCTGAACTTGATGCTTGAAGATCTCTTTCTTATCACTAAGGTGGCTTCAGATTCAGGTGGTCCACATCGTTCTGATGCCTGGGAATCGATTCCAGGACTCTCTCCACCAGACTGGTTTGGGGCATCCTCCTATCAGCAAATCTTCCATTCCTCCTCTCTACATGTCCAAAACATCTCTGCCAACATCATCTTCAAAAGGTCTGACCTGTCCCTGATGTGCATTGTGTCGTTTGATAAGCAGCACAATGTTAATGTGTGATTGACATCGAGGTGACGCTGGTTTCATCTCGTCATTTTGATCGGACGGATGTAAACAGCTTCATTCCTGCACACAGATTTAAAAAATTGTTACTGTGCTAAACTATGCCAACTATGATGGGGTTTCCTGAAGGGCACTGATGTTTACGTAAGTGGGCTGAGAATGGGGCTATGGGAGGATACTGGAGCCCGTTATCTGCATCTATCTTTGACTTCTGAGGCTGAAGGAGGACAGAAATAAATGGGGAACATCCACTGGTCCCAGTCCAGTAAGGCTCAATGGGAAATGACCGTAGCAGGGATGGCTGCCACCACGTCTGGGTTTGCCTCCTGATTCTGATTCGAATGTCACTTGAACCGGAGCTGTGATCACTGGCTCTCTGAACAATGTTGAAGGTGTCAGATATCCACAGGGGACAATCGGATCCACGTGAGCCAACAGTAATAAACAGAAGACGTCGATCAAAACACAACAATAACACAGACAATTGAAATTTACAAGGCAGTAACAACCGACCTTTGGATGATACTCAGAGGTTCATTATAGTAGCTGCAGTGTTACACTTAATAATTGTCACGAAGGGTGTTGCTGTCCACATCTCTTCGGATCAAACAGGCTTTAGCAACACCACAAAGGGAGCTCTAGTCTCCCGATATTCTTTTATTTTTGCTGTATCCTCCTCTGGGGAGGAATGTTTCCACGTCATAGATCTGCTGATGTTATATTTGCCAGGGACGTGAGCTCAAATGTCTGTTCCCTTGTGAAATCCTCTGCTCTTACTCACATCTGGAGCATGCGATGAAACGAAGCGCCTTTTAAAACTGCAATGGTACCACCTGAAAGAGGGAAAAGGTCCAGAAATGGCTGTGAAGACTCTGTACCTGGAACAGAACAATTAGAGACATTTCTGAGAACGTACAGTTTAGAAGATTTAATGATGAGTTTGAGAGCACGTACAGGGGCCGAGGGTTCAAGCACGGCTTGTACGCTCCACCCTCACTGATTGTTCCCTGGTCCAAATCTCTCCAGGAGGAAGGCTCACTCCGCATCACCCTGGGGTCCGGCTCAGAATTGGCTGATTAACTGAGTCAGTTTTATCAAAGGAAGAATAAATCGCATGTGTTTTGATGTGTGAGTGTTGGAGTTTGAGGATTAAAAATGTTATTTTCACAACCCTCTTGATGCTTTTAAAATGTGTGTTTTTTCAACATCTCATTTATAAGAAAAAAAAAATGTTTTCAGGAGTTAACTCATGCATGGAAAAACTACCTCCACTCTACCAGAGCGCGAGTTATTTTGGTCCCACTTCAGCCAAGCAGGGCTCTGTCTCCCACATGCTGGCTTTCCTGAACTCTGGGATTGTGGTTATGTTGATTAGTGGCTGTGGGATGCACAGAGATATATATAAATATATATACTTAGGAAACACACCCAAAATACAGGGCATTTAGGAAACGTGGTGGGGCAGAGGGGAAAGAGAGAGCAGAGCACAGAGATGTGAAAAATAGAGTCCCCAACATACCGCAGATGTTTGTGAAACCCAAAAGATCCACTGGAAAGTGAAAGAGAGTAACTTTAATATGTGTCTGAATGATTCAGCAGCAGTAATGAGTTCCTGCTGTAAAGTCCTGGCTTTGGCTGAGCGTGCAGCCCGCGGAGGTGCTGCTTTTTTATGGGCTGAAAACTTGGATGACGCCGCTAACCGCTCGACAGCTGAGCGTGCAGATGCTTTATAACACTTTGTGTAGAAGTGCGTGTCAATAAAATGCCGCAGCACACAATTTTGACCTCACACCTCACAGAACCTGGACTGTAGTCACGTTTAATAGCGCCAGGAGACACTTTCATGGTGCTGTATAAATGCATGTTGATTTATTGCTGTGTAAAGATCTGCAACCTTTGATATCAACACAGAATGACTACTTGTTCAAACAATCAGCACAGGAACAGTGACGGCAGACGAGTGAAAGCTTTATCTCCTGCTCATAGAGCTGCAATTGGGAAGCGTCACCACAATTACACGCCAAAGGAACAAAAGGAACACAAAAGGAACTGGTAAACTGAGGATAGAGATGGAAGAGATACTCCTTCTCACACTTCTGTCACCAGAAATAAGAGTGAAATATACGAGACTCTGTCAATATTTGGATAAAATTGTGCTTTAACAAGCTATCCGAAAAGCACGGTTGCAGCTAAAGGTAACAAAAAAAGTAAAAGGAAAACAAAAGTCCATGTCAGAGGGGATATTAGGCTGCATAAATGTGAAACAACACCAGATGAAAGTGATGAGCTGAGGAACGTTCTTTACACAAGACGCTGAACCGTGTAAGTCATCTCTGTTGTGGGATCAAATTCCCGATGGGATAACGTCCAAGTGGATCTCAAATGTGTTACTCGTGTTGAATTTGATGTTATTTTTCTAGGAGGTGAATAGCCCAACGGAAACCACCCTGAAATAGAAACCATATGGGCACATTTTTGCATCAGAATCTGATTTTCCCCGCTGAAAGGGGGAGAAAAAGGAAAAAAAACGGGCTGACAGACTACAGTAGATGACGTCAATGGATGCACAGGGACCCTGTTTCTTGGTTCATAAATTCTGTGTGGATTTGCAACAGCAGGCTGGCCAGAGATGACTGATTTATTGGAGCAGTCTGCAGGTGGTGATGAAGACAGTGCTGAAAAGACAATGTGGCTCCAGCTCGCCATGACCATGAGCTAAATGTGGGGGGCGACATTCCAATAATGGATATTCCGTTAGCCTCAAATCAAAAAGGCATATTTATTTGGCAGGCAGTCAATCAAAATGATTATGTTATTTATATATTTATCATGATGTCCTAGGTACGTCTGAGTCAGACCTGAGCATCTATTCAGGAACAGTGTCATAAATCCATCATCACAGATCCAATATTGTTCACATTTGATCAATTTGATGATCATTCTTGGAGTCTATCCCCAATAATGTGAGGTTTATTTGAATTTTAACAAAGAAATTCCTCTTCTTGCACATAAAGTGGGATTAGCTAGGTTAATGCAGTTACACCTTGTTGATGGAATTCTCTGCATTGCTGCAGCCCCATCAGTCCATTCCACTCCATCTGGGAAAGTTCTCTTCCATAAGCTGAATTCCATCTGATCCATTTCAACAGCTCGTCCTCCCCAAACTCCTACCTTCCACTCGGATATCATGACGATGGTGGGCTTGGAGCCTGCTGAGACCAGCCACCCTGGACTCCACCTTAGATAAAGAAGTAGAGCTCATGATTCCGGGAATGTGGTCTTTGTGGAATGTTGGAATTTGCCACTGTCTCCAAGAGTGTGAGTCAGTGTATCAGAACAGATAAAATCAGTGCAAAAGGATTCCTATTTGTAAAGGTGTTCACCTGTGGTGAGCTGACGCAGACGTCAGGTCCGGCGCCGACAGGTTTCACGTCAAGAGCCGAACCAGCACAAGTGTCATATTTAAGTCCTATTAAAGAGGCCTGTCTCGTAAAACACCAAACTTTACCCCCCAGTTTATTGACATATAATTTGTTTCTCAATGAATCAGCTCCATGGGTATTTATGATATTTCTGATTTGTTCTTTTTAAAGAAGAACACATCAGTCATCTCATCTCCAGAGAGGGCGGATATCTGGCTTCTGTGTTGCTGCACTACATTTCCTGGAAACACCAAGAGCTGCTATCTTTTCCCAAATATGTTTGGCTCAGGTATAGAGGAGATACTGGGCTATCATGTCCATCATTTGGCTGGTTCCTCAGTTCATCATTCAGGTCCCAGGCTAAGAGGTAGGGATCCGTCCTGGCACCATAAACTCAGGCAATAGGCGAGCTTCTTATAGAAAAACACGAGGATTAAACCTAAAATACTGGCCAGACTTAATAAGGAACACCTGGCAGGGAGGAGTAAAATACACACAGGTAAAACACATAAGGGGAAGCTAAATGAGGGGAAAACAGGACAAGGAATTAAAGTTAAAGCACATTCATTTGTGTGATTTAGCGGTGATGGATTTTTTTTTATCTGGCCACAACATTTACTAACTAATGCTGCCAGCTGGATGTTCTCAGCCTTTTTTCTGCCAAAATCATCAAACATTATTCGAGACCATTTATAAACTCACTCTCTGCAGCCCGCTTTAGTTAAATAAATGAAACATGTCTTCATTTCAAAAGAGACTCGATGCAGTGGACAAAAGTGGGACAGGAAGTAGACAAAAATGTGAGAATCAGGTTGTGTCTTAAATCATTGTGTCAACTGTGCTCACGTGTTCAGCGAGTTCAAAGCAAATATGGCAATGAGCTGAAGTCACCGGGCGATTTTTACGACTTTTTACGATCATCATCATCACACTCGCAGGGCTAAATATGCAAAAAGTGGCTATGAATGACTTTGTGATGGCTGAATTTAAAAAGCGGATCAGTGCAGCTCGGCTTAATGTGAGGAAACCAAAACCTCTGGATGTTTGTTCCCAGTCTTGCAACACAACACCGAGGTTTGTAACGCTCTGCTTTTGTGATTAATCAAGTGGTTCGACAAAGGCAAATGTCAAGAATTTGGATAATCAGCAAAGAGCTGCTGCAAACTTAATTACAAAAGTGGCAGTGAAGCAGATAAATGAATGAATTTATGTTGTGGCATTTGAACATGTGGCCATGTTCAGGGGTGGGAAACAATGTCTGCTTATGTTGCCGGGAAAATCGAAAAGATTTGATAAAAAAGAAAAAAATGTGGCTCCACGTCAAACTTTAAATTCCTTTAACTCCATAATAATTGCATGGAATAAGATCTGATTACATTTAACATGAGACAAAGGTCTAAAATCTACAGGTGCAACATGCAAAAACATGCGATGTTCTATCAGCTCTTGACTGTAGAGTTCAGCACATTCATTCCCTCCCTTTCAAAGTCCTGGAAAGGTTCTGTGCCTTCTTGACTATTGGGGTCATTTATGAAACGGCGTTCTGGTGTCGCTCCCCCTTCCCCAACGTTCTTCTCCCGGCCCTCAGCTCGAGATATAACGAAAAAAACAATCACAGAAAACATCTGCTGTGCATCTCAGACGCTTCGAGAGTTTGGAGCACGTAAAGGATCTCCAGATCCTGACCAAATATGTGCCAGACCCGTCAGACAGCTTTACAGACGCGCCTAAATAACTTCACATTTCTCTCAAAAAGAAAAATTTACAACGGCTAAACATGGGTCGGCTGAGCTGATCTTTTGCACGTGTTTGCCTCCTTCTGCTTGAGGCAAGTTTGTTTTTATTCCAGTGTTTTGAGCTGTTTTACACCATTATAAAAACAACTTTATATCCTTGATGAAGGATTAAAAGCTCATCTGAAACTGGGGGTGCAGAAACCCTTGTGTCAGGAGTGAACAGCATTGACCCGCAGGACCCTGGAGGACCTTCGGCTCTGCTCCTGGTGGGATTGCCTGTGATTCTGCTGCTGCCAGTGAG
This sequence comes from Takifugu flavidus, assembly GCF_003711565.1. Classification (NCBI taxonomy): domain Eukaryota; kingdom Metazoa; phylum Chordata; class Actinopteri; order Tetraodontiformes; family Tetraodontidae; genus Takifugu; species Takifugu flavidus. The sequence continues at coordinate 2,545,392 of NC_079520.1, read as the reverse complement.
CTCTAACTTTCATATCTGAGAACTGATTTTCATCCAGCCGTTGGATGCTGCACTAATAAGCAAAACCACCATGATCCAAACTATGTGAAAACTATACTTGTGTATTTGTTGGTGCTGTTAAAAGTAATAAGTTATCACGAATAATACCTCAGTATATCTGATATTAAATGTCAGGACTGTGGGGCATATTTAAATTTTAATTTCAGTATTGATCCCTCCAGAGGCTTGTTTTTTTCTTCTTCTTCTTCTGCAGATGATTCAGGGGTCAGTTGGAGAACCACAGGGAGGGATTCGAAGCTTTCGGATATTCCAGATTTTGCTCCAGGGCAGCTGAACCTAGTGGAAGCATGTCTTCCTAAAGCTGGAGGGCCGGTCTGCTCATCCCTGGTTAAATCGACAAGATTTTATCACGATGTCGGTTGAGCTGCATTTGTTTGACCAAGATGCTGGTTTGGATTGAATTTATAACGTTAAAACACTTCTATGAGTCAACGCTTGTTTTTAAAGCAACCCCAAATATGCACAAAGGAATTCATCCCAATGCAGATGAGTCACTAAACTCAAACTAAATTAATTACAGAGCGTGTTGTCAGAATGATCCATTATCCCCCCTTTTGGATACGAGTGCTGTGGACCCACCAGGACGCTCTCTGCACCGTTCCTCTTCCACGTGGTCAAAGTCACGTAGTACGAGCACTATTACCTCAGGCCTTTACATTCTGTGCTAATCTTGGTCCGATTTTAACCTGTTTCGTTTGACCCTAGTTAAAAAAAAAAAAATCAGCCCATTTACCCTGATAAGATCTCAGGAAAGTATCACTTTTCCTTTCCTCGGGGGAATTTTGCTCTGAAGCCATATTTCACTGGGTGCACTTTGCAGCGACAGCGAGATTTAGGAGCCGCCACGTGCTTCAGTGGAAGAGTCTTTAATTTTTGAGAACACAGAACATGATAACCTCCTTATCAGCATCAAGCCTCAGGCTTCATTACGCCATTAATTGGAATTTCTAAATACTCCACAATCCCAGCACCATACTGGTATTCCTGCCTGCAGATAGATTTTTTTGTAGAAAAAGAAACGCTTACATGCAGCTCAGAAGTGGGGTTAATAAAGTTTATTTTGAACTGAATCTCTAGAGCGTACATACAGCAGAGTGAGACACATCAGGACCATCAGGCCGGTGTAAATGTATCTGCCTGAACTGCCTGTGCGCTGGTGCACGTACGTGTATGACTAAAAGAGTCATGTTGAACAATATATCTAACATATCCTGTCTTACCGGCTGTCAGCTTCCAGACTGACATATCAGACTTTTGTCATCTGTCCCTTCTCAATCTAGATGTGGATCTACTGCAGATCAGATCTGTGCTGATGCAGCTCCAATGAAGTCAATAAGACTGGAATTTCAGAGACGTTCTGCATCTGAGCATGTGCAGTGTAAAAGGAACACACACTGCTGGCTTGTTATCAAGAGCTGCTGAGGAGAAATAACCCCCAGCCCTCAAGGCTTCGACACATACAGCCGAGTAATCGCTCCTTCCACAGCGAGTCTCAAGATAATGCTCATTAAAAACACATTAATGTTTAAAGTGAGCAGAAGAACAGAGTGATAAGAGGACAGATTGATGTCGGAATGGGGCTAAAAAGAAGAGTATTCCGGCAGATCTGAGTCATGAACTTCACAGCTCCACGCCACTGTGCACGTGGCCTCGCACCTATTCATTACCCTAGTTGTCTGCACACAACATTCACTTTAGCCTGCTGAAGGTGAGCTCAGATCCAGGTGAGGGAATGAGAGGTCAGGACACGGCAGATTCCATCTGCTCTTTCCGTGCCTGAACACAGCCACCCCCCCCAGGTCCGCACTTGTCTTCACAGTCATGTGTACTGTAGGTGACCACATAAATCAGGATCTCTCCCTCCTAGTTCAAGCCTTCAGTCCTTCACAATGTAAATGCGTGCAACCACAAGGAGGAGCAATATCTAAATCCCCCGCCCAATGACAAATAAGAGATTTAGTCAAGGTTAAGTTTTATTTTCTTTCGTGGTTGATAAATTAAAACATTTGGAAAGAATTCAAAACTCCTGTCGCTCCAAAAAGGTGAAACTTCCAGTCTGACAACCAGAAACTAGTCCAGAGGTCCACTTCCCAGTCCTGGAGTCTCATTCTTTCGTGTACATTTGACCCCCCACACTAAGATTTTCCCTTGTTTTGACGTGCTGCTAGTAAATCGAGGTCTCTGCTCCTCTTTCTGGGATGCATCTTTATTACCTTTGCACACTGATCATGTAGCTTTTAGCACACTCTTATTAGATAAAATATTTACATGAGCTGGAGTGCAGCTTTATGGGTCCATAAGCCTTCTGGGATAGTTGTCCTAAACATTATTGCTAATAATTTATAGGCACACGCGTTCTCAGTGCCCAACCATGTTCTGCTATTTTAGCCAGTGTACCACAGCAGTTTCAGCTGAATTACAACAATGGCCTAATATTGTAATGTACTGTACAACACACGCCAAATATGTGGATAAACATCTAAAAGCAGCAAAGCTCCAGCACTGCAGCTACAAGAATCCTGTTGTGTTTCTCATCTTTCCTTGTTTTTCTGAAGATGCATATTTCTTACCTCACCCTTGACTCTTAACCCCTCCCCCCCAACAAATGGAATAACTTCAATTTCTGAGCCCTACAATAAATATCCAGGGATTAGAGGCAGGAAGGAGGTGAGATGTGGACCTATGGGACGTGTGCTGGTGGGTATGTCATACTTGAACTTCCTAACCTGTTAACCTGCACGTTTGCCTCCGCTGCTTCCTTCTCTGGAGGAAAAGGGAGATTAGTTCACTCCCCATGGAGGACAACCCAGGCGACCCATTCAGAGATGGGATCTTGTGCTGGAAAGACCTAAAGCATTACTGAAATGCATTCCAGAGAGGTCCTATCTGCTTCAGTCATCACTCTGTCAACACTGTCACGGGCAGCGATGTTCACCTGTGCCGCTCAATCATTTAATCTAAACATATTCAGGGGTTAACCTGCTGCATGTGGAGCATGGGAGTGAATGTAAATACAAAATTCCAGCTGACACTATTGTGAAAACATTAGCAGCCGAAATAATTTGAAGCCCGGCTCTCGTAAATCCAGGGGGACACAAGCGACACCGGAGTGACTAAATGTGTCTTTTCCATATCAGATTGTGTTGCAGCTGTAGCTGTAGTCAGCATAATGTTGGGGGGATAATGACAGAGGAGGTTAAATTTAATGAAGAGGAGTCACAGATGAGAACACAAAGCGGTTTCAGCCATCTGGTCTTCATCAGGGTCAGACGAATTTTACTGAGCAGCACAAACACAGGTGAACTGGGGATGTGTGTGTGTGTGTGTGTGTGTGTGTGTGTGGGGGGGGTGTTGGGGGGGTAGATGGGATAACAGAACATAAAACTTCCAGCCGATTTATCTTTTTGATACGTACATATTTTTGATGTGCAGATGCAGGTGACTGGAAAAGCCATCTGGAGAGGAAAGATGTGAAATGATTTAATTGGCTGACATGTGATTCACGTGCTCATTGTTCTGAAGTGTGTGTGTGTGTGTGAGAGAGAGAGAGAGAGAGAGAGAGAGAGAGAGTTCTACATAGCTTCTCTCAGCTGCAGCAACCATAGATCTAACCACAACCTGAACCGCTGATGTGCCTCGGGGAGAAGGATTAACAAGTGATTCACAACGCTGACAACATGTACGACACACTCTTGGAGCAAATCCCCTGGCTCGTGTGGCGCTTACAATCAGCTCACCAAGAGGGATAAACAGAGATGAAAATAGAAAAATGGAATAAAATGTGAAGACGGGACTATGAAAGGTACAAGCAGTCCAATCGCTGGCTTGGCATAAACAACAGCTGGAAGAGGAGGCCTTTCTAACACCGGTTCCTGATTCATAGATGCATTTCCTGTCAGTTGGATTCATGACCAAAGATCTGTGAGGCTGCTTTCTGCCCTCTGCAACTTCCAATCCAGGCACTTCCCACGGTTTTGCAAGATCCCCCTCAATGACATAGATTCACTACAGCACCAGAAAGCGGTTCCACCTGGCGTTTCAGGGTCCTCTGGGTTCTGCTCAAGGTTTCTTCCTGTTAAAAGGAGTTTTTTTGTTGCTGCTCACACGGGAGGGGGGGTCAGTTGGGTCTATATTCAGTCCAGCGGGGCAATAATGCCTAAACAAAGCTTCAGGATTGAACATGACTCTGACTGACAGCACACACGTGAATTGATAAACACCTCGTTGACTTGTGCAACCATCCCCCTTCACACACACACGCACACACACACACACACGCATGTACACATCGGCCCAATCACAGCCCTGGAATGTTGACCTGCTGAGAAGCCTTGATTTTTGCTTGTCTGACCAACTCTCTTCTCCGGCTGAGTCACAACCATTGAGCAACAAGTTTTATGTGAGCTTGAAATTTCGTGCTAGACCTTCACACAGTGATGTTCCACAACAGGCACAAGACAATGCAGACAATAAAACACAGACATCGTTGCCTGTGCTGATCTGGTGTACGTGCAAAGTGACTCGCCTTTAACCGTTTATCCCTCTGAATCACCCTGGCCTCTAACCACCCCCCTTTGACAGTGACACATTGGTTACAGCTCAGCCTGAGTCTCTCTATTATCTACGTGTTCCATCCACCAAATAATGGCCATTTAGTTTTGCCTTCACCCACAGTCCTCCTGCACTGCTTGTTCATGACTGTAGAACCAACAATGAGGCTGTGGCAGCGGGGGCCGGACCTCATTAAACGTCATCTTATAGTGTCTCATGTGTGAAACTGGCGGGTAACTTGCACCGCGTTACCTGCACCGGCACCTGCTGGGAACAACTTACATCAAGCTCGTCAAACTACAGCTCAGTCCGACATCATCAGAACAATGAATATATGGAAAGAAATTGTGATGGGCGAGGGAAAGGGGAGGGGGGTGGTAATAATGAGCACTTTTATCAATATCAGTCCAGTGTGGTGCACAGCTTGATGAGTTCCCCACTGTTGAAAACGGATAGTTGTTCTTTGAAAGTGGTTATATATATCTTTAGGGAGTGTATGTATTTTTCTGTGGGTGGGCGGTTGACGGTTCAAGTTCTAAAATGCTCATCACATATTTCTACTGCACATCACTGGAAAAAGAGTGTGAAGTGTCGTGAAATGTAACACGAGGTCAGCGGACAACAACACGCCGTCCGCACGTAGAGAGATTTATGACTAACAATCGGGGTGATATAGAAAAAGGACTTTAAAGGAGTAAAATTTAGCAAGAGAAAGATTTAATAAGACAGGAGGGAGAGGAAAGGGAGGGGCCCTCTTCCATATTCCTGGAAATTTAGGCTTGAATTATTTGTCATGTCTGCTTTGAGAACCTTCATCATGAGACAGAAATGCAATAATCTTGATTATCTCTGCAGAGAAACGCTTACCAAGTTAAGGTTTGGATTGTTGAATAAGTAGGAAACACTGTGTAACATTGCCTGTTATTTTTATTATTTCTATTTATTATTTTCTTATTGTTGAGCCAGGCCGATGTCTCAAAACCAACCCAATATTCCAGATGGCAACTATAAAAACAAAATGACCAATATTAGCCGCTAGGGGCAGCAAACTACTTTTTATTTTTATATTTTGGAAAGACATTTGTTATACGATGACCATTGTTCCTGATTAAATTCTTTGAAAATGAAAACAGCACCACATACGTAGACTGATGATTTGGGAGGAAAGTTGCAGGTCCCAAGCCCAGAATCAGACTACTAATTAGGTCCCAGGAGTCGATTTGGCTTAAACTCCGCTGTCTGTTGTCTTTGTCAGCTGCCTGTTTGGCATTATAAAAGCTTGACTGAGCCGTGATCCAATTAGTCAGATCCAGGCCTAAACCCAAGGCTGGACAGCCAGTTGGTTTATTGGGTTTATGGAAGATCGTCTCGGACAGGGCAGCAGTCGGCTGCATTGATTGGATAAATTCAGCTTGCGGGACTGAAGGGAAATTTTCACCAGGACCACGAGTGCACCTTTTTATAACCTTCCTGTTTTCTGTGTTGCACAATAAACGTCTTCCAAGATTTTATATAGTGTTTTCCCAGCACGACAGCTGTAAGACAGTAATCCTTACATATACATCTTTGTTGCTATTGTAAACTGCTGAGATGCTGGAACATGAGGCAAACCTAAACATACAGCCGAGAGAGTCCAGAGAAGGCTCCAGATTTAGAACGAGTCAAACAAGCCATCGCAGGCTGCCAAAAGCCCTTATCTAATCTGATCTTAATGCCTGAGTCTTGCAGTTTGACACCCATCACAATAAATGAGGCGAGTATGGGGGGAGCTGGTGGAGGTAACGGGATGGCTATAGTTGTTGGGGAATTTGTTTTGATGAGATTAACTCTGCATAATGGAGGTAAAGCTGGACGTAATCTAATCAGCTCCACATCGTGACTGAGGTAAGGAATCTTCCGTTTGGACAAACTTTTCGCTTGCTGATTTACCTGCTTGCTACTGGGGAACCTGGGGAACATTCTAATTTTCTGGAGCTGCATCAGTTGAAATAAATGAAAATATAAATATTTCCAGAAAGAGAATGTCCTGGTTTGGGACCTCAAGTTTGATCAGTTTGTAACTAAAGCCGCACAGCCCACGGTTGAATTCAGAAATGATTGGGGAAGAACGTTGGCACGGTTCCCTTTCCCTCTTCAACTCACATTGTTATTGCTTTGAGTGGAGAAGAACACCACTGATCTGCTCCCCCTCCCCACACCCCCGTGCTGACCTCCAACCATGTGACAGACAAGAAAAAGAGGCTGAGGAAAATAACTTCTACTTAGCAGGAGAAAGAAGATCTCCGATAAAGACCAGCTTTTGTGGGGGGTGATTGAGGGTAAGTGCACATTCTGCATTGTCCTCCAACACTCGACCTCTGATAAACCTGTGGATCAGTTTTCCCCCGTTTTCCCGCCTGACAGATTTGAGGACGCTGTTAACCCCCCTTATAACCTAATTTCTTCTATTTCCCACAACCCCCTCCTCCTTTTGGGCTTTAGCCCCTCCCCGTATTTGCTCCTTTCCACCTGACTAGCCAATGGGACCAGACTGGCGTGTCTGGGTTTGGGACGGGGGGGGGGTTACGATGCCTGAGTGGACAGGACCAAGCACCTAGCTGGCCAGACAAGCGTGAGCAGAGCAGCCTCTCACATGTTGATGCTGAAAACACGTTTTTGAGATCCAGAATCAGCAGAGACAAAAATGAACTGAAACAGCTGGATAAGCTTTTTGGACTGAACCAACACCGAAGACGCTGTCCTGCAGGATGCACGCACGAGGGCGGAGGTTCGCTGACACAGATGTGCCGATGGGGATGGAGGGTGAGGAAGAGAACATGGCCCGGAGCAGAGCCGGGAGCTGCGTGGAGTTCCACAACGTCAAAGTAAGTGTCTTCCATGCTTTCGATAAGGGGAAATTTCTGCTCCTCTGGTCTCTGATAAATGACATAAATGTCTGCTTGTGTGAAAATGCACCTGTTGCACGATGAAAGTGTCATCTCACACTGATGACTACGCTCAATTAGTGAATGCTCTGTTAGCTGGACAGCAAAGGTCGTTTCACTAAAAAAAAAACAGAATCATGATCATTTTAAACTCCAACACAGGGTAACAATGAGGAGATCGGTGTCGCGCAGTCACATGTGGGCCACATGGATTCATGCACCACTTGCTTTTATGCCGATAGAAATTCAAACATTGTGCCTGTGTTGAATCCAGGAGACCAGAAGTGATTCTGAAGTGACTGTGAGCTGCTGCAGGAGGGTCTGAGTTGTGTTGCCAGGCGCTGCAGCTCAACTGTTTTCCTCTTGGTTATCACCATCAGAGTAAAGCAACAGGTCTGTGCTGTTGTTGTGGAGGGAAAATGGACGTATGTATGTGTGGAATGATATCATCCTCTTTTATAGAGTGTTGTTACCAATGTCCAGGTTTATTGATGCCATAAATGACTTTATGAAGAGAGACGCCAGCGGCGGCTGCGCGGCAGCCGTTAGAGTCAACACGTGCACGCTGACACTTCCTCATGTGATAAAAAGCCGAGTCAGGTGAGAAAGTGATAAGAAGGCAGAGCTGATTTTTCATTTGTTGTGACATTGTGGTAATTAGAATCAAAAAGCCAATCAAGCGATTTCCAGGATCATCTAAACCAAGTGGATGAGGTGGGGCTTCTTCGTTTAGGATGCTCAGGATCCCCCTTTATTCACGGTCTATGGCTACATCACTGAAGATGTACGTCAGACTTTAACACGCCGTGATAAAGGCTCTCAGGCAGCTTGCAAAACTGCACCGGCCTCAATTACTCTGAATTAATGTGAGATCCAGTCCGTACTGGCTGAAAGACAAAGGGTCCTGCACAGTGTTTGGGACGCAGAACATTTGTGGGAACCAGTTTACAAGGAATGGATTTTGAAACCCTCCACTGATGCTGCATTATTGTCAGCAGTGGACTATCAAAATAAAGTGATATCTGATCTAACTTTTGGAATGTCTTCTGGCAAGTGTGGAGGAGATCTGAGTAGAGTTCAGCTGCTTATGAGGAGGCCTGTTTATGATCTGCTCTGGCAGCGGTTAACCAACACTCGCATCTCTCTAAGACCAACTTTATTGCATTTGTCACTTTGAATGCCTTTAGAGGGAAATACTGTGAAAACTCTTCTGTTATGGAGTTGGAAGTATATGTAATTTATGTCTCTGCCTTACACGTGATAAATCCTGAACATGGAATACCCCCAAGCTGGATGTACCTAAAATAATTTATACAGTTTTCAGCTGTCGAAAATCCTGTAGTTATCAGACAACCTGAGATCGTCTGACCTGATTTATTTAACTTTTTAAAAAATGATTGGCCCCAACCAGTTGCTATGGATAGATTTTATAACCTCTATCTCACCTCTGTTTTATTGCCATGCGAGGCGCACACACAAACACACACACACACGGACTCATCAGATTTATGAAGTTAAGTGCCATCAGCATGAGTTGGTGTGTGGAGCAGGAAGTCAGGTGGCATCACATGCGCTGGCACGGGCTGCACCAACGGGGAGGAATGCTGCCTCTTTGTTCTAAACCCAGGCTGAGGGGGCGGCTGTTGATCATCTGAGCCTGACCCACACAGGTAAAAGCATTCTTCCAGGGGCCCCATCCACATGAAAGCCAAATTAATTTCATCAAGATCCCTGAAGGAAGCGAAACATTTCGATTTCGATGCGTTTGGGGAGATTTCTGCATCCTGATGGTTGATTTTAAGAACCATGTTTGATTAAAAGGGGAATCTTGTCATTCATAGTCCTTAATGTTAAGCAGCATTTTGAAATTTGATCATATATTTCAACAGAGATATCAGTGTGAGGGCCAAACAAGATCAGACACACGCACACGCACATCCACACACACACACACACACACACACACACGGACTCATCAGATTTATGAAGTTAAGTGCCATCAGCATGAGTTGGTGTGTGGAGCAGGAAGTCAGGTGGCATCACATGCGCTGGCACGGGCTGCACCAACGGGGAGGAATGCTGCCTCTTTGTTCTAAACCCAGGCTGAGGGGGCGGCTGTTGATCATCTGAGCCTGACCCACACAGGTAAAAGCATTCTTCCAGGGGCCCCATCCACATGAAAGCCAAATTAATTTCATCAAGATCCCCGAAGGAAGCGAAACATTTCGATTTCGATGCGTTTGGGGAGATTTCTGCATCCTGATGGTTGATTTTAAGAACCATGTTTGATTAAAAGGGGAATCTTGTCATTCATAGTCCTCAATGTTAAGCAGCATTTTGAAATTTGATCATATATTTCAACAGAGATATCAGTGTGAGGGCCAAACAAGATCAGACACACGCACACGCACATCCACACACACACACACACACACACACACACACACACACATAGAGGATGAGGCTTCGAGCCCCTGAGCCTGAGCATATCATTAGATTTATCTCCAGGTATATTATTACTGCCCTAGAGTCATAACAAATCAGGCTATATTGATGCACTGTATATGTATTTAGGGATACATGCGTTTTGCCTGTGTATATATTCAGCCGTGCATGTGTGTCTATGTGTGTGCTTGCGTGTGTGTGTGTGTGATTGAGAGAAGAGAAAGCAAAAGAGGTTTAGAGGATCAACAATCACTATATGAAGGTATGCATTTTCCTCACGTGACATTTAATTTATATTCTCTGTGTGTGTGTGTGTGTGTGTGTGTGTGTGTGTGTGTGTGAACATTCCCCTGGGGATTAGGAGCCTTGTCTCCTGAGGTTATTCTCTGTTGATAGCGAATCCCACCAAAGCCTTTGGAGACCTCACAAATTGTCACATCTCTGCAAATGTTCCTCTTTTCTTTCATTTCAGAGACCCAGAGCTTGTTCGCCCCAATCAGAAACAGCGAGATGTGACTGATTAAGGCTTTGATCTGGGGTAACACCGCATGTGTTTACCAGAACACCTGCGTCAGACGAGTTCTCGCAGAAATAGAAAAACAAATTCCCTTTAGTTGTGGCAGTTGTGGCTCATTTGCCACGATTGCCCTCTTCCTGGGTGGCCATCATGGCCCCTTCAGCGGATTCGACATCAGCGCATTAGATCTTCGGCTCCAGTCTGTAGTTGTGAAACGGACCGCTGTGAAGTCAGAGGCGTCAGGGTGGTGGCAGGAGGCATTAGTCTGCTGTAAGAGGAGGGATTATGGCCCACTGACCCGGCGTTCTGGGGTCAGAGGGAAGGGGGAGGAGCGAGAGGAAATGGGAATAAGTGAGGATGTCAGGAGACAGAGGTGGATAAAGTTTATAATGACCTGATAGAACCCACCTGCACCTTCACCCTCCCATGGGGAAACTGGGTTTTGGTGCTGTTTGACTCATCTCTCTGGGAGATTGTCTCCTCCCATGTCCTGCCTTGTGTATTTTCCCCATCTTTGACTTCCATATGAAGACAGACTGTCCGGTTTTGTACATCTGAGTGATTTTAAATAAACGTAGATAAAATCTAGGGCAATATTAAGACACATTAAAGTGAAACTCAAAAGTTACGGGAAAGATGTGCTCACATGGCGCTTGTGGTCGGGAAATTCCATTCATGGGAGAACTTTAAATTCTGCCAACTGCTGATGGAATTTGTACTCAAAAAGACTCCTGGACATAATTACATGAATATTTTAACGATTGTCCTGATTGTTTATGCAGTCGGCCTAAACAGTTATGACCATTTTAAAATTCTGTTTCTGGCTCTGCGAGGCCAGCTCAGGATTCAGAGCGTTGTAAAAGTGTCTGGGATGCTGAGGATGGATAGCGACGTGCACATGAGGTCAAACAGCCTGTCGCTGACTCTGTTGCTATAGCAACGCCACACAACACAACTGCTGTCCTACCAACCGTGAAAAAAGAGGCTGCAGAAGATCAGCTCAGAGGAGAGGAAAGATGGCAGTTTAAACGCTTCACTGTCCATAATTTGGACTCTAAGTGGTTTTATTATTTGAGGATAAATAGTCAATGGATTTCATACGCAACGTTTGAAGTCAACACAAAACCTGAACATGTGTGTAACCTGAAGGCCCGCAGAGTTGATAGAAAGCAGCAGGACAGAGTGAACATGGAGGCAGGAAGGAGTCGACTACACAGGAGAACCATACATCAGGAAGCTTTTACGTGAGCTGACTTAAGAAACTGCAAAGATAGATTACAACATATGGAAAATGGGCAAAGAAGAAGAAGGGGTGACGGATGATATATTTTACTATAGGCCGGGAAAATATATTAAAGGCAGAGGAGCAGCGAGCTTTTGGAAACTTTTCCATTACATGAGAGGGAGAGAGAGATAGGTTAGAAAATGTTTAGAATGTGTGGCATCCTAAAAGATCTGCAATTTCCACACACTTGAGGTTTACTATTGTATTCTGTGTAATGTTGTAAATGCTGCAGTTTTATATGATTACACAGCCTAAGTGATGAAGTATCTCATCCTTGTGTGTTCTTGCTCTTATTAGCGTGTCTGATCTTTCTCTGAGCATTTTTTCTGCTTGTAGATGTTCAGGAGACCACAGATGGTGTTTGTGTTGTGCTGCAGTGTTACCGTGGCCTCTCCTGTATTTTTGTTCTTGACCCTTTCACGCCGCCCCTGTCCAGGGATGGTTGATGTCAGTCTCTCCTCCACAGTAGCTGTAGCTCTGCTATGGCAACATCAGCTTTAATGACATGTGAATCTTTGTGTGTGTGTGTGTGTGTGTGTGTGTGTTTGTCTAATTGGAGGATTGCCAAGATATAAATATATATCTATATGACCTATTTTCTTTCAGTGGGGATGTTACCATGAACTGAGTCCACTGCTGCCTTTGATTAACCCACCTGTAGAACATGCACCCACAATAACACATCATAAAAATGTCCATGAGCGGCCATGATGGCCGTGAACGGGACGGCGTGCAGGTACGACCCCGTCTCCCAGCATGCGTTTAAAAGTGCACACGCCGAAACGGCAGGACGTCTTGGCGAAGGTCCAGCGTACAGTTGGCTCCGTGCTGCTCCTCACGTTTCTCTGCTGCTTTGTTTTGACAGAGAGGCTGAAAATATATGGCGGCCTTTACAAAGGTTCAACTGGGTTTTTAAAAATAGCAACAGGCCGTTCCCTGGGAGCAGGCAGGCAGACAGGCAGGCAGGCAGGCAGGCAGGCAGACAGGCAGACAGGCAGGAAGGCAGGCAGGAAGGCAGACAGACAGGCAGGCAGGCAGGCAGGCAGGCAGACAGGCAGGAAGGCAGGGAGGCAGGCAGGAAGGCAGACAGACAGGCAGGCAGGCAGGCAGGCAGGCAGGCAGGCAGGCAGGCAGACAGGCAGGCAGGCAGACAGGCAGGCAGAGCTGAGGGTGCTTCTGCTTCACCTTTATCACATTTCTGGGACTGAGTGTGCAGAAGTGAGTGTGTGATTCTTGGGTTTGTGTCGTGTGTTCATGGCTTGTGAGCATCTCAAAGTGGGTTAATTGTGACCAGAAAATGGAAATGGAAAAATTCTGCCATTCTGGTTCTGATCCTGGTTTATTTCTGGCAAGTTGTGTTTTCTGCTGTCATTCAGAAACGCACCCACAACACACACACACACACACACACACACACGCACGCACGCATGCACAGGCATCCTTTGCTTTTAATAAAACCCAGGCCGGTCCGGCTCTTTACGGGTTAGAGGAGCTGCGGTGGAACAGAACCCCGCCAAATTAAAAGCAGCCCCTCCCTCCAGCTCAGACGGCCTTTTCCTGCTGAAGCCGATGCCTGAAATCTCAACTGGCTCAGTGTCATCGGTGTTAATGTTCTCATTTCCCCTTCAACACGGAATTCATATGCTGTAAATTTGGTTATGGTGGCTATTAATCTTTTTGGATGCTTTTATTTAACCCTCATGTACAGCGCCACCTGTGGACAGGTTAGGAAACACTGTAATAAAACCTACTGGTTATACTGGGACAGAGAGGTTAACGGGCTGGTTATGATAGGATTGGGAGACATTTTACGATACAGTTTTGTTTGAAATCTGCATTTTCTGATCAGGCCTGTTGGCATGCAGTTCATCATGGACTAATTCTCCTGACCCCTGGTGGAATGCAGGCTTTGACCTCTGGACCTCTGACCTGTGTTGGGCTGATAAGAGACGGCTGGCAGCGATACCAGCTCATGCACAAGGACCCTTGTGCCATGTGTGTTTGAAGACTGATGCATTCACAGAAACGAACAGGAAGGACACGGACACACACACACACACACACACACACACACACACACACACACACACACATACACACTCTCTCTCTGTTTTGTGCACACATTAACACCACTAGTGATTAAAGGTTCAGGCTGATGACTGAAGTGGACATAAACTCATGCCTCCCCTCCTAAATGCTCCTGATTAACTTTTCCTTCTTTGTTGCCTGTCTGACTCCTGCAGCAGTGACAGCTGTCCTGAAAACTCTCTCTGTCTCACTGTCTGTCTCTGTCTCTGTCTCTGTCTGTCTGTCTCTCTGTATCTGTCTGTCTCTGTCTCGCTGTCTCAGTAAGGAATCAGAATTTGGAAGTCACCCTTTACCATTAATGAATAAACTATCCGTGTTCAGGATTAAGCAGATTATTAGATGAACAAACCTTTGGTGAAAACAACCTAAAAAGCGACTGAATGCGTCGATTCACACATTTCCTGTCGATGCTGGAGGAGTCGACGGGCTTCTGATCATGTCTGACCGGCCTGATATCTGCTCCACCCTGCTAAGCTGACAGATGCATGGCTGGTGGGTCTGATAAGGTCAAGGGTCTAGAGCTCCTGCAGAGGGCTGATGAGGACGGACCGGACATGAGCACGCATCAGATGGCTTAGTGGAATTATTGGTTGTTAGACGGCGGCCACTTAGGTGACTGACTGACTGACTGACTGACTGACTGACTGGGTAAATAAATGTTAACCTCAGTTTAAACCTCAACTTAACACATTTAAGGCATCCGTCCAGGGAATTCCTCTCCAACTGACATTTTAAAGCCAAGAACTTAAGTTTTTTGGCTTTAAAGTCTCATAAAGCTGTAACATGTTGATGGTAAAGAGACAAACAAAGGCTCCGCAGCTCACTAGAGATGTGACTGTTCAGCAACATGACAGCAGTTTGTCATAAACCTAATTTCACTGGCATCACGGCGGCTGTTGTGGAACTCATGTCAGATGGAGAATGATAACAAAAAAGCCTCCAAACGCTGACAAATAAAGTCGGAGATGATTAAAATGCAAACACTTCTCAGAAGACCGATGGCTCCCTGCTCACTGGCACTCCGTGGAAGCGTGCACACAAACACAGAGTCGGAGATTAGACGAGCGATACGACCTGCAAACAACATCTGCTCTTCTCAAACGCCCGATCGGCCCAACGTTCCGACCACCAGGAATCCACGCTGGCTCAGCGAGCCACATGGTTCCTTTTTGCTCGCACTGCTTGCGCTGTCAAGGATTTGAAGCGTTTATGGCGCTGAAGCATCATCCTGTTTGGGGGAAAGATAATCAGATGACCTGTGCTTGGAGACGTCATTGTTTGGTTGACAAGGTAATGAGGGCGAGCGTGCAGAATCGGGAGCCTGAAGTTCCTGATCGTGACTCCGAAATAACAACTGGGGCCAAGTTAATGTAACACAGGCGTTATTAAGTGTAGTTTTCATGTATTTTTAGCACGCTTTTACAATCCTGCCAGACCTCAGAAGGTTTTTTTGGCAGCTTAAAGGTGGGGGGGTTGTGAAGCCACACTGATCTTTGCACAGCGTATCTGTCCTCTGAGCAAACAGTCTTTGCTGCATGTTGACGCTGGTCATGAATTGAAAAGCTGCTCAGAGCATAAACCTGCAGGGGAAATGTCGCCTGTAGACCAGAGGAAGGAGCTGCTGTTACTCTACTGTAGAACCCAAGGCTCTGCCTGGTTCCTACTGGGTTCAGGGTCTCTGGGTGTTTTCACCTAAGTCTACGAGAGCTCTGTCACTTGCCCTTTGCTGCTCGAGCCCATGGGCGGAGGTCCGATGGTCCAGTTTGTTTTTTCCTGTTGTACACACGCACACACACGTGCACTTATTGTGTAATAACAGTCATGATAAAACAGCAGGCGATTTAAAAGCTCATCTTGACAAGTGTAATCTGTTCTCATGTGTGTGTTTAAACTTACGTGTACTGTAACACAGCCATGCAATCAGAGCCAATGCACGCACGCACGCACGTGTGTGTGTGTGTGTGAGCGCGCATCCCGATGCTGCACATTACCTCCGCAACAACAGTGAGCACAAACATGCACGGTGCAGCGTGTCAACAGCATCCCTCCCTCTGTCGGGAGACTGTTAATCAGATTAGTCGGGTTAGAGGCTCTGGAGGGTGGAGGAGGGGTGTGTGTGTGTGTGTGTGTGTGTGTGTGTGTGTGTGCGTGTGCGTGTGTGTGTGTGTGTGTGTGTGTCCAAGAAGTGAGCAGATGTAAAGGGCCAACAGCAGAGCTCAGACCGTCTGTTTCCTCTTGATTTCTGTCTGTCTGTCTGTCTTTGGCAGGTTGGGTTTAGACAACACGGTATTATGAGAAGACATGAGAGTCACCTCAGAGACGCAGCCCTGTGTTTAATCTGGCTGTAAACCTCACGTGTTCTTGCATTCAACGAGAATTTGAGTTTTCAAGGTTGGTCTTTTCACGTCATTGGTGTTTTCAGACATCTGTGGCTGCAGAAAACCTGTTGAATATGATAAATTCTGTAAATTTGAGTCTCTCTCAGTTTGTAAATGCCAGAATATTTATGCTGAGCCTTGAACGTGACCTCTTCTGCAAGGTCAGAACCTTGGAACTATCTGGTAAACAAACTAATAAACAGTCTTCCCCTCATTAGGAGACGTCTGGTTATTGTTGTTGACCTGCGTGCTTTCTCTCCTTTTTAGTTGGCTAATTTTACAATTATTCTTTACTGGAGGAAAGTCAGAATTTACATGCAACAATTAAAAAATTCCCTTTTTGGCTGAAAAACCTGGTAACAACCTTTCAGTGAACACTATGGCTGAAGCCGACGCGACCCAAACTGTCGCGTGCTTTCAAACGTGCTCTGAAAATACTCGGCCTCGTAACGGCAGCAGCCTCCTAACCAGCAATTTCCATCTCCCACACAATGTTGTTTAGATGTCTCGGCCACCTGAGTCACTCCCTCCCCATCGCCGCCTTTGTCTCTGCGCTTTCCTCCGTCCGCCTGTCTCCTCCACGCGTCTCCAAGTTCTGCGCCGCCTTGAACTCGCCACGCCGCAATGTTTAGACAAACTGCTGGAGGCAGAGACGCGCAGGCTGTGGTGGAGAGCGATGCTAACGTTTCTGCCGTTCGGCTGTGTGAAACTTACCCAAATGTTTGACTGAGAAGCTTTAAAGGTGGGACCCAACAATCCCCACATGAAAACAAATGAGGGATTGTGACACTGAAAATGGTGATTTTTTTTTTACAGCCGCAACATTAAACTTTAATTGTTTGCATTTCAAAGTGCTGAATTGTTTGAATAAAAGGTGCCAACATCAACTCCGCGCCTTGCTTAAACAGTTACAGAGCTTTTTACACAGCCATTCGTTTATTTAGCGGCTAAATAAAGAAGAATCAGCCACTCGCATAAATCATTTTGGTTTAATTTATGCTCCAACAATGCCTGGATTTAGGAAATAACAACATTCATTCATAGTTCTAACACATGACTGAAACAGCATTTTGTGTCTTGCAATTTGGAGGGGTGCTGAGGTCTGAATGACCCTCTTTGGAAAGCTTGCAACTGTTAACCTGTGAGTTCTGTCAGGGTTCTGCAAACCCACCGTAGATTTTATAGCCTAAGGAGACCAAAAAAGAGTTTTTTAGATGATTTTCCTTTTTTTCCCTGTACAAAAGCGGCCAAATTGGTCGTCAGAACCCTCTGAGTTGCAGTTTTCTCGGGTCTCAGCCATCTTACATGAATATGTGATGGGAAAAAAGAGCAGTTATGTTTTCCCACCCATATCACATTGTTTCTCAGGCTGGACCTCAACCATCAGGAGAAGAAGCAACAGAGAGTGAAAAAAAAGCAATGTGGGTCATTTTTGGTGTGTGTGTCTGGTTTTGGTAGCGGCCCTGTTGGTGGGAGGCGTCATCCCAGAACGCTGGATGCAACCACCGAGTTACCAGTAAGTTCCAGTAATCTGGAGCTGAGGTTACAAGAAAAAGGCAGTTTAATCCAACAGATATGCAATTAAATTAGTGCACTGTTGATTCCCGTCCCATCATGCATCATAGGTGCTTCTTTAGGGGGTAGAGACCTCACTTTAAATAGAAAGGTGGCTCCAGCATGTGTGTATAGTGTGTGTGGATGTGTGCTTGTGTATACAGTACAAAGTACAAGAGCCCAACCCTGCAGGGACCAAAACACAGGCTTGGTGTCCAGCTGCCGTCAGAGCTCTAACTGCATCCTGCTCACTTTGCTCTTCCCCTGGAATTTTGGTTTAGCTGCCTTTTCTTTCAGACAGATGTTCTCTGATGTTTGAAGGAAGAAGAACTTTTTCTGAGCCGGAGCCTGATGAAATGGTGTCTGACCCACTTTGACTACAATGTCTGGTTTTGACTCATCGCAGATGCTTCTGTTGCCACTTTCAAGAATACTCAGGGGGGGAAAGGGGACAAACACTCCAAGGCTCCGCAGATTTTATTGCCGCGAGCCGACATCTTCCAGTGACACAGTGGAACAATGAGGAGGCAGAGAGAAAACAGTGCCGTGTGCTGGCAGCCGCTGTCATCCAGCGGCCTTTCCGACCACATTTCTGTCACACCCTTAATTTAGTCTCACTTTTCTGCGCTGCAGAACCTCCAGACAGGCTACTCTTGAAAAACAAAAGTGATCATTTAGGTTAGGGAGCACAAAGTGCAGTTCAAGGACGAGCGGGACTTGGCAGCGGTCTCCTGTCCTGATGAAAGGATGGGTGACATGCAGAGAGACGGGAGGCTGCTGTCTCTGTTCAGAGAGTCGCTGCCGTTCTCCAGACAGGATGACGGTGGCTGTTGATTCGCGCAACCTGTGATGTGATCAAAGCCGGTGGCCGAGGCCCCGTCATTGTTCTTATCAACCTTTGCATGCTGCTTTTCAGCACTCAGATAAGACAGAACAATCCGGGCATACCTCGCTGTTTTTGCTGAGGAGGACTTTTTTTATTTTTTTTTCAAGTTTGGGGACTCATCGGATGGCGAAACTTTAAAATTAGGGGAAATCATAAAGGTTTTTAATGGCTAAAATTAGATCACTTCTGCAAAATTGTTGTTCTGTATCTGGAAAATATCCGAATGTGGAATGTTCCTTAAAATCTGCTCAATTACAATCCCTTGGATTGTATTAAAGTACAGCAAATAGCTAAATAAACAGATTAAATCTGTTTGCCTGGTCAATAAATCAGTTTAACTTCGGCTGTGTTTGTGTTCAACCTTTTAAAGTAAGCATTCTCCCACTCCAAACTCCTCGTACAGTCTGGTACACTGTAGTCAGATGCGTCATCATGACTGTATAAGAAAAAAAAAACGCAACATATACATTCCTTTTCATGGGTCATGTTATTCTTGGCACTGGAATTACATTTTTACACCTGGTCTGGGCCCTCTGGAAACCGCCGTCATGGTGTAGTGGAACAGTCGCCTTCTATGTGGCCAGGCTCGGAAAACATGTAATATACGCAGAAAAGGTGCGGTGAAGTATGCAGATAATGTAGCTGTGGCCTGATCCTGCTTCAGTTTACTTTTGGAAGTAAACTGAACTCACAGTGTCTCCAAGTCACTACATATTTAACAGAAAATTATTCATTAAACTAAAATATCTGTAAAATAATGCATTTTCTCAATATAGAAAAAAGATCCATATTAAGATCAAACTGCGAGATATTAAGTTAATATTCACTTTTAAAAAACACATTTCCTGTACTGAACATACAAGCCGACAAGTACACTGATGATATATTTAATTGTGCTTTGAAAACTACCGCGGTAACGTTTTTTTTTTTTTATGTAATTCGCGATGGATAAGACGGCACAAATAACCGGAAGCGCGTCTGCAATGCTCTTATTCTGAAAAGGATCGGCGGAAATCGCCTTACGTAGCCACCGGCAGCTTCACGACTGGCGCTTCAAACCGCGCGCATCTCGGTCGCGAGGCTCATATCATCAGACACAGAGGCGCGCGCCGTGCGGACGCTCCCCGCTGGATTCACCTCCGCTCCCCCCGGATCACCACCTCCGTACCATGGATGCTCCCGGGGCGCCTTCCCCGCTCTCCGCCGGATAAAGTGGACTTTACGCGGGTGTCATGGGAATATACCGGAGCCGTGGATCTATGCTGCCTTGATGGAAACCATGTCGCCGCAGCAGGGGACCATGGGACAGAACAGGTCCGACTCGCTGACGGGGGAGATCAAGTCGCTGCCCGAAAACAAAAAGGTACCGGGCGGGCACGTTTCTCTCCGGGAACCGTGAGCTTTTAATGCGCTGTTGGTTGCGGATTAAACTGTTAAAAGCAAACAATTGGCATTTTATTGCAGCTAAGTGGTAAATGAGTGTACTTGTGCAGTTTATTATTTCTAATCTGCTGATTCCTGGGATCTCTGCCACTTTGATTAGTTCAAATATGCCCCCATATGAACTAATTTGGCTTGTTTGGTGTGATTCCATTACTTTATAAGGATTTCTTAATGAAGAACTTCATGTTAAGGTGACGGTGCTTTGAGCTGAGTGTTATTTTATGACCAATAACACTAATTTATTTGTATTTAATCACATTTTTAATGATATTAATGCAGCATTAAAGGGAGCTTGGCTTATTCCGAAGCTAAATATTTGCTGAAACGACTGAAGAAAACCCAAATTTAAAAAACAAAATAAATTTGTGTTTTCTTCAGTGTTTAATCCGGACAACCAGCATCTGTAGAGCTCTTTGATCATTGACTTTGTTAATCAAAGCGCCTCCGCAATGCCCGTTTCTGACTCTTTTTCCCGAAAAAGTATTCGCATTTTCTTTTTAAATGAAATTCAGTTTGCTTTGTTGGAATGGAGAGATGATGATGGCGATGATGGTGATGAAGATGATGATGTTGATGATGATGAAATTGGAATATTCAGCAGCTTCTCAGTTCACTCGCAGTAAACAGCGCCCCCATCCACGGTGTGTTCGAAGACTGTAACTGCAGTACAGATGAGGGGGGGCGAACCTTATTTGGGCTGAGATTAGAATCAAAACGGGTAAAGGGTATCCCACGGCTTCCGTAATTACCACTTAGGCAAAAATCAGTGACGTCAGAAAGTGTCTGCCTTGTTGTAGCTTAAAAATGACTTTTGCAAAGGTAAAACTGGTCCAAATCTGTGAATCTGCACATCTTATTGTTCATTTATCAGCAGCCAAGACTGTTTTTATGAATCTGTAGAGCAAGTACAGCTGGGCTGCATCAAACATGAGAGTGGACCTGTCAGAACCAGCAGACACACCAGAACTTTTCTGCCCTGTGAGCGTCGGGCCGCAGGCGCCTTTTTTCTCTGTATAGTCTGTCGCTGCTTCACGTTTTCTGTCCTCTGAGCGTTGCCTGAACTGTGTCAATTGTGCCGATCCGTTTTACCCCGTGCACGTAGCAGAACAGTCCGGACCTGACAGGAATGTTACCCGTCAGTGGTTGCAGAATGAGCCCAGGAAGAAGGGTCTCATTCAGCTTCTATTTCTGCACCTCGCTTTTTCCCCCCCCTCCCGAGACATTTCCAAGCTGAAAGGCTGCAGTGTGTGTTTGGGGCATTTGTGGGCGCTTGTGATATTTATTCAGGCTCCGCGTGATTTTGTTTTAAATAAATGAGGTTTAATTGAAATAGCTGCAGGTAGCCGCAGGTATGCTAGTTCTTTTCCTACAGCGAGAATATACGAGGTCCCCTCAACTGCTCCTAACACACATGTGTTTGTTTAATGTCTGGTATTCCTCTGTCACTCAGCTCCCAGTCTTCCGTCTTTTACAGTCCCGCTTCTCCTTTTTCTTTGCTTCTCTCAAAGACACACACACACACGCTGGAGTTTTGCCCATGTGTGTGTTTCCGGATCACAAGCCAACAGCCAGTTCTCCCCCTGCAGCTCTTCAGCCGTTCTGTCACCCTCCTCTTCTCAAGCAGAAGATGTCGTTCGGCAGCAGAATGCAAATCCGAACCCGCAGCTTTATTCCCCGCTCCTGTTGACCTCTCCCTTGTCTCTCTCTCTCTCTCTCTCTCTCTCTCGCCCACGCCGAGCAGAAGATGAAGACCTTGGCTCAGAGGCGGCAGTCGGCTCCCTCACTGGTCATCAGCAAAGCACTCACCAGATCACGGAGCACGTCCAGGTAGGAACGCCCTTTTTTATTGTTTTGCAGTTTAGGGAAAAGGCCCTTGTGGAGCTGAGGTCTTCCTCCTCGATGTTTTACATAACGCAGAATGCTCCCGAAGTTACGGAGAGTAGCAAGAATTTGGCCCTTGGTTCTCGTATGTGGTGGGTTTGTGCATGGAGGTTTGTATTGTTGCGGATGGAATCTGGTGCAACAACATGCAGCTGTCAGTCATGTTTACCGGTGTGGCCATTTGACCCCCCGCAGCAGCCGATAAGACAGGTTTACTTTAAACTACTGTGGTTAAACTACCAGCTTCGAACCAAGCAATGGTAATAAAAAAGTAAAGTTGGCCTCCTTGGCTGCCACGAAGGGATAAAAGCTCATCGGTCACCTTTCATCACCTTTGTGTGGTACAAATCCCTTCCTCTTCCTTTTACAACGTCGGAAATTAGGTATTACCTTCCCCCACCCCCAGGTGTATATAGTTTCTGACAATCCCCCCATTGGGGGATTTTTTGAAAAAATGAGGCTTGTCACAGAGGAATAAATAGTTTTTATTGGGTCATCAGGATCTTTCACTGAATCCCGCAAAACAGATGGAAAAACCTCAACATGCCAGTTAAGACCCTTAAAATGCTGATGGTTTAGGTGAGGTTGTGCAGTCCAGGGTCTCTCGGGTGTGATGTGGCCAGACTGTCTGACATGTTTAGAACGTGTGTGTGAGCTGGGGTGTGTGTGAGCTGGGGTGTGTGTGTGTGAGCGGGCGACTTGGTCGTTTGTTGCTTGCAGCGAGAGTTCGGCGCTCTTACGTGTGAGAGTGGGTCATTTTAGAGCAGCGTTGAGCGAAACACTCCACACTTTTAAATGGGTCAGCGCTCTCGGGGAATCGTGTGTGTGTGTGTGTGTGTGTGTGGTGTGTGTGTGTGTGTGAAGAGGAAAGTGAGTCTCAAATTTTCAGCTTGTGTGCAAAGATAGAAAAGGTGAGACAAACCAAATTCTTATGTTGCTGCTGCCCCCTTTTTCTCTGTTGGGGGGGGGGGTCTGTAGGATGTATGGAGCCAGGGCTTGACACTCTCTGCTCTCACCCTTAACCTTTGACCTCTTATAAGGAGGTGTGGGAGCGAGTTGGGTCATCTGGGGTCAACACATCTCATGTCGATGAGTGAGGGTGGTGTTCATTAATGTCTGGGGTGGGGGGGGGGGTGCCTGGGCAGGGGGCTCTAACCTCCAGGCAGGGCAGAATGTGACACAGTCAGGTGTGGCAGAGGCAGGAAGGGTTAAAAAAAAGGCACTTTTTTATACATCACAACAACCGGAGCAAATAAAAATGTCTTATCCCAGCTCATTTAACTGTGGGGTGCCTCAAGGATCTGTTCTTGATCTACTCCTGCTTTCAATTCTGAAATGTTAAGTGGGGGGGGCACTTTCACATGTCTGCTTTGGAGCAAACCAAGCCTTGATTCTATGTTGATTTAAAGATTCAAAGTAATTGATTAGTGGCTGGGCCCCTTCTACAGATCTGTTGTCCTCTATTGTGTTTTTATCCCTTTAACCAATCAAATGTTATTGAAATGATTTCACTATATTTGAAACTGTCCACATTTTATCTTAATACGTCGCATTTTGAGATTTTCTGTCTGAATTTTAAAAGTGCTGGTGAGCGCCGTCAACCCTGTTTTCCACGTCCCCCTCGGTTCAGATAGGGAACACTGACATTTACCAGCAGAAGGAACCAGCCTGTGCTTCTGCTTTTATTGCCCAGTCTGTGGGCCTTTTTTTTCCTTTTCAGGCATTTTCACTTCGCACCGTCTGAGAGAAAACCCTTAAGAATAAAGATCTTTTCACACATCACAGCAACACTGGCTTGCAGATGGACGGGTTGGCCTGGTGACTCCACAGAGTCAGAGCCGCTCTTGTTTGGGCCTTTTTCTCCACTCCACTAAAAGTTCCCTGAATCACGGATCGTGGATATTTGTAGTTCCTCACGTCGCTCTTCTGGCTCCTAAATTTTGAGTTTCCTCCTGAAAAAAGTAAACATACAAGTGTGGCTTATAGACATTATAAGCATATATAGATTTCTTTTCCTGTTTTTCTTCTTTTGCCCTTTCTGAACGCCTCAGTGACCTTCAGTTCACCCTCTTGCATCACCTGAGAGACACACACATTCTAAAGGCACCGGGCCGAGCATAACCTCATCTGTCAGCCTGCAGGGCTACAGTATTACCGGAGTCCCTTCCCTCCCAGGAGGGGAAATCGATACCACACAGAGGAAAGGGGCAGAGCACAAAAACATATGATTGGCTGGTATCCCTGACCTCACACCCACTGTCACGCCACAAAATGACTTCTACACACACACACAAAAGAACACCTGATGGTAACTGCACATGCAAATCATTTTCAGGCAAGTTTTTCTTTTTATCGTCTTTTTAAATGTGATTTTATTCTTCTTACGTCGTGGTCTAAATTTGATTATTTGACCATCTGAGTGCGATTGACAACATGTGCATATCTTGTGCCGTTATCCAGAGCGCAGTGTAATGAAAAAGGCATTTCTTTTATTGAGCTCTGCTAAAGATGTCATGGCTCGCAGCCCCCGGGTCACATGTCCATTAATCGCCATAAGAAAAAGTTTCAAGGCTCTGATCTCATCGCTCCGTGTGTGTGTGTGTCCCAGTGTGTGTGTGGCGGCCAACAATGACCTTATGCTGTAGTGTGTTGGATGGAAATGAGCCGGTGTGTCCGGAGGCGTTTGGAGGCAGGTGGAAACAGTAAGGAGGGAGAAGGTGGAAAAGATTTGCCTCATCACATCATGGTATTGTGAGGAATTGTTGCTCGAGCTGTTAAACACAAGAGACTTTAGAGACTTACTTTGGATTTTGTGGTTTTGCATTTGCGTTCAATTCCCTAAGCTAGCTAACGACGAGAACGTTTTTAGTCAGTAAATATTTGCATTCTGCTGAGGCCAAACCGGGGATGCTGTCAGAAAGTTGTGCGTTTTTGAGGGAGTTGTGTTTTTTTGTGTAAATCCCAGTAATTTATTTGCTTTTTTAGTGTTTTTTGACAGCAGTCTTGCAAACCACCAGGTTGGTACCAGCAAACCACACTCAAGCGATTTGCTGATGCTTCTCTTTTACTTGTGTTATTCAGACAAGTCAGATTCTGCGTGTTACGTAAGACGCAAATGAACCAGGCCAGCAAACCTCTTTTCATTCAGCACTTTGTCCCAGATTGGTGACATAAAATCTTAAAATACTGCTGGAGCCATGCAGGCAGACTCGCTATCAGAGGCAAATCAACTGCAGATGCATGTGATGAATCAGACACGTGTGTAACCACACACACACACACACACACACACACACACACACGCCGTCCCTCTTTGGGACAATAATAAAACCGAACAGATGGGCTGTGTTGTGTAAGTGCATGTCATTGGTTCCGTGAGGTCTGCTCAGTCTGGCCCGCCTAACTGACAGCAGAGCTGATGCTCTGATGAGCAAAGTGGATGCACATAAGCATGAGAGAGACAAAGAGAGATAAACATGGTGCTGGAAAGAGGCAGTGGTGGAGGTTTAGCCTGTTTAATGAACTTTAAGGGAATATTTCTCCTCTCTTGTAAAGATAAAATGTATTAACACCGGGCTGTAAACCAAAGTAATCAGGGTCTGTCTTTATGCAGATAATCATTCTCAGTTCCACTTAATTATTCATGCTGGGACATTAGTATGTGCACTTCATTGTGTCCTAAAAAGCCAACATTTCTCCTCACAGGGCTCCATCTCAAAGGTGGCCGTGCGGAGCCGAGTAGGGCGAGATCTCAATTTATCAACATCACATGACGTACAATGGCGCCATTAGCTCCTCGTCAGTCAGATTCAAAAGCTGGGCGACTCCACTGTCGCTCATGCATTCAGGAGGACGGGATGTGTGGTGAATACGGAAGATGTCTTCTTTTTGGGGGGCGTAGCACAATGTGAAAGGGTCTTAATGGCATTAGGACATTTATAAATGTGTGTGTGTGTGTTGGGGGGCAGCTCCGCTAACGAGGAGCATTCCCCTCTTCTGCAGTGCGATAAGAATAAAGGAGGATGAGAAGTCGAGACTTACTTCCCGAACTGCTAAACCCAAAAGCCTCCATGCTGTCCGTCTTTGGTGGTTTTTACCCCTGGGCTGACCCCGTACCTAGGAAATTGGCAGCTTTGACTGCAATTGAGGCAAAAATGACTGAGCTGGCTTGATATGCTGTTTTGTTGGGTCGGTTTGGATAATTTGGCGCCATAAAATCTGATCAAAGGTTGTGGACAGCTGACCTCTGCATGCTGTTATACGGACATGGGGTCAAGGCCGCTGTGGGTGATGCTATCAGTGTCTTATCAGGAGATATCACTTAAATTCACAACTCATTTTGTGTTAAATGATCAGTTAAACTATCAGTCATTTGTTTCAGTCATATAATGGGCTGGAGCACATGAAACAACAGCAGCCGCGGAGTCTAAAAAATGTAATCTTAGTTTTATAAGTGAAACAAATCCTTGTTCCTCCAGGAACAGTAAATCCATCAGCATCCTGTCCATCCCAGCCTCTTATCCCAACAAACCTCAACATTTAATTGGTTACATTACTTCGCTCAGCCCCATTTTGGAGTTTATTTTTGGACGACGGACAAAGGGCAGCGCTCTGGCATCCATTAATTAATTACATAACCAATCACTTACGTAACCTTCCTTCAGTGAGGAGATTCTTTGATGCTTTGGTCAATTCCTCGGACCTTTGTCTTGATTGTGGGTCTCTGGGTGCATCCGTGCGTTCCAAAAACAGCGAGACGGCACGAGGTGGTGCGCGAGAGAGCGGAGACACAAAAGACTGCGATAGACGACGCTTGTATTTGTGTAACAGGAGATCTGGACTTTAAATCTGGCATTTAAGGGTAAACAGGAAAGGATAGTGCTCTCAAACTACTTCCTTCCCCCCTGAATGTCCCTCCTCTGTTTCCATCTGTCCATCAGTCACACAGATTGACAGCAAAAGAAGCAGAGACAAGATGGTCCATTCCTGTTGAGATGACGAAGCCCCCACCATATTAATTAAATGTTAATCAGCACCCTCTTGTCCCATTTTTTTCTGTCCTTAGGGAAAGCTGCCTGACACCAGTCAGCCCAGAATCATGTCCACTCGTCCAGGCCTTCCTCGCCGAGTGTCCAGCCCGTCTGTTCTTGGATCACGCCCAAGCACAGCTGAAGACAGGCCTGCAGACCCAGGAGAGACACCTCTTCCTCTTTAATGACACCCTCCTGGTCGCCAAGGCCAAGTAAGTCTCTCTGTCTTGGGAGTTAAGGAATATGTTTGTGTGTCGGAGTGAGAGTTGGACAGGAAATGCAGACTGGGAGACCTAAAGAGGAATCGGAGGAACAAATAAGCAACGTTTTCATGTCTCGCATTGGAGAAATGGAGAAATGCCACAGTACAGATAGAAACAAGCCTTGGTGAAGGATGGGTTAATGTTTTTGTCCTGTATTTTTCCTCAAATTTTCTCTTTTTACTGCATTCTTTCACTTCTCCCTCCGTCATTTTCTCTCCCGGTATATAATTATTTCCCAGCCAATTAAATCCATATGAAGACTGGCTCAGATCAAAGCTACTCTGGCCCCATGCACACACACACACACACACACACACACACACCCACACATACACCCTCAGTGCAGACCCGGCAGGTCCACTGTGGTCATGCGCCAGTGGGCGGGGCCGACCCCTCCAGCACCACTAGCATATGCTATAATTGGCTGCTACACAGTGGCTGAGCACAGGGTGAGTTAGAGGAATGTCTTGGTGTGTGTATGTTTACGCATGCGTTTTTAACCTTAATATCTGTGTAATAGCAGGGAGAGTGCACGTGTGCCACATGCTGGAGCTTCTCTCTCTGTAATCACAGATGTAGTGGTGGATAAATACACTTTTACTGGGGCTAAATTGCTGGATCTATAATCTATTTAAAGGAGTTCTCGCTGCACTGCCATGTGTACTTTAGAGGTTTGTGGAGAAAAAGGTTTTATGAGGAAAATTTAAAGTTTAAGCTTTAATAATTTAATTAAAACGCTTCATTACTTGGGGACCCTGTTATCAGAACATTCTTTGGCATCTTTTAATGTCCTGGTGGCTTTTCTTATCATAAACATCTCCTGTCTGGTGTCACTGGGTCACAAGCAAGAGAGTAAACTTATCTGGTTGTACATGAGGTTGTCCGACCAGCGTGTGCGGTCCTGCTGTAGGTGACCACGCATATCGAGAAAAACAAGCTACTTCTGACAACAAGCTCCGCCCCCTGAAATTAGCCTGAAAGCACCTTTGCATACTTTGGTTTCTAAATCCGAGAGGGCGTTTCTGATCAATTTCTTGGGAGAAAATTAATAGTTTGAATAAAAAGCAATCACAAATAAACAATAACGGACAGCTGAAATGACTGACATGGCATTTCGATGTTAAGCTAGATCAATATGACATTTTTTGCAGGCTTCGTTTAACAGAGAGCGCTTTGTCTCCTGTAGATCTCCCACCCATTTTAAGGTGAAGGCCCAAGCCCGAGTGTGTGAGATGTGGGTGTCCCACTGCATAGAGGAAGTGTGTGAGGGAAGCACAAACCCAGAGAAGAGCTTCGTCGTGGGCTGGCCCACCTGCAACTTCGTGGCCACCTTCAGGTACGCAGCAGTGGAGAAGCGTGCACACGGAGACCAAACTGAACATCTGGAGAACATCTGCTGACAGTGTGTGTAGGATGTAATACCAAACACGCTGCGCATATCTCTGTCACGCCAGCGTGACTCACTGATGCGTGCTTCTTAAAAAGTACACGGCGTTCCGAGGCCGTGTTGCAGTATAGAACTGGAAATTCAACACGCGCCCGCCAAATCCCCGAACCCTTCGGTCCTGGTCACAAAAGCTCTTAAATCTGGGCGCAGCCAGGCTGGAGGAGATAATGACACATGCTCAAAAGGCACAAATATGAGTTGCATAACAGCAAACAGACGGACGCTTTTACCCTGATGGACGCTGATTGTGCTTCCTCTTCCTCCCCAGCTCGGAGGAGCACAAGAACAAGTGGTTGGAGCTCATCAAAAGGTAAAGGCAGGGCTGCAGCCGCCGCCGCTAACCCAGCAAACGACCTTCAGACATGAATACGGGGGTGGCGGCTTTGTCTTCTGGTTTTAACATAAGTCTGACATCTGTCCTTCCCTCCAGCGGGATCCTTGAGGGAAAAGACAGGGACGACCCCAAGACGGTCCCCCTGAAGATCTTCGCCAAGGACGTTGGAAACTGCGCATATGTGAGCTCCTCTTCTCTTTCTGTCAGCACAACGTCAACATCGCCGCCTCTTCCTGTCCGTCTGTGGGCCAATTTATGATATTTCACGTAACAAATTAAAACAGCCGACCAAAACTTTCCCCCGCAGGCCAAGACGCTCGCGGTCAGCAACGCCGACAGCACCGATGATGTCATCCGCATGGCCCTGCTGCAGTTTGGCATATCGGTGAGTAACCAAAGACCACTGTTGATCTTTACTCCTCTACACACTCCTTTTTGTCCCTTTGATGTGGTTTCCAAAGTCATTCAGGCGGATCCTTGCTACCGTGGCCAAGTGTTGTTAAATATGATTTATGAGAGGCTAATGTCAAGACCAAGCGTAAGCGTGCCAAGAATTTGTACAAAATAATGGGATTTTAGAGCATTTTCCCTCCAGTGTATGTAATTTGATTTCCAGAATGTCATTGTGTCTTAAATCTGTCAACAGTTGACATTTTAGCCTCTGTTTGGTGTTTTGGGCAGTAGCTGCTCTGGTTTCACGTTAATCGGTGCATCATTTTTAAAAAAACGTCCTTTATTTTCAACGCAAAACTACATCTTCTCTTCTTTCCCTGCAGGGCTGTGTGAAGGACCACCGGTTGTGGGTGAGCTCCAGTAAGGATGAGCCTCCGTATCCTCTCATTGGTGAGACTTCTTTTAGCATCGACTCTTACTGTGAACAGAACAGACCTAATGTTAGTGTAACGCTACGTTTGACTCCTGTCTAATTCTGCCCATTTAAACCACTTTAGGGAAACGAGGCAGCACATATTTTACCCGCTGCAGCTCAGGCATCAGCACTAAAAGCCCAACATCTGTTAGCGTTTCACAGCACTTAGTCTCTTGCCATAATCTGTTGTTCCTTTGTTCACACTAAATTCTGGACTCAGGACTGCTGATTCATCTTTGTGCAACACAAATCAAACTTTCCTCTTTGGCTCACCGACCTCGTCTCCTCATTCAGGCCACGAGTTTCCCTTCAGTGTCAAGATGAGCCACATTCGGAATGGCGGGAGCAGCGCTGCGGGTCTGGGAGGAGGAGCCATCAGGGATCCCACCAGTCCCACAGACTGTCCGGGGGTCCTGCTGCTGGACCAGTGCCTCCCACCTGACAACCAGTGCCAGTTCATCCTCAAACCCAACAAGGCTGTCCTGGGACAGGTGCAACTTATGGGTAAGGCAGCTGCCCAGTCCTGTGACGTGAGTCGTTAGGAGGATTTTTCAGAAGAGGGAAACAGATTTATTTCATAATTAAAGGGAATTATATCAGGAATCCTGTGTTATAAAGATGGCTCCTGAGCACACTGGGAGTGTCTGGGGCCAAACGGTGAATGTTGGCAGGATGCGAGCACATGCGAATCATTTTACAATGTTCAAAAATAAACAGCTTGCAGACATATAAGAGCCTAAATCAACCGCCCCACATGAGGGAGTTTGTTTTTATTTTACGTACGTAAGTGTTTTACGGTCTGACTTTGTCACTCAAACTGACAGGAAACACGAGAATGCGTGCGTGTTTGTCAGGTTTCTTTCCTCTGAGCAAGAAAACCGAGATAAGGAGAAGGGTGGGAGAGTTGGCGAGAGAGACGCAGCGAGATTCAGAAAAACAGAGGAAGAAACCCCAGAAGGGACGGACGAGTGTGAGAATGGGAGGATGGGAAGTGAAAAAGAGATGACACAGCTATCGAGTGAGCGCGGAGGTCAGAGTAGGTGACGGAAAAAGAAACAGCCGACTGTAACAGATAGAAGACAAAGAATCGACGTAGGAAGAGAAGCTGAGGAGGAAGGAGGTGAATGGTGGAGGGGGAGACGGCCGATTAATGAAAAGAGGAGAAGGAGAAAAACAAGCGCCTGGTTCCCAGCCACGCTTCAGTTATCAAACCACAAGCAGAATAACAGCGTCTTACACGATGGCGTCACAGCAGCGCCGCCGCCATACACGTGCAGCCACTCGCACCTGAGAGCTCGACGGCGTGTGTGTCGGAGCGGCGTGGGCGTGGCAGGAACGGAGGCGTGGCCTAACGCTGCTCTGGGACGTCCTGTCAGGTAGCAGTGACAAATGATGAACGGTGCTCACGTATTTTTTACCCCGTGGGTATTTGATCGTCTGTGATAGCAAGAGCGTCAAACAAGCTGAGGGCTGACGTCTCTCACACACACACACACACACTGCAATTACACACATTCCGTTGTTCCATGACACGGTCCAACCATTTGTAATATAAGTTTGTCAATAAAAAGTTTTGATCTTGTCTTCCACCCACAACTCAACTCGACATTGTTGGGTGTCGACCTGGTGGGTTTGCATGGATTCACACATTTATCAGGCAAATCTCACCTTTGTTTACGCAGACGCGGGTTTGTCAGCGCGTCCATTTCCAAAAAGGTTCAGCACAGACTTTAGCTTTCATTATTTTTGTAATGACGTCCTGCTGAGACGCACCAGAGCAGCTCGGGGCAGTAATTTTATCAGGAAACTTTTCTTCCAGCGCATATTTGGCAGATTGTTAAATAATGACTTGTATGTGAGGTATGCCACACATTTGGGCCCTTTTCAACTGCCGCGTCCTCCACCCACTCCAAGAATCTGTGGTTTGTTTGAAAAGGCCAACCCTCGCATACAAATCACGGCCGTGTTAATGTTATCTTTTACAAGCTGTTGTGTAACGAGAGGCCACCGCAAGAAATATCAGCGCCGTAACTTGAGCTAGCTTTGCTTCTGGTCATTATTGTGGGGGTTTTTTTAACATAAAAATGTGAAATCGACACGCAAACTGTGCTCAAACCAGGAAGAACGCACAAGCCTACGACTCTGTTGAGCGTTCACAGTTTTCACAACCTTTAATGGATGTTTGGTCACACATGAACGACGTTTTTGTCCACACACTCCGTTCACATGATTCTTCCACTGACGGGTCGATCAAGCAGAACTGTGAAAATATCATGACACAAAGTGCCCTCATCGGCTTAAAGTGACGCTGAGAAACAAGCTGAAGGTGAAGAAAAGTCACCCGTGCAAATGCTCTTTGACCAGAAGCTTCGAGATGTTTGAACAGGATCACGTGTATGTCTATATTTACGCATACTCTTTGTGATAAGAGCTAAGCTGCTCCTCATTTTTATGATAAAATAAAAAAAAACATTGGTTAAAAACGTGTCAAATTAAAATCAGAAAACTCGACTTTGGTCCTAAAAGCCTCATAACTGCGTTCAGCTTCCAAATGTGCTTTAATATATTTCATCACAGACAGAAACGCGGACTCAGGCTCTTCCTGTTTGGTCCTCTGTGCAGAACCTGCTCAGCAAAAGACCTTCAAGAGGAAGCGATCCCTGATCAACTGGCCCTTCTGGAAGGGCTCCAACCCCCAGCTGGACAGCGTGCCCCTGTCCCCCACCTCGCTCGGCCCCACTCAGGGGCGGCTGTTCGGACGGTCGCTAAGCTCCATCTGCTCTCCAGAACATGACCTGCCCAAGCCCGTCATGGTGAGCTGGATACGGGTCGCCGGGGTGGGGGGGTCAGGAACCAGTTTAGGATCACAGGAAGATTTTGTTTTTATGGGAAGGGAGATGTATTTGCTGGAGAGGGAATTCTGTTATTGTTCGGCTTATCTAGCTGCCTCAGATAAATGGTTGAAGTTATGAATCGCTGTTTAGAGAAGTGGAACCCGAAATGTGCTGAAAAAGCAAAAGAAAGTTTCCTCTCTGGGCATGAGGCGCACCGAAAAGCTCTAAAATGTCAGGTTGTTCCACATTCTTACATTCACTTATGCTAATGGGCTGCTTAGATGGAAACCTTGAGTGATGGTTTTCAAACGAGGCGACAAGGGATTTTAGATTTAATTAATATGTGTTTTTAAGCAAAACAAAGAGCCGAATTCCTCCCTGACAGATGTTTCGGGAGATGCTGACATGCCAACCTCTGATTTCAGACAGCTGTTATTACTAATAGCAACACTGATTAGAGATCAGTGGGGCAGTTTCATGGAGGTAAACCCTGTCCACTGTTTAGGACATGCTGGTGCATCTGTACCTGGAGGGGCCGTACACCAGGGGGGTCTTCAGGAGGTCGGCTGGAGCCAAAGCCTGCCGGGAACTCCGGGAGCAACTGGACAGAGGAACCGAGGATCCAGAGATCACACATCAATCTGTGTTCGTCATCGCTGCTGTCCTGAAGGTAACACACACACACACACACACACACACACACACCATATGGAGTGTCGTGATAATTAGATGATATGTCGGCATATATTTAAGAAACAGGCATCCAACCAAAGCAAGATGTAAATAATTCAAATTGGGTGATTGAAATGTTATATATTGCTAAGCAAATATTTTATTAACAGGAAATGAATGTAGAACAGATTCGTAACACTGCTAATAAGTAGAAAGGTTAGCATCCTTCACCTACATCATTCCTTGGTACAGGACTTCCTGCGGAATATCCCGGGCAGCCTGCTGTGCGTGGATCTGTATGACCGGTGGATGGATGCGATGGGAACTGAGGGGGCAGAGGAGAAAATGCAATCCATCCACAGGTAGGAACTGGCTTTGTATTAGGAATTTTTTAAATGATTGCTTCAGCCTCTCAAGCTGCACAATAAACAAGTAAAAGACGCTGGAAGAAATGTGTGTGACCATGATCTTCGCTCCCAGGTTGCTCCACCTCCTGCCTGGTGAAAACCTCCTCCTGCTGCGGCACGTTATCGCCGTGTTGCACTGTATCCAAGGCAACGCTCAAGACAACCAGATGAATGCCTTCAACTTGTCCGTCTGCATCGCGCCCAGCATGCTTTGGTCCCAGGCACCAAGCACCCCTGAGATGGAGGGGGAGGGCACCAAAAAGGTGACGAGGAGTGCAAGCACACACAGTAACACGCACCATATGGAGCCTCATGACGATTACTCTCATCTCATGAGCTGTATATTCCACCCACCAAAATCTGCTGGGCAATATTAACTCTGCCCAAAAGCACTCGGGTGGGCGGGATCGTCGTACTAAAGGACTGCAGACTCGGTTTCTTCACACTGAGGAATTTAGCATTCCGGTGGAAGCGGTGGAAGAAAGCCGCGTTGGTGCGAGTGCGTTCGTGCAGGCGCGACGCGTGAACCCGCTGAGATTAGGGATCCGGTGCCGACACGGCTGTAGCGTTTATGCGCTCGCACATACAGTTGGACCGACTGTTCCCTCCAAATGAACTAACACACGCGCACAAACACACTGGGTCACGCTCTCGTGTCGCCGCAGGCTGCCGCTCATAAGCTACAATCACAACATTTTTACACTCTGGCGAGCTCAGAATCCTCCAGGATTAAACTCAGACCTGAGAGGAAGAAGGACAGCTTTGCAGTTTCACGGTGATTTACTCCCGCAGAGAGGTATGAAGATTAGCATCTGCACCACTCTGACACCAGAATAGGGGCTTTTTTTCTCCTCAAAACGATTTTTCCAAGCAGATTCCACAAGCAGAAGGTTTTCTTATCCTGTTCTGAAGCATTTGTTGAAGATGAGTGGTTAAACCTCCGGTTGGGTGGAGTTTGTATAAACTCTGCTCACAGTTTTATCACCCAAATTTGTGTCTGTGAAGTTCAGTGTGAAGTCGAATCCTCTTTTCTTCCCTCGTATCTCCGTCCGCCAGACTAACCTGCATTGATGTAAACTCCAGCAGAAGGAGCCCTTTTGCCCACAGGAGCCTATTGTGCAGCCAGCGAGACACAAAGCACGCGGAGCATTTGATCTGTGGTCTATTTGGAAAGTCGTTTGACTTTCACGGTCTCTGTGGGTGGCTGGTTTGCTTATCTTTTCAAGCCTGTGTCCATATGTGTGTTTGCACTTGAGGTAGACGAGGTTCAACGAGAAAACATGTAAAGAATTTCCTACAGGATCCCGAGGCCAAGTTTCTGTGTTAGCGGCAAATTGTGTCACAGAAACACACACACATAGCCCCAAAACCCACAAATACTGAAATCTCTATAGCAAACATTCCCCTGATAGCACTTTCCCTCTCACACACTGTGTTTGTGTGAGCACAAGCCGCCCTTTTACTTCTGGGAAAAAAGTGAGATTTCAACATTTCCCTGCCTGTGGTTGGAGCTCAGGGGCCGATTCCAACGAGCTCGGGGCCCCTGCTTGTGCAATGTATAATTTCCACCCTTGTCTGGGGGCACGTGAATGCGCCGTTTTGGCCGCTTGACTTCAGCCTCGGTGTCTCTGCCTCTTTCGCACAACATGCAATTTAAATGCTTTCAGTCGAGCGCCGCCGTGTAGGAGTGAACCTGAGTTCTGTCACAAACCGTGAGACAAGTGCGACGTTTACAAATGGGTGATCTTAAAAACGACCCACTTACACACAGCCGTGCCGTCTCCCACCCGTGCACGTGCGCTTCGTCCACGGCTGTCAAAAAAGAGGAATGAAAAATGGCTCCGATTCTACGGGAACCCCCAGTTCTGGTTTTATTTCGCAGTTTGAGTGATCGTCGTGTTGACGGATGTTCGAACGTCTCGCTGGATGCCTGCGGGGCTTTTCAACCTCAGGTGTGTCACGTATCCGCCGTCATCGCTGGGTGGCAGAAAAGAATGTCGGATAGATGATTGCTGGAAGGCTAAATGAGTGACAGCTGGGGAGACAGCAGGTGAGGGCAAACAACTAGATTTAAGTGCAGCGGACAGTCATAAAGAGCCAAAAACAAAAGAGGAATTAAAAGCAGAAGCACTAATAGGGGACGTGCAGGAGTGCATGTGTGCACAACAAAGCACACGGACTTAAATACACAGGGAGGGTGGAGAGATGGATCATTAGAGCCGAGCAGATAGTGGGATACGTAATTCTAGCTGGTTTCTTTAACTGCGGTTGTGTCATGCTCTTTAGCGTCTTTAGACTCTAAACAATCACCCACAACACAGCCCAAATCTGCCCGTTTGTCTTTTTCAGGCTAATCCGCATTAAAATTAGGATTAACTGGCCCCGATCCGTAATGGAACCTTAAGTGACATTTAATAATCTCACCCTGTCCGTTAGAGTCAATGTTCCGGCGGCGAACAGCGCCGTTGCCGTGGCGACGCCCATAAAGACCGCTTCCCAGCGTTTCCCAGACCCGTGCTTTGAGTGCTGACTCACAGCCCGCGCCCGGACACGACGCTGTCGTCTGCTCCCGCAAACAAACGCGGAGGCCCTAAAGTGTGTTTGTCCCAGCTGTGTTTTCCACGGTGTCGCCGAGGCGCAGCCGCAGCAGGAAAAACAACCCATTTATAAACATAGACACAGGCAGAAAGAGCTGGAAAATTTTTCCAGGGGTTGGGGAGGATGTGAGTGCAGCGGCCCCGAGTGGCTCTGGCGGCGGCCAAGCGCTCTTCGCGTGAAAGGACGTCATAAGTGTTTAGTGCGTTTCGACTGCATAGTTTCGTTTCAGCCAAGTGCTGTAATTTTTTTGGAACCAGTGTTTTTAACTAAGAGCCGCTTCCAATTCCCGAAAAGCACGTCAGGCGCCACTGACATGATTCAAAAGCAGCTTCTTCAGGGAACAGAGAATTTGTATTGGCAGCCGTAATTCCATCTTCGCCTTTTGTAACCACGTTTTACGAGGAATATGTTAAGACTCTTTATTTCATAAGAAATAAAACACTGCTCTGGTGACAAAGACAGTGGATTTGTGATCATCTAAGCCAAGACGTGAGGTCAGATATTATCAAGACATTGTCCAGGACTGGATAAGAAGTAGTTTGATGTGGAATTGAGTGTGTGGAATTCAGATGCTGGTTTGGAGGTCATCTGCAAATGAGGGACGTGTCCGTGTCCGTGACAGAGGCACCAAACACCTCTGCTCTTGCGTTCCTGGACAGATTCTGAGCAACAGATCCATTTCTTTTCCACAAAGCTGCACCAGTAGTTGAATTCCTGGATATAATCTGGAACAAAGAGTCGGTGGACAGCTGATGATACACAGATATTTAAGCCCTGATTCCACAGAACGAGGCCAACGGCAGCTGAATGATCACCAGGCAACGCCAGTATGTGGATTTCCATGTCCTCATTATGGGTTTGTCTCTCACTTAGCACATTTGCGAGTTTGTTCAACACTTTGTGCCGACATGAAGCGAAGCAGCTGCGGCGTGAATCACCTCTGGCCGGCTTCCTGACAAATCGCCTCAGCATAAACACCAACAGAATTACAACCTGATCCAAATGTAAAACAGTTGAAATGAATTGTTCTCAGCCCCGGGGGGAGCCAGGGAAAGCATTTGCTTTCTAACCGTCTGCTGTTTCCCTTCGCAGGTGTGTGAGCTGGTGCGACTCCTCATAGAGAACTGCTGCGGCGCTCTGGGAGACGACGTGACGGCGCTGTTCAGAAGCTTCAGCCAGAAGAGCAGCAGCAGCGACCACGGATCAGGTGACTCCACTGTTCATTATCCCACGTCCGGCGAACCCGTCGGACCTTCATAAGATGTTTCAGTCCATGCTAACCGAAGTCAAGGCTGCCGCACGGATTAAATAACTTCACTTTGTTCACTTGGTTTTTGTGTGTGTGTGTGTGTGTGTATGTGTGTGTGTGTGCTGAGGAGTATATATTAGTGTTTTTTAACCAACAATGCCTCAGTGTTGCAACTCAAAATATCATAACATGGTGGTCCCATGATCACTTGGGGAGGGGAGGGTCATGAAATAGCTCCTGTTCATTTAGGCCCCTTGATTGGGGTCAGCAGGTCGACCTGCTGTAATTTCAATGATTGCCCGGGTCACAAGTGTCCTTTTAGCACGCTGCTGAATCTCCTCATTCATAAACACAACCAAGGTCTTTTTCCTGCCACCTTAAATCACCAGCAGTCGAGGAGCCCCCAGCAGGACAGCAGCTTACCAACCGTTCTGTTGGTCTGCTGCAGTGAAACGGGACGTTGTTCCTACAATTCTGGAGTTTTGTTCACGTCTCCTCTCTTTCCTCTCTCCCAGATGTGTCGTCCTTCCAGATGAATGACTCTTCCTACGACAGCCTAGAGAACGAGCTGAACGACGACCCTGAGTCGCCCTACCAGGAGCAGCTGCCATTGCGCGACAAGGACAAACCAGACAGTCGCAGCCGGGACTCCGTCATCACCCTCAGCGACTGTGACCCTGATCCTGACCCGGAGGCTGAGCTCCTATTGCAGCTCCCCCAACTGGCCAGGCCGAGGAGGTTCAGCCCCGCGGTGCGACAGCCGCGCCCCCGCCAGGCCAACGGGCAGTCCCAGGGCCCCAGAAGGCTGCGGAGGAGTTCGGAACCTGCCTTAACGCTGGAAAGCATGACCCCCTCGTGCACAGTGACGGCACTAGCTAACACACAGCGTCTGCCTGTGCGAAAGGCGAGCTACGATGCAGCCATGGAAGGGAAGGGGGAGGAGGACAGGGTGTTTCTGGAGCAGAGGCTGAGCGGTCTTCAGCTGAAGGAGGAGGAAGAAGAGTCGAATAAGAAGGGTGGCGCCAAAGTCCAAAACGGTGGACGGAGGAAGGTGAAGCACACCCCTCCGCCGCCGTTGCGTCTGGACGCCAGCTGTTCCAGCCTGTCGTCACCTGCAACCTCGCCCACAGGCTCCTCCCTCAGTTCTTTAGACTCCGCCTTCTCACAGTACTCTACTGACTACACCACCAATGGTGCCGTTCCACTGGCAGAGCCTGCACCCCTCTCACCAGGGCGGCCAGAGATGTCACCCAAAGGCTCCCCACCTCAGAGGGAGGCCTGGACACAACCAAGCCAACCCCCCTCCAATTCTCACGGACTCCATCCCAACACGTGGCTCAGTAAGGACCGCTGCCTGTCACTACGGCAGCCCGAGGAGGACACGCCCGCGGCGAACAGAAAGACTCCAACCAGTAATGGTTACTCCACCCTCCAGGAGGCCAAAAGCAGAACCTGCCAAAGGAGATCCAGCAGCCCTCCGTCCTACCAGCAGGCTCTGCTGCAGCTGCAGCGCAACCGCTCGCCATTCTATCGAGGCACAGAGAAACCTCTGACGGTCAAAGAACTGAGGCAGCTCCACGACCAGACTCCCAGCTACAACCCTAAACCACAAACAGGAAGTGATGTCACTCCGAGGTTGGGAACAAATGATCATGTGCAGCCCCCACAGGGAGTTTTCTATGGACAAAGTGGAACCACTTTAGTCCTCCAAAGGCAAAAGTCCCACCCTCTGACTCAGGACACGAAAGGACAAAAAGCAGTAGGGACCCTTAATCTTCCGCGAAGGGCATCGGAACCTCCCGTGGTCAACTTAAACCTCACCTCCAGCCTCACGCGTGACAGAGCTCACGCTTCAAAGGGTACAGGAGGGTTGAGAGTGTCTGAGGTGGAGAGCAGCCACAGCGAGCCACGCTTCTGTCTGTCTCCATCCGCCACCAGGGCAGTGAGGGACTACTTTTCCTCCCAGGGCCAGGAGGATGCAGACGGCTGCCTGAGGAGGAGTCAGGAGGTGGCGCTGGCTATTGTACAGAGAAAGAGAGAATGGCAGAGCCGGCGGTGCAGTGACCCACGGGTGGATGAGTTTGAGAAACTGTTTTTTGCAGAAGAATCGTACGTGTAAATAGGATATTTGTACAGAAACGTTTAGTGTGAGAGGCCAAGTGTCGTGTTAAAGGTTTGTCTGTGATGCGATAATAATATTCCTCTGTACATCCGTGTTCCTGCCTTCAGCTTGTGGTCTAGATCCAAGGTTTGACCAGGGGAGGTGCACCTGCTGTGAGAGCTGCGTGACACGGCCTTCAAAAAGTTCAAATACTAACTCATATTGTGTATGACTTTAGGATTGTGTATGACGGTTTTTAAATATTAACCCCCTTTATTTTATTTATAATCCAAAAAAAGCAGCTAGAACACGCAGGTAGTTCACACAATTCCATCATTTTACCGTAATGCAGCTTTTAAATTCCCACGTCTCTGGCACATCACCATCCAACAAGTATTATATCAACATCTCTACTGTATACATGACACACCTGCGTCTGCTCCAATATTGCTTTGCAGAACTGCATGTGCATCATTTATCAGTGTTATTATATCCTGATAACCTGTGCCAGATGATAAAGCGATCCACTTTCGGCTCCATCCTCCTTAAAATATGGAGTTTTATTGCCATTTGTACTTTTCCACAGATCGGATGCATCCGCAAGGCGTCCGCCTGAGCCGGTGAATTTTGGGCCGTTGTGTGTTTATTTTACACACGCCGCTTTGACAGGGCGTCCTGAGCTGGAACGTGAGCTGATTTGTGCCATTTATTCTGGTTTAATCACAAGTAACTCTCATTTTAGTGTGACATGGACGACGTTGAAGCCACTTGTGTGAGTGTGTGTGCGTGTAATTCAGCTCTTCGTGACCATCTTCATGTTTTCTTGTACAGTTCTTTTCCTCCAGTAATGCCACCATTACAACACCGACCTTTTTGTGACCCTTGGGGATAAATGAGCTCATTTTAATGTTCATAATTACCTTCAAACATATATATTAGGTTGCTAACACAGCATAGGGGCATTTTACGTGATTTTACACCAGGCCATTATTTTAAAGTGCTGTCATTTACAAATGTCTTAAAAAAATGAACTTTTATTATTATTACTATTATTATTTTAATCCCTTTTACAGTGAATTATGTCTGACATGTAAAGCATATTTATAATACAGAAATATATAATTCTATTACCTTGTTACTTCTGTGTTTTGTGTGACAAAATCTAATGTGTATTTTTGTACATGCCCATTCTGCTGCTGCTGCTAGAAATTATATTTGCTACAAAATGCATCATTTGTATATTGTGTATATCTTGACGTCCAGTGCACGTGAACAAAATATCATTGGTTTTAATAAATGTTGCTCTTGTATAACGTCGTCTTGTGGTTCTTCAGATTTTTGGGGAGTATAAAGGACTCTCTCGTTGCCCTCAGCATAAAGTAACGAGCTAAAATCACCAGATGGACACTTGGAAGAGCAGTAAAATACACCTGGAATTACTCTGTTACTTTGGAAATTAACTATCAGATGAACTATCACAGATGTGTCGCAGTAATAATCAGATAACTAGTCTAACGTGTCGGTTTGTTAGTATAAAACGTGTGACAGATTTAAGGAACTAATTGATCCCAAAATACAGAGATGAGGTTCATATTAGAAGGTTTTATTGAGCTGAAACCAAAACTCAAGTTTCAGGATTACTGGTGACCTGGTCAGCAGAAAACACTGGTAGAAATACAAGCAACGGAATTTCACTTCTTCCTCTGAAGATTTGAGAACTCCCCGAATTAATGGCTTTTCCTGACGGCGCTCTGCAGATTTAAGCAGGTGACATAGATCCCAGTCAAACCACTGCGACCTTTACAGGTTCCAGCTGCCTTTGGTGGCCTCTGTGTGTCTCCATCTCCACATTCCAGTGCCTCGGCCGAGGCCTGTGAGCCTGCGCCAACCTGTGTGGGCTGCAGAGACCAGGTCAATCCTCCTTTAACAGGCGCTCTCGTTGTCTTTGATTTCCATTGATACTGTTGTCACATCAAAGGAGATGAAAGTTTGTGGATTTTGAATCATCCTGGTACTGTTGTGGGCAGCGGGAGGGTTACAGGACGCTCCTGAGTGTCCTGATGCAGCTGGAGGAATGCCTGAAGGCGCCCAGAGTGAGTTCTTTCAGCTCCAGCCTGAAACATCCAGACAGGTTTGTTTAAGCCATTTGAAATGTGAGCATAAACCTGATCCATGTATTTACTGCGAGTGTTCTTCGAGAATAAAATTTACTGGACAGGAATCGGAGTTTAATTTGTAATCCCCCGAGCGCCATAAAGACACCGTCCAACACGAAGCAGAACATCATCACCGGGTCCGTCCGTGTTTATGAAACACACACCTTGAGCAGGTTGCTCGGCAATTCAGATGATGTAAACCAAACAAAGCCGCGTTGCGTAACAGAACCGTCGCGGGCTTGTTTACACGGACGTGTTTTGATGTCGGTGTTCCGTAAGGGTGGAACGTTGTAGCTGCAG
This sequence comes from Takifugu flavidus, assembly GCF_003711565.1. NCBI lineage: Eukaryota > Metazoa > Chordata > Actinopteri > Tetraodontiformes > Tetraodontidae > Takifugu > Takifugu flavidus. Next base: position 2,503,121 of record NC_079520.1, on the reverse strand, counting down.
GTAGCGCGGCAACAAAGAGGGACACAAATATTTGGAAATATGTTTCTCGAGGCGCTCATTTGTTCTCCTGACGCCGTTCGATGCAAAACAACACCCAATTCCTCAGAAAACGGACTCTTTTTGATGCATAAATGTCATCAGTATTTAACTGATTTGACCCCTTGTTCTCAAAAAAGTCAAAAGCCTGTTCCGATGCACCAGTATCCTCAGGATTGATGCAGCTGTCATCGTTTTCTGTTATTGAAGAAAGCAGCAGAATGTGCCAGAAACCTCAAGAGGTCTTCTCGAATGATTTCACCACCAGCTAAAGGGTCACGTCCCCGGCGACCCGGCAGATGATGATCATGTGATCTTGGTGGAACTGGTTTGCCTGGAGCCACATTCACCCACCAGAACACTGGTGGAGGTCTGGTTCTCGTTTGCCGTGTTGGTTTTATGGCGTGATATTTATAGGCCTCCATCTCAGAATTGAGCAGGTGGAACCAGCAAAAATGTCAGCGTGTGACGACGTGTTTGCAATTAGACGAAGAAATGAAAACACGTCCGGCTGGAACAACTACAACATCGCTTGCAATCCAAATAGCAACCAATCATAGAAGTCAAAGTGAAGAGAAAATGTGAGAATTTAATACTTAAGTAAAGGTTACAACACATTTTACGTTCAAAATAAAGCGCTTAAATCTGCTGAACTCACACGAGCGAAAGCAGATTTTCACCTTTTTACCTGTTGCAAAGACAAAATTCACTTTGTGAGATAATAGAGTTATTTTCGGAGCAATTTCCTCTCGTTTCCATTTTAATCGTCCTCTCTATTTTGAATACATCGTCCTACTGAGTGAAAAGGAGCCGGAATTCTAAAAGAATCAGCTTGAGATGTGCGATGGAAGGTTGGACACTTCTGCATGTGGAATAATCTCCAGCTGCATCAGCACTTTCTATAGGTTCTGTTGCCGGCTGGGCGCGAAGCAGGTCCACGTTTGGGGGCTTGGCCTCCCGCTGGGCTGTCTCCAGCTGCTGACAAGTGTGCGCTATATTTTCTGCAGATGCTCCGGTTACACGGGCAGATCCCACCATCTATCATGACCGTGAGCTGTCCTGTAAAGCTGTGCAGTCGTTTCGACGTAGGTGCGATGTTGACCTCCGCCAAAGGACTCTGGCAGTCTCATGCTGGAGCTACGCTCCCAGTTTCCAGGTTGTGAAACCCAAAACTGGTTCTGAACGACACAGCTTGACAGCACTCGTAAGGTCGTCCTTCTGGATTTGCGGACACACTAGACACAGTTTCCCTCCGAGCAACTCTGCTCCTGCCTTTGTTTTCAACTGGATTATTATTATTTTTTTGGGTGGGGGGGGTGATTTGGCTTCTTGGTGCCACTCCTCAGCCAGCACATAGTTCTCCTCACACTTGGGTCAGACCCGATATGATCTTCCCTGCCTGTGAAATTCAGTCAAAACAGAAATTAGCTGTGTTTTCTTCCCTTCACATTAGCAACCCCCCCCCCCCCCACACACACACACACACCTCTGCCAGCCTCCTTCTGCAGAATTGACAGCGTGGAGCTGAAGCCGGAGCCAGCGGTGCTTTATGGGACCGTGCAGACGCGCACGGCCATTTAAAGAAAAACCTGTCTGGTCCCCATTTGACATTTTTACATCCAAACACCAAAACGCAGGAGCAGCAGCAGCACGGAAGAATTTAAGACCTCCAAGAAAGGTTTGTTGCATAACAGAAAGTGTTCAGGTTTGGAGAGCAGAGACGGGAGACGTGCATCAAGACCACCTTTAAGACAGCAGCTTTCGTAAGAGTATAATTTATTAGATGCGTGTGGGCACGAAAGGGAGCAGCACATATGTGTCCGCCTGTGCACGTTTGTCACACACGGCGTGCGCTCTTATAAATAAGTGCTCTTGTGACTCTTGTGACAGTTTGCATGACGTCACCAGCAGAGTGTGACAAAGAAAACCAGGCAGCAGGGCAACTAATGGACATCTGAGCAGCTGCGGTGCACGTTGGTCCAGCACGGGCTGCGGTGTGGTTGGTTCTGGGGGCCGTCTGAGCCGGTCCCACGTGAGGGTCGAGCAGAAACCGCACATGCTGGTCAGCTGTGAAGCACCTTCAATCAAAGCTCACAGCAGTAGATGGATTTCTCCTCTCATCTACAAAGAATGGGGTCTCTATCTGCACCCCCCCACACACACACACATAGACATCCTTGTGCTTCTATCTTTGTGGGGACATAATGCCAGTTACCCAGCTCCTGACCCTGACCCTACAGCCAATTCCTTTGAAGTTGTGAGGACCAGCCAATATATCGTAGAAGGCACATTTGGGTACTCAGTATGTAGCAAGTACAAGAACACACACACACACACACACACACACACACACACACACACACACCTCAAACAAGTCCTCATATTAACAGACGACCAGCAACAGGCGGTGCTTTCTAGTTTTGTCCCTTTCAAGTGTGTGCTGGTGAACAGGGGTCAGAGGGCAAACGGACCGTTGCTGAGATCAAAGGAAACAAGAGCAGGCCAAACTTTTAGCCACCAAACATCTCGTTTCTGTTCTGGCCCAATAAATTCCTGAGTGAAAAGAGACATTCATGGATAACCGGAGCAGGATCTTTGGTGAGGATTGTCCACGTTTGGCAGCTCAGAAAAAGAGAAGCAGACAGGAGAGGGGAGACCGGGGCAGGTGATGGGGGGGCGGTGACCTATGAGCAAGGCAGAGGAGTGATGCCACCCCCTCGAGCCAGCAGGAAATCTTCAAAAGCGAGCAACGACACCGACACCCAGCGTCCCTTTTTGATGACAGAAGGCGCCTGTTGAAACATCGAAGAGGCAGAACGTTGCGTTTATCCGCCCACTAAACGCTGTTCCTGTGTCAGAGGTCAGTCACGGCCCAAATGAACCGAATGACACAACTGCTCCAAACCAACGAGGAGCACAGAACATCATCATCATGAGGGTCGACCTCCTCTTCCCTCCCTGTTGGTCCCTCTCACTCTGAACCATCGCAGCGTGAACACCTCCAAACCTTCCTGCGTCCCTTCACAGCCGCTCACGCCAGATTTCTCCTAATTTCCTGGATTTGTCACCAGGGTCCCGTTTGTGTGTGTGTGTGTGTGTGTGTGTGTGTGTGTGTGTAAGATGTAAATGTACTTTCAGTTTTCAGCAGATATCAGGCACACTTATTACTAGGGGAACATTTTCCAGTCTTCACCAGCTTCCTCAGTCCTGTGGAGGGATTTAATCCACAAATCCCCTCAAATCTGATTAATGTGATCACTGTAAGTGGCCCCGACAGGATTCCGCCCTGATCAGTAAAACTAATATTCAGATATGTGTCGATATGTGATGGGACTATAATCTATGGGGGTGGCCCATTTTCAATTGGTGCCCGGCACAGCAGTTGTCACAGTTGCCGTGGAAACCAGAGGTCACCGACCTGTTTGGTGGGATTAAAATCAGATTACCAAAATGTCCTCCTGTGTGTGTGTGTGTGTGTGTGTGTGTGTGTGTGCATAGAAAGGCTTTAAGCTTTTAAATAGGGTTGAGAAGGTCTTGGTTGCTGCACAGGCACCGTTTGAGCTTTAAAGTTTGAGGAAAAATGTCAATTTACCACTTTGAGGAGCCAAACAGGAGCTGGGGCTCGGTATTTAGGAGATTCCCTCTTTGTTTGTGCGGTCTGGGGACGTCTTCGTGCATGTGGCAGAACCAACAAGGAGAATCAAGGAGGAGATGCGTTCGTATCCAGAAACCGAGCCCCCCCACTTCCCAGACAGGAACGCTCCCTGTTTGGTCTGACGAAACCCAACATTCCTCATAGTTTCCTCCCTCTGTCTGAAAAAAAACCCCCAACCTTCTGAGTGACATTTTGGAAACTGGGAATGAAAAGGATAGCAGCCTGACGGGGATATGTAAACTTCATCAGCTCTTCCTCAGCATCCAACTTTATTTGGCAAAAATCGGCCGCGGAAAAAAAAATCTCTGATCCTGATCGACTCCGGTCGGGATCGACGTGATTTAAAGGCGTACAAACAAATGCATTATCAGCTCCATGCCTCCACGTAGGAAACACATAATATTCTCTTTAGCTATAATGTACAGATATGAAACAGTGGATGGATCCTGGCTGTAAACCTGTAAACAGGGTGTAGAGGGAGGGTTCCTCAGCTCCTGGGTGAAGGTTTGAGCACGTGCGTGCAGACGTCTCCTGGAGAAGATGAATGGCAGCGTTGAGCCAGAAGCCGTCAGGTCGCTCCTACACAGCAGCCGATCAGCGTCGGACGTCATCCACGAACACGGGTTCGTGTTTCTCCCCGGCTCACGTGGGGATACGAGGGGCCAAGCGCAGCCCTCCTGACGGCATCACTCCCACGGTAACATCTGCCATGTTGGATCCGGAGGGAACCGTGTGAACGCCTCCGCGTGACAGCAAATTAGGCCCCCGTTTGTACGAAAGGGGAAAGCGAGACACGACGGCTTTGAAAGAGGGTTGAAGCGATTAATCCTCTTAATTGTTCGTGGCACCGCTTTTGTCTGCAGAGGAAAGAAAACATGGAAAGGAGGAGTCGTCGGAGTGAGGAGACACGGTGGAAATGAAAACAAGGAGCAAAGAGGCGCTCATGAGTCTCAGTTAGAAGCGTCAAAGAGCTGAACTCCCAGCTGACCGGGTCGAGGCGGGAAGACAACAGCAGCGGCAACAACAGCCACTTCCAATCCGGAGCAAAGCCGACCGTCCTTCTCTTCATCCGTAGCGGCGGCGCGATGAAAAAGCCAGACGTGAACGGGCATCTGCTCAGCCTCAGCCGGCGATAACAGATCGGAGGTCTGTAATTCTTCCTCCAGCAGCCCCACACGTGTTGTTCTTGGCACGGCCGGGACGCTTTTCCAAACTCTCACATTGTTATGTTGTTTTTAGTAGGAAACAAAAGAGATGCAGGTGTGTGTGTGTGTGTGTGTGTGTGTGTGTGTGTGTGTGTGTGTGTGTGTGTGTGGACATAAAATCTATACACAAAAACACAGTACTCAGTGTAACTGCAGCACTCTGCAGGGTCCACGCAGCTGCCAAAGAAAAGATAGAAATGATGTTTGAAAAATAAAGGCCCTTATCAACAGAAGGGGGGGGGGGGGGGGGGTAGGAGCAGGTCTGCTTGTTTTATTTGTGTTTGCCCCCCCCCCAAAGGTGTTGTATGTCCATCATTCCCAACCAAACAATGGGCCGCCGGTCCATCAGACACCATCCATTGGGCCACTCAGCTTTCACACTGAGGCGTCAGTAGCAGCGACCCGACGTGCACGTGTTTGGACTGTGGGAGGAAACTGGAGCACCGAGAGGATACCCAAGCAAGATCCGGTACAGAGGCCCAGAGCTGGACCGTTCTGGGAACCGCTGCTCCCCCTGGTCTCCCCCGACAAACCCAATTTATAGAACCGTCATCAGGAAATGACGCAACTTGCGCCTCTTTTTAGTAAAATATTTACAACAGAAACACTGTTAATGTCTGCAGGGACGGTTCCGACCCACTACTTTCAGTTTACTGCCCTCATTTCAGACGCGATCAACAAGCACGATGACGTCAGCGGGGGATCAAAGAGAACCCAAAGTTTAATCAGAAATGTGCTGTTCTACATCCTCGCGTTCGACAAGTCTTTTAAATTCCTCTGCGATGGGGGGGGGGGGGGGACATCTGTGCGCCACCTACATTGGTGGATTAAAAAAGGCGCGTGTGCACGCTGCGCGCACGTCATACACCGAGAATCTGCGCGTTCTGCCCTTCCTTCGTACACATATTGTAAATGACGCAAAAAGTGTGGGATTACATCCAAGCCAACGTCACGTGGGGAGTAAAGAAAAAGAAATAGGTAATTTTGGAAAGACAGATGAGATTTGAGGGTTTAAAGAGATGTAGGAACTTTTTATGTGTCCACAATGATTATAGATGTTTTGTTTTTGAACCCACACACACACACACACACACACACACACACCACACACACACACACACACACACACACACACACAACACACACACACACACACACACACACAGGGCAAATGGACTCAAACAAAGTGCTGACTTTCTCTCTCTCGCTCTCTTTCCAGGAAAGACGATGTTATCATTCCGATACCAAATTAGGTCAGAGCTGTTGGACGGAGAGCGTGGATGGAGGCTGAGGAGGCAGCAAGAACGTGACCTTGGCAACGACATTGGGCGAGTTTACCTGGGAAGGAGACGTACGTTTTATATGGAATATTTTCACATCTGGAAATCATTCGTGTTTGTGAAACTGCCTTTCCACCATTATAAAGTCCCCAGAACTATAGGAAGACCAGGTAATCCCGGGGTCATTTCTGAGCTCCAGAACCGCTGGGGACTTCCTGCCTGGCTTCCTGACCCACACGGTGCCGTCGTTCAGCCAGTTATCTTCAGAGAAGTGTCTGAGATAACCTGCTTTTTACACCAGAGGCGCTGCTTTGGAGTCGAGTTGAGGAGATTATTTACTGCCTGCTCGCTCCCTCCTCTCCTGCCTTTTGTCACTTTGAGTTTCCATTTCATCCTCTTTTCACGTTAATCTTTCTTTCCTTCCACCTCCCCCTCGCTGCTCTGCTGGCCACAGCTCTTTGAAGTTGTTATTCCACCATATAAAGCGTTGGAAACACTGACGCTGCCGAGATACGACGCGGGCCACATGTCGCTGTGACTGACGAGGTGCATTAGAAAGTGAGGAAAACTGGGTCTGAGGCGAGCCGGGCCGTCTGTAGATCACCAAACCCCAGGAACCTTTGTGAAGACAACCTTCCACAAGATTCCGAAAGCTCTGTGATCTCAGCGGGGAAGGTTGTTTTCTCCTTTTGTATTGATTTGAAGTCTAATTGCTGCTTCTTTACAGGGATAATTGCAAACTGCTCGTTGTACAAGAACTTCTTCACTAGAAATTCTGCCTTTAGTGATTGTTGACATTCCATCATAGCCAGTAACCCCTGGAGGATTATGGGAACAGTATCGGACTCAATCCCTCATCCGTCCTGTGGTGGTAAAAACTCCAGGAGGAGGAGATGGTGCCGGATGACGTCACTATTTCAGTTAGCACGGTGGTCGGATGAACAATGTTTCAGCTTCATTGTGACACTTCCGCGCTGTCGGAACTTTCAGCAGGGCACAGGAACCTTTGGAGGAACCTCAGGTGATTCAGTTCTGGGTGGACTTCAGCTGCAGGTTGCAACATGATATTTCATAACTAAGTGGGAAGGTTCGGTACACAAGAGAGCTGTGGACAAACGGGCCCAGGGCCGATTCTCTTCATCTGATGGTGAACAGGAACCTTTTCTTTGATGGGGGAGAACTAAAGCTTGCTTTTTGTCTAAAATTCCAAACCCTGAACCTTTACAAAATACATTAGCAGGAGGAAAAGGACATTAAAGGAAGGAAGGAAAAGCAGTTTAAGTCTGTAGAAATTGTGTAAAGCATCAGGTTTGGTCCAGTAAAAGAACTAAAGTCCTGGAAAGTCCTACGAAAACATCACGTGACCTGCTGGCAGAGCCAAAGCCCGTCCAGCTCTGCCAGAACTGGACACCCAAACACGGCTCGTGTACCTGACAAGAGAATCCAGATGATATCTGGAGCTACGGGTTTACTGTCTGTTCCGTCAACAACTGAAAACATAAGAGGCTGCATCATTATTTTAAACAATTCTCACAATAAAATCAAGTTCACCCTGAGAATAGTTGAATTTCTTAATTGAAAATAACTTTCATCTGCAACAATTAGATTATGTCGACTTAAATAGAAACAAACTATGACTCTATAACAGACTCTGACAGGAGGACAAATCACAGCTCCGCATCTCCTTTATTTGCTCTCACCCTCATTTATCATCCTCAACATACTTTGCCCAAACACCTCCATGTGCAAACACGTTATTACTATAGTGAACGCAGGACAACTCACACCTCTGTTGACTTTAATACTAAGAGTTCGCTCCGAAGTCTAAACGGCTCAAAATAAACGAGGGGAACAAGCGGTGATCGCAAAACTGGGGATTTGCTTCCACCTTGCGGACACTTTGTGGAAACATCAGAAGGTTTAAGGAAAATAATATATTCTAACACGCTCGAATAATACAGAGACAATTGAGCTTCAATAAATGAAAAGACAAGTGTTATGTTTATTAAACATGGAACTGCAAGTATCCGTTATGTATATATGCATGTCTGTATGTGTATATGTATTATTATTATTATTATTATTATTATTATTAGTAGTAGTAGTAGTAGTAGTAGTAGTAGTAGTAATAGTAGTAGGAGTAGTAGTAGTAGTAGTACTATTGTTTTTGTTGTTAGTAGTTGTAGTTTCGGGTCATATTTATACTGTATATTTGGACTATTGTTGTCGTGGTCATAAACGGCCACTAGGTGTCAGTGTTTCGCAAGAAACAGCCTCACTGGGTTTTACGTCATCAGCTAGCTTTATGTGGGCATTAAAGTTAACAGGTGTTTATATGAACATATGTTCATTCTACATATTATGCACATATAAAATAGTTTTTCATTAGTCAAAGAAAAACATAAATAAAATAAAAATAACCGTTATTGATAATAGCTGTCAATGTGTCAGTGTTGGTGGAACAGACCGAACAGAGGCGAAGAGAATCAACCTTGTAGGTGCTGCATTATGTGTCAATAGCCTGCAGACTGATGGAACCAAACCTAAAAACAGCCTTTGTTGTTTACCTATGTGTTCCTGAGCTCCATGATATTGATAAAATTATTAATTTCAGACACTGGCATCGTGGAGTGATTACAGATGTCTCCTCATAACTTCAGGTTGAGGCAAAGCTGCATTAGAGTGACTCACAGTGGAAAGATGACACACCGACCTCTCCTCCTCACGACTACGTGATCCCTGTTTCACAAGACTTTTGATTAAACATGTATTTATCATCAGGACGCTTCAGAGGAAACGGAAACAGCCCGTTAAAATCAAAAGATAACCTCCAGTGAACCACGTGGCTATTTCTCAAGAGTCTAAACATTTCATTTTAGAGGAAACGCTTATTATTTCTACTAAAAAGTAAGATTTTCAAATAAATTCTCTGTGACGAGAGCACGTGAATACACTCACATAAATATCAGTAAATAATATTGCTATTTTTGGTCATGTGACACATAATACACCACTGTATTCCTTACTAGAACTGGCTACTAAAATTATTTTTAAAAATATTTTTGGCAAAAGCTGCTTTTGTTTAGCTTGTTGTGACAATCGGGCAACAAACATCAATAAATAACAGCCAGATCTTCCATTCTGGACAGTAACTCCAGCCACGATCTGACGGTCACAGCTATTACAGCTAATGCCAGTAAAGGAGATGAGACCTCTGGGGGGGGGGTCCATTACAAGGACCCCGTCACCCCGTGGGCGGCCCTGACAGCCAAATGGCTACTGTTGTTGTCAAACACGGGGGTTCCTTTTGCTTGCCACCCCCTCCCCAACGCGTCTAAGTTTGGGGTTGAGAAGCCTCGTTTGGACTGAACCCAAACGACCGAACCAACGTGCGCAGCCTTTACGTAACTGCGAGCGCATCCAGCGTCGCCCGAATAAAGTGCGAGCTGACGCGGCCGCCGGAAGCGCCTCCGGGCTATAAAACAAAGTTCGGGCTCCTCTGGTTCGGTCTCTCGGGCTTCCCCGCTGGCGCGTCAGTGACGGAGGTGCGGTGGGGAGGTGCTGGCGGTGGATCCGCAGGACTTGGTTCACCACCACGCCTCATAACGGTGAAGTTGGTCAGCCATATTGACTGTCTGCACCTCTTCTCCAGGCGGAGGAGTCTCCAGCAGCGAGCGGTCTCAGCGCGCAGCGCGTCCGGTCACCAGCGCAGAGGACGGCCAGGCGCTATTTTTACACGCCGTGGATATAAAAACTAGTGCTGCCTGCTGGAGGGGGGGGCGGGGGGGTTGACAGTTGGACGCATCCTCTGCGCAGCCAGGCGTTCGAGGTGAGTTCGCTCTCATTTAAGCCGTTCAGATGAGGGAGGATTTATTTTCTTCTCTTGGCTGCGGGAGCGGATCGCGGTGTTTCTAAGCCGCCGCGTTGGTGACATCAAGTTATCTCGTATTTGACAGAACCGTGGTGCCGCCGGGGGCTCTTTATTTCTACCTTCATTCCGGCTTCTTGCGCGTTTCAGGACGGGTGAGTGAACCGGTGTCACTTTGCGCCGCGGTGCCGTGTCAGCTATTACGCAACAGAAGCGGGCTAATTAGGTGCAAAATAATCACCGTAATGTCGGCTCGACTCGGGTATCTGCTGCTTTTCACGCATTCCCAACAGTTTTCTCCGCCAGCCCGCTTCGTCCACCTTGTTTATTTCACCGCTCGAGCGTGGACGTTACCGGGTCCGTGCGGGTCCCGGGGGTGCGTTTTTAACCCCCGCCGCAAGTAAGCGAGCGGCTCTTTTGTCGAGCTCGGAGCGGAAACAATGTTTCTTGCGTGCTTTGCAACTTTTTTGAAGCGGCTCCTGCTGCTGACGGCGCGCCTTTTCTTTCTGGAACAGCAGCAGCAGCTAACGGACCATTTGGCGATAAGCGCGTTCACGGCCCTCTGTTGACGTTCGTGACGTGTCCGTTGGCGCTCTGAGCCTGCGGTCAGCTCAGATTCCGTTTATTATGTTTCTTTTTTCTTCCTTTTTTTTAAAACCACTGACAACTTTGATTGCGTGGCTTTGAGGCTTAATCTGGCGCCGGTTACCGGTTTGAAGCAGCAGGAGTTGAGTGAATTATACTAGTTCCTGTTTGTCAGAGACGTGAGAAACAGACTTTTATGCAGCTAATGACGCAGTACTGTATTGCAGGCCGGTGGAGCCTTTGCGCAGACCCGTATTCGGTGCCATTAGGGCGCCCACACATGATGCTGGAGGTCCATCTGGCACAAACAGACGCTCCGGCGGCTTCGTGGAACTGGGGCCTCTGATTGGTCAGCTGTCGGGAAAGGAGCGATTCTATTGGCTCTCACGCCTGTCGGTCAAATCCTCCTGTTGCACCCGGCCCCGCCCCCTCGCGGAGGGACCAAATTACAACTCATTTGAGAGAGAGGCCGGTCCGCTTCATGCCATCAGATAGCTTTGATGGCTGGTTTTAGATTTCTCTCAGCTATTTTCTGCAACCTGTTGAACACACCGGTGGCTGTAGACCAGGGGAGGAGAATGTGAGGTCATACTGGTCGATACTGGTGTTAATGGCTGAATTATGGAGGCTCTTTTCTCTTATTATGCAGCTTTATGGCGGATCAACTTACTTATGTAGTCAAATAACAATTATTTGGGCTGCAGAGATCAGGAAGTGCTCGTCATGTATGTAACTAAACACCTTTACTGCACTGTGGCATCATTCTGAGATATTTTGTATTTGCATCCACTTACATATGTCTGAATGAATTGTGTGGATTAAACCCGTAAATAGTGAAATATCTCCCCCGTTTACATCACATCACATTATTGTATGTCTAATAATCACCTTTCTTTTGATGGACTTGTGCCAAATGAATGAAAATGGCTCGTTTCAGAACTCACAGGCATGATCTGGCTTTTTTTTTCATCTTATTCTTCAGCGTCTCACCTCCGTCATCAATGGATCTGTTTGATTTCCCTCCTTTTCCTTTTTTACTCTGCCGCTGACTGAGTGAATTAGACCTGATGAGCAGTGAAGAATGGAGGAAACATGAATTACATGGATTATCAGCAGCCTTTGACTCATTTCTGTGTTGATTTCAGAACAGCAAAGAGGAACTGATGACGCCGTCATCTCAGATTTGAGCAATCACAACCATTTTCTCTAATTGTCTGTTTAGTCTCAGGAATAAATTCTGTCATATCGATAAAAGTTATTCATTCCTCATGAGTTTCTTCTAAAAATGAGAAGTTTCTGGTCTCTTTTCCACCATTTCTGGATTCAAACGCATCGATTCTCATCGTCCTCATTGTCATGATGTTAGCTTGGAGGTTTGCTCACAATGTTGCTCCATATTTTCTTCTTCTTCCTCCTCTTTTTATCACAGAAACCTTTGATTTTTGCCATTTGTCTGTCCTCGAATCCAACATTTGAGTTAAGAAGCCCCTCCTTACCGCCCAAAGCCCCCCCAGCTTTAACAACATGGAATTAAAAGTGACACTCTGTGTGTGTGGGTTCAGCATCGACACCCTGAACCAGCCATTTGTGCTCTCTGACGTTCCCTCCCGACACTGTTGAACAAACAGCCTTGTTGTCAGAGAGTTGTTACTATTTCCTGTTGCTGCAACAGTTGGTAGGTGCGGCGGTGCTGCTGTTCGGGGCTGGTTTCTCACATTTTGTCGGTTTTGTACCACATGTGTATTTACCTTCGTGAAGAAGACTGAAAAAAGCACCATTTTCATATATTTCCACATCCATCGTGTCAGTCTTGAATCCAACGTGCGACTTTACTTCCAGCTTAGGGGACCTTTTGCGTTCTCTTGCGTTGCGTAGCCGTGACAGGTGTCAGAGTCTCTGCTGTGTAATAACTACGAGCCTTTTGCAGCGGAAAGCTGCTGCTGATAAGAAGGTGTGAAGACGCAGACTGAACACAGTTATTTTCTTCCCACCAGCTTTGGTTTAACACGATAAAAGAGTCAGTCGGTCTGATGACTGGAAGCTCGTCGCCACTGACTGTGGAAAATAGGTGAAATCCATGTAGAAAATCCCGAAAAACCTGCAGGATTTGTTATTTTTTTCTCCTGCTGTGCAACACAGCCAACGACGAGGATGAAAGAGTGAGACGTGCACAGAGAAGAGGTTGTTTCTGCATGAATGGAGACCTGGAAGCTGCATCCATTTGGGAGTGACAGACACACACAAGCAGGCCCTGGAGGCACACGCATCCAGGTTTACGAGAAACAGCAGATTTATGCTGCAGGGCACACACACTGTAAAGCTCAGTGTGTGTGTGTGCGTGTGCGTGTGCGTGTGTGTGCATTTGGAACAGTAGTCACTTTCACCTTGGTGAACCAACCTGATCCATCTGCAGAATGAAAACAAAGTAGAAATGCAAAAATCCAGAACCAGGAGCTCCAGAACGCCAGAATCTTTTAGTTGCCGTCAGAGCTGCGGTTACTTTAATCTTCAGGGTCTTCAGCATCTCCTGGCTGCAGGTATGTGGGTCGCCACCAGCTCTGAATCCTAAACTATTCCTCCGCTCAGTCTTCGCCCTTTCAGACACGTTTGTCCTCACGCTCACTTCAGATCAGGGAGAACATCAGCAGGGTGACTCAGCTGATAAACTCGCCAGAAAACACATGTGTGTCGTTATTGATTCCAGCTTCTTTAAATCATAGTGTTTTTCACCTCAGTGTTCTGATGACGCGTCCACGTCTGTGTGGTGTTTTATTTTTATACGCGGCCGCTGCTGCTGTATCAAGTTGTCTGTCAAAGATATTCAAATCTTTTCACAGGTCTTGTTCTGTTCTGCTCCGCCATGATGCCGCCGAGCGTCAGGCGGAGACGTTTTCTGACGTTTACTGGACACGTGTTCAGCATCCGATGAACTGAATTAAAGATCAGTGATGGCACTTTGCATTGAAACCGTGTTTCTTCTGTTTGGATTCCTCCCTTTGTTCTGGTTTCCAGTTCTCCGCCTGTTCTCTGCCAACCAGGATTGCGAACGCTGCCTATAAAGGATTTGTTTCCGACGGGATTTTAAAGGACGAAACTCTCCCTTATGTGGCACATCAAAGGGAATTTCCTGAAGCGGGGCCATGTCTGATTAGTACAATCTCTAATGGGGATTATAAAGTTGGCAGTTTGCAGCAGAAATCATCAGCACATTTCAATATTTAAATCTCACTCTTAAATACGTAGAAAATGGAAACGAGTAGAACATTTTATGGGGAATTGAAATGAAAGCAGATGTTTAAGGTGTTATTACAACACCAACGCTGTGGCATCCTTACGTTCCCAGTTCTTTGTAGACCAGGAGGAGCCTCCCCAGCAACAACCAGATCAATGGAAGCGTTCTCTCTCAGTCCATTAGTGGCAGCTCCTCATCTATGATAGCGTCCGTTACTCAATTTAAACACATTTTGCCGCCATTTAAAGATACCAGATGAAATTTGAGGTGAACAGGTTCCTCTAAAGCCGGGCGAGTTCCTAAAACGTCTCACTGGAAACCAGCCACAGCAGCGTCACACAGTGGTAGAGCTGCATTTCTTTCAGGATTTAAATTTTGCACTTGAAGACCTGAAGGGTAAAGTTTGAAATGAATTCCCGGTCCCTGTGCTCTGACATTTGAGAAGTCTATTTCCGTCCCCTCACAAGGATCTGGCACCTTTGGGGAAGCCACCAACTCCTCCCTCCGTTTCAGATTCTTCTGAATTAGCTTTTTCACACTAGCCTCCATTTTCTAGGTGACGTCACTGGCTACAGAGTGAGGCTCCACATCGTTTTGAAAAGTTCTCTAGTCTGGAGCAAACGGTAGAAATGAAAATCTCACAAATCATTTCTGCTTTTCTATTTTTAGACCTCTTCCTGTTAGCAGCTACCTCCAACGTTCGTCTCTTTTTTCACTTTCCCAGGCTGGTTGCCTAGATGCAAAAACAGCTCCAAACCCCGCTAACTTCATGGGGATTGTTTTGCTAATTTTAATAAAGAAGGGAACAAACCTATTTAACCTTTTTTGCTGTTATGTCACCCATAACAACCAGCACTGTAGGCAAGAGTTACAGGAACACAGTTACAGGAGCTACCCACCTGGGAAACGCTGCCAGGAACTAAATCTCCCCCGGGGGCAGTTTAGCTGGTCGCACTCGCACCAACAATAGGAAACATGCAGAAGCCGACTAACAAACACAATATTCAACACTGAGGAACTGATTAGCAGAACTAAAGAGCTGCCAGAGCTTCTAATATCTGTTTTATCTGGCATTTTAGAAATGGTAGGTGGACAAACACACACAAAAACCTTCCTCTAAGTGTGTAGAAGTTCCTCTGGTCGTAATGACACACCAATTTATTCAAGTGTATGGGGTTTGAAAACGAGGCTGAAAATGAAGGTTTTTGTTGAAAATGGTGCATTTGTTGTCTGCTCTCAGGCTCTGGTGCCCCGGAGAGGAGCACGAAGACGGACGACGATTTCTTTCTGTTTCCTCAGCAACAGGGGAGCGGCGGGGAGAGGAGCAAGATGCCCAAACCGGTGAGCACCTCAGCTTCTCCTTAATCCTAAAGGATTAAAATCTCATGTGCTGGACGCTTCAGAACAATTTGGCAGAACTGCTGTTGTCTGTCTGTGCAGCATCTGTGGCTCATTGTTAATCCTACAGACGACCTTTTCCTTTGTCTTTTCCTGGATTCTAACAAAGCAACGTCTTTGGCAAAGTTGCTGGTGGTGTTGGAAGTATTAGAAACGATCTCCCCAAACATCAGGGTCGTGTCCTGACTCTGTGTGTGTGTGTGTGTGTGAACCTGCACCCTTGGCTGAAAGTGGTGCTGTGCTCTTTGTTGAAGGAGGGTCAAGTTTCTGGCCGAGAAGAGAGGTTAACTATGCGTGCGGCTCTAGTTTCAGGCTCTGATACGGAAATAATAGCAATAAGGTATCGCTGAATATTCTTACAGGAAGCTCTCTCTGTTTCTCTCTCTCTCGCTCTCACACACACACATACACACACACAGAGGGTCATTTTGTGGAAGCGTCCTGTCAAAGCGGGCGGACACAAAGAGGGCTTTCTCGGCTCTATTTTTGGACCGAGGACAGTGGGGGCTTTCATGTCCCTCTGACATAAACACATAGACTGTGTTCGCGCCGCGGCTTTAATAACAGGATTAGTCGGGTCGACCTGAAGCTATTTATTTTATTGCCGTTGCCTTATTTCCAGGAACTGCTGCGATCTATTCAGTGGCAAGTCTGCAATGAAAGTTTGATTCTTTTTTTTTTTTTAGAAGCCAATTTTCACAATTCTTCACTTTAAATCAGAAATGTTCGCAGCAAATGAATAATAAATCGCTGGAGGCCGATGAACCGCAGGTGTTGCCTGCTCTCCCCGGCTGCTCACACCATTATCTACAGGCTGCCAGCGATTGCACTGAGCCTCTGGTCATCAATCTCAGTAATGGGGAATTAGACCAGACCTAATTCCTGGAAAAAGACCAGGGCCATGTGATGGAAAAGCAGGGAGAGGAGGAGGCTGAGAGAGGTTCTGAGAGAGGTGCAAACTAAGAGAGGACGGTGGGATGAATGGGAGACCATCAGAATCAGAGGAGCTGGAGTGAGTGGGATCGTGTTTCTAAAACATAAGTAAATTAGATTCTTTAACTTTTACGCGCCGGCTGGAATAAATCAGAGGGAAACGTCTGGAAAGGAAGATGCGTCGCTCCTGAGCCTCAGGAGTGAAACCCAGTTTAGGGAGGAGGCTGCGGGATAAACAGAGACAAAGGGATGAAAGCGGATTTGGGAGCGAGGGCTGAGTGACGGGCACTTTGTTCAAATCCACTCCAGAAAAAATGACACCCGAGCCGCCCTCGAGGGGAACTTCCACTCCGGTTACCCCGGTGGGATGAGCTTCGGCGTCAGGCCCGGCAGTGGGACAGTAAACGCATCATCCCTTTCACCGTCTCAGCTGTGCGTTCAGTAGCTGTTTCGGCCTTAACAACACTTAAATGTCACATCGGATTAAAAGCTAAAGCTGAGCCCCCCCCCCGGACATGCTTTTAATCACCTCACTGGCCTCTTTAGCTAATATAATACAACACAAGGCAAATAAAACAGGGAACAGAGAGAAATCAGATTGACAGGGAACAGATTGGTTCTGCAGGTGGGGCCTGTAAACCCCCCACCAGAGCCTTGGGCACGCCATTAACATGAATTTGTAGGTAAATAAACCTCCTCCAGGCTGCAGTTCACCTCTGGAGATGTGCACGCTGTCCGTGTCAGCAGGATAACCAGGGTCAGAGGGTGAACCGGAGCTACTGTGCGTCTGAACTACTGCCTGAACTCGGTGTTCATGGCAGCCTTCTTACCCGCTTTGATTCAAATTCACATAAATCCTCATGATCACAACCTAATTTGAGGCATCTCTGGTGACTCAATCACAGCTAAGGTAGCGATGGGAGGCGGTCTTCAGGCTCCGCTGTCGGGGTCTGTGAAGGTGCATCGATGACGGCAGATTAAGGCCAGAACGTCTTAGTTTTGACTAAACTCTCCCGTTAATGTGGCAGCTGTCAGAGAATTTTACACGTACGACACTAACGACTTTGTTCATATGTGACTTTTGCCACAGGAGCTCTGCGCTCACCTGACAGTTGGGCTCCCCGAGAGTCCGATTACATTAAATTCAGACCAGCGCCATGTTGAAAGGGATCCAGAAAAGTTACAGCGTTAAACCCTCAAGACGTCGGGCCCTTTTTAACCAACAGCACCAGCTTGTTTGTCCAGATAAAACTGACGGATTACAGCTAATGTGGCCGTTCTAATGAGGAGCAACATAGACAACACAGAAAACATGAAATCCCTCCACCCGCACCATGTTGTCTTCAGATGTTTTATTAAGCGTGTGTGTTTACCCAGTGTGTGTGTGTGTGTGTGTGTGTGTGTGTGCGTGCTCCAGGGTGTGATACGTGATGGGACATCGTGCATTATTGATTCATCTCTGCGTTTTGCACATGTTGCCCCTCCTGGTGATGTTGTCTTAGGAGGTAATTCGGGGGCTTTTGAATATTTAAAAGGACTGTTTTCATTTATATAATGGGAATTATTCAAGTCACTAAATCTAATTAGAGGGAGAGTGTGAAGTTCACCACCTCACCCCCCCCACTGAGCACTAAATGCAGCTTTAATGGAATGTTGAAGCAACAACATTAACGTTTAAAGTGGTGCTCAGCAAACATACTGAAGTCTGGAGGCAGCCCAGCCCATCCCATCCCAGACCAGGCCAGCCCAGGCCATTCCAGACCAGGCCAGGCCAGGCCAGGCCGGACCGAATCCATTCGAGCCAAAGGGTTTTACTGAAAACAGACAAACAGTGACAGGTTGACAGCTCTGCAAAAGAGGCAGAAACTGGGGTGGGATAGAAAAACAAGACATATCTGCTGACACATCAGGTCGTGTCCCAACTCCTCCTCCTCTTCAGGCCGAACGGGCTCAGACATCTGTCTGACATTGTTCTAAGCTCTCGCGTGCACGGCGCCGCGGGATCGAGTTTGCAAAAAAAAAAAAAGAAACTGTCTGAATCAGTAAAGCGGAGTCGGAAGTGGTTTTAAGAAGGGAAAGAAGAGCGGCGGAGAGGCTTCTGAAGAGGAAATATTTGCGCGCGAAACAGCAGAGGTGTGGAGAGAGGAAGTGATGCGTGATGAGTGGAACCGTGGCGAGCAGACGCTAGGATGGGCGGCGATAAAGCCTCCGTTAACCAGCTTAGCTGCCATCAGCTTTTAATTTTGGCCGTCTGAGTCGCCGTCGCTCTCACACACAGGCGGCAGGTGGGCGGCAGGCGTGGGTGGCCTCCGCCTCAACACGCTAAGCTACTATTTAGCTGTCACTACTCGGAGTGAGGAACAGGGAGGATGTTGGTAAACACAGCCAGCTCACACACACACACACACACACACACACACGCATGCAAAACCTCCTGAATTCTAAAGCAACAGAACAACCACACACAGCAGCTCCAATCCTGACGCCCTCGTTGACTTTTACATAATAAACTGCAGCATCGGAGGTTGTCGCTGCGTTTATCATATCTGACACATTATTACGTGTTATTAAGCATAGTAGTGGTGGAACCTTTGCAGATCTGTGGCTTAAACCAACTGCAAGTACTTATTTTAATTCAGAACATCTTTTAATGCCAAAATGTCCCGACTGACAGCTTGGCCGTAGTTCTTTCCTCTCACGTGCACATGTTACCTTCATTTACTTGTGTTTAAGAGCAACTCTCCTCCGTTTCGGTTCCATTCAAACGGCTGCGGGAGGATTCATTAAAAAAAGATTACGTTTGTTTAATATTTCACGGCTCGCAAGACGCAGTAAGCAGCCCGGACTCAGCTTCCGAGGGAATAATGCCTTTCTATAATTGGACGTGTGTCCTGGTTTATTACCGTAGATGCACGATTTAACCTGGATTTGCCAGGATTGACTGACTGGACCAGAACTCAGCGGTTCATAGAAACACACCAGTGTGAAGTCATGTGACGGCACGGTCCCTCTTTCCTTATCTTGCATGTGTGAAACATGTGAACACTGAGGGGATTTTCTCAGCGGCCGCGCGACTGTTATCTGCCATCGTGTTGCTGCTATCATCTGGAAGACATGCCGCTTTCTCACTGCATCTCTCACTTCTGCGTCGGACTTTAAGAGAACCGATATTCACACGTTCTTCTCGTCTGCCTCTTCGACCGGTCCGGCTTGTTTCTCGGCTCAGGAGGGGTCAATCGTGCCAAGGTGATCCTGGCAGGAGTTAAATCCCTCCTCTGAATGCCTTGCAGCAGCCACAGGAGAGAAGCTCAATTATAGTCAAGCACAAGGGTGTTGCCGTGGAGACGTTATCAGCCAGGACTTGACGCGCAACAATACGTTTGCAATGAGAAGAAATGCGGCGTTCTAATATTCTGTGCAGAGGCAGCATATGGCTGCATTCCCAATGGCGTGACTGCACACACACACACACACACACACACACACACACACACAACACACACACACACACACACACACACACACTGGATTTCTGCTGGGTATGAGCTTCTATCTTATTGTCCATTTGATCGGTAGCTTAATCAATACTGTTACAAAATTACAAAAACCCTAACCCTAAACCCTAATCAAGTTGATTGATTTATTATTAAACATATTTATAACATATATGGATAAGAAGACTAAAGATTTCCTTTCTACGGCAACACAGCACATTTCAGTAGCAAAGTGGGGATATTTTTAGGAAGACAGGGCAACCTTAAAGGTCTGTGTGAGGGTCAAGACTTGGTTATAATCTGGTTAAATTTAGACTAATGCCCAGGTTATTTTCTGTCTGTGGAAGTCCCCACAATGGCAGAAGTCCTAAAGTGTGTGTGTGTGTGTGTGTGTGTGTGTGTGTGTGTGTGTGTGTGTGTGTGTGTGTGTGTGTGTGTGCGTGCTCCAGGGTGTGCTCCAAGTGGTGTTTTTGTATCGAATTTTTCAGGTCACTTGAGATTGTCTTTTTTTGACTGCTGCTTTCTGGTGATTGATGCACTTTGGTCACCTCAGGCTTTGTCTCGTCCCCACTTTCCTCTTTTTGTCACACACACACACACACACACACACACACACACACACACACACACACACACACACACTGATGTAGCTGTTTCACACAAAAGAGCAGTTATGAGCATCCTCTTGACCATTGTTCATCTATTTTGTACTCTCGCCCTGTCTGTCTGTGTGTGTGTGTGTGTGTGTGTGTGTGTGTGTGTCTGTCTGTCTCGCTCTCATTTCTTTTCTCTTTTTCTTGATCTATGCGAGTTAGTACAGATTATTCATCCTCTCTACTTGAGGATTTATTTTATGGTGTCTATGTGCTATATGGTATGATATGGTTATTACGCGTATCAACACGAGGAGGCCAGTTCTCACCCCTCGTTGTCCCTCCCTGCAGATCAATGTGCGCGTCACCACCATGGACGCAGAGCTGGAGTTCGCCATCCAGCCCAACACGACAGGAAAGCAGCTGTTTGACCAGGTAAGAGCAACATTTGTGCTTATTCATTTATTTCCAGGGAACTCTGGAAGAATCACCGTTTGTTATCCATTACTAATGAGAAGCAGAGCAGAGGGAGTGCCAGTGCCAGTGGGTGCTTGGCTGGGTCCGGGTCCGGCCTGGTTCCGTATGGGGACGACAGACACACCGTCCTTTGTTTAAACTGTGAGGACAGCATGAGTGTATGAGTGTCGGCCGGGCCTGTGGGTCGTTAGTGTGTCGGGGAGGTCAAAGGGCAACATTCAGGATTGTCCAAAGATGAAATGAAAGGTTGGTTTGAAGGAACTTTGATCAAATTAGCATCGTGCTGGTATGAACGTGTGTTTCTCCCCAAGAGTCCCCGCTCAGAGCGGAGAACTTTCCAGCCACGAGGAGCTCTGAGACAGAAAAAGACAGAAAAAGACAGAAAATTTCAATTTGTGGGGGATTTTTTCCCATCGTCTTCAGCAAGATTTGGACCGTTCAAAGCTTCTTCAGTGGGAAAGTCGCGGAAGGTTATAGGTTTGCAGCTGCCCCTGGGTTTGACGATGGTGGCGCTCGGACGCTTGTGCGTCGGGTCCTCTTGCATCATCTTCTCCTTGACCTTTTGACCCCAGACTCCTCAGGAGAGCCGCAGTTCCACCGTGATCAACTGTTCCACTATCTCAGAGACCATGTGTCTGGTGGAAACTTGTGCTTGATGGAGAGGCCAGACCTGGGCCTTGAGCCTGGTCAAACACACACACACACACACACACACACACCACACACACACACACACACACACACACACACACACAATAATCAAATGAAGCCAGACACCAGCCTGTAAGCGTCAGACCGCGGACGCTCCAAACCTCCTGCCGAGCCGGGCTTTTCTGTCACTTTCATGTTTCGTCCCATCCTGATATTTCTGTATTATTTAATCACATTTTTAGGATTTGCTTTTAAATCCCGCCACGCCCGCGGAGCTGCCGCAGCACGCCGGATCTCCGGCGTCGCCGGGGGCCCCCGCGTGCTTGTCCTCATGTAAATGTGATTTATTCCTGCGTTACACTTGCAGCAGTTTGCATCGCGTCGCTGGTTTTGCCTGCAGTATTTGCATTTATGCACGTTTGAGGGACACGGGTATTTAACGTGTTTATGTGAGCAGCTTCACCACGTCTGGGGCTGAGGGGTAGTTAATTACACGAGAGTGAGTGTTGCTGTATTGACTGTGTAAATCACATTAGAGTCTGAGAAAGCAGCCACCTCCCCCCGGGGGGGCCCCCGGCTCTCTATCTGTCTCCCAGTGACAAACCATGTGAGTCTGTGTTGGTGTGTTTTTATTTGTAGATTACATTCAAATAGAATAAACTCCCAGTTCAGAAGGATCAAACTTTATACAGCAGCTCACTGTATTTTCCGCTCATTTTGGAAGGACGAGAACTTTAATTCCGCAACTTTTGTTCAAAACTTTGCTGACAGTTTGGCTGAAATGTCGAGCTTTTGATTTAAAACCACTGCTCAGAGCTTCTTTATGTGGTTTCAGGTGGTGAAGACGGTGGGACTGAGGGAGGTCTGGTTCTTTGGTCTGCAGTACACCGACAGCAAAGGCTACAGCACATGGCTCAAACTCAACAAGAAGGTGAGACCCCAAAAGGTTGTTCAGATCCCTTCCTGTGTATTTTAGTGTCACAATCTCTTCCCCGACTTTGAGAAGAAAACAAACTTTATTCAAGACACAGTAGTTTGAGTGTTCTTTGGGGGTGTTTCTCTCCAGGTGACCCAGCAGGACGTGAAGAAGGAGAATCCCCTGCAGTTTAAGTTCAGGGCAAAGTTCTTCCCAGAGGATGTTTCAGAGGAACTCATCCAGGAGATCACACAGAAACTCTTCTTCCTGCAGGTACAGTTTTACTGTAGGTGACTGCATTTTAAACGTCTGATACCAGTCTTTCACTGGCATTTATAATGTGATTGGGACCCCGTGTGTGTGTGTGTGTGTGTGTGTGTGTGTGTGTGTGTGTGCAGGTTAAAGAGGCCATCCTGAACGATGAGAACTACTGTCCTCCAGAGACAGCTGTTCTACTG
This sequence comes from Takifugu flavidus, assembly GCF_003711565.1. Classification (NCBI taxonomy): domain Eukaryota; kingdom Metazoa; phylum Chordata; class Actinopteri; order Tetraodontiformes; family Tetraodontidae; genus Takifugu; species Takifugu flavidus. The sequence goes on along the minus strand of NC_079520.1, from coordinate 2,480,340 downwards.
GCCTCCTACGCCGTTCAGGCCAAATACGGAGATTACAACAAAGACCTCCACAAGCCCGGATACCTGGCCTCTGATCGCCTGCTCCCACAAAGGTACACCCCCCCCCCCCACACACACACACACACATACATCATGTGACTCAGACGATGCCACCGTGACATCACGAACGATTACGCAACATGTAGAGAGATGCGCTGACTGGTCTGAACCTGTGTTTGGGGATTTTGTAACTAATTTAAGAGGAAAGTGTTCATATAAAACCCGGTGAAGAAGGCAGGAAGTATAAAGAGCTGAAGGAATGTACGCTTTTATAGTACATCACACCATGCTAGGGACCTTTGCTGTACTGCCATTCCAATTTTTACTGCACGGAACTGACAGACACCTCTGCCTACCTTCATGCAGCCTCAGCTCTTTAGAATAGTGAGAATTTGTCATTTTTAACCAATCCAATCCAGTTTTATGGTTTTTAATGATTTTGCTCGTGATTTTGCTCTTGTTATGCGTCCCTTAGAGTCCTGGAGCAACACAAACTAACAAAGGAGCAGTGGGAGGACAGAATACAGACCTGGCACGAGGAGCACAGAAGCATGCTCAGGTGTGTGTACGTGTGCGTTCTTGTTCACGTTCTGTTTTTGGCTGGTCCTCACAACTTCAAAGGTTCGATTAACGGTCAAGATATATGTTCTTTTAAGGTCAGAATTGGGTTTAGTTCGGGGTTATCGTTTATTTGAGGGGGAGGTGGAAAAATGCCCGGGGAATGTAAAGGTCCTCACAATGATAGCAATACAAGTGTGCGTTTGCAAGAGAGATAAAGCAGTAGATGCTTGAAATTTTTGAAAATTTGGAAATCCTGACTGTGTGTGTGTGTGTGTGTGTGTAGGGAGGATGCAATGATGGAATACCTGAAGATAGCTCAGGACCTGGAGATGTACGGCGTCAACTACTTTGAAATTAAAAACAAGAAGGGCACAGAACTGTGGCTCGGGGTCGACGCCCTTGGACTCAACATCTACGAACATGAAGACAAGTAACCATGGCAACACTATCATCCCTGAATACATTAAAAGCACCTCAGTCATCTAATGGATAAGGACAAATAATAAATTGCTGCCGTCACAGGCCGAATACAAAGCTCACACTCCGATGGCGTCAGAGCAAGCAGCAGTACCGAAACCAAATCCGCCCTATTTGCAGCTCCGTTTCCATAGAAATGCAAGTTTACCTTTGAACATGCGGACTAGAGCTGACAGAGAGGGAAGGGTAACTTAGATTCATCTGAACAGTCGTGGGAACAGCACTGAGCAGAAAAAAAGAGGAATAAAGAGAGGCTACAGTAATCACTAAAAAAAGTCCCAGTCCCGGTTATTTTGGGGAGATTTCCTGCTGTTGTTGCGTCACCGACAGCTGTGCAAATACATTTTCATTTGAATTAAAAGCAGATCACTCAAAAGTTAAAGTGATAACATATTTCATTTGGTTCTCTTAAGTCAAAAAGCTTGTCACATGAAGGTTTTGACCTTTCCCGTAGAGCTGGTATTCAAATCAGCTTCTTCAGTGACTCCATAAACCATCAATTAGACCACAGCGCCATCTGTCGGTGCCGAGGAGAACCGCTAAAGAAACAGTTAAAAACGAATCAAAGAAATAAATAAACTGTCAACTGACCTTTGTTCGGATTGTCACCGCAGGCTGTCACCAAAGATCGGCTTCCCCTGGAGCGAAATCAGAAACATTTCCTTCAATGACAAAAAGTTTGTCATCAAGCCCATCGACAAGAAAGCTCCAGTAGGTGTTGGACCGCCGCTCGGCGGGTCACGCTTTTAAACCACCCCGCATATATTCACCATGTTTTTCACCACGTAGGACTTTGTGTTCTACGCGCCACGGTTGCGGATCAACAAGCGCATCCTGGCGCTTTGTATGGGAAACCACGAGCTGTACATGAGGAGGAGGAAGCCCGACACCATTGAAGTGCAGCAGATGAAGGCTCAGGCCAGAGAGGAGAAGCACCAAAAACAGATGGAGAGGTGCAAGATCATTACTGCTAGCCTCTGAATCATTCCTAACAATTAAATATAGGCATAAAAGCTTTAAATTAAGATAAAAAGAATATACCACGCGGTATTTAAAGCGACCCAGCGGTGGCTTGTATAATCAGGAGAGGCAAGAAAGAGCTGAGCGTTCGCTTCTGTTCCTCCAGAGCGCAGCTGGAGAACGAGAAGAAGAAGCGTGAGCACGCCGAGAAGGAGAAGGAGCGGATAGAGCGAGAGAAGGACGAGCTGATCGAGAGGCTGAGGCAGATCGAAGAGCAGACGCAGAGAGCCCAGAAAGGTACGAGCGCAACGTCCCGCCGAGCAGCGCAGCTCCGGGTCCTCATGTCTGAGCCTGTGCCCCAGAACTGGAGCAGCAGACCCGCAAGGCCCTGGAGCTGGAGCAGGAGAGGAAGCGGGCGAAGGAGGAGGCCGAGCGGCTGGAGAAAGAGAAGCAGGCGGCGGAGGAGGCCAAAACAGCCCTGGTGCAGCAGGCGGCTGATCAGATGAAGACCCAGGAACAGCTGGTAGCTACACACACACCAACCACACTCCCAATACGTTATAGCTACTTTGAAACGAATGTTTTCCAGTGTGTTTCTGTTTCACGTCTTCGTGAATAATGAACACGTTGGGAATGCTGCAACCTGCCGTGAATCACTTTTGAGAGAGCTTGTTTTTTTTATTACTCAACAGGCTGCTGAGTTAGCAGAGTTTACTGCCAAAATTGCTTTGTTAGAGGAGGCCAAGAGGAAAAAAGAAGAAGAAGCAACTGAGTGGCAACACAAAGTAATGTAACCCCCAGTTGTATCTGCTTTCTTGCATGACTGACGTGTAGGTTCTCCATTCTTCAATATTTAGCCTTTAAACCGGAAAAATATGTAGATTTAAATTGTTTTACTACTCGTCTTCACCACCAGAGGGCGCTGTTTACCGCAAAACGCCTATTTTTCCTAAAGGGAGCGTAAATTTACAGAGTATGTTATTCTTTTAAGGCAGAAATATATCTATAGACAAACTGAGAGAACTTTAGTTGAATAGAATGTTGTTTACATCAGCAACAAGCAGAACATCATGAGCTGTCAGTAAAGGTTCTTCATTTCAGGCTCTGGTGGCACAAGACGACCTGGAGAAGACCAGGGAGGAGCTGAAGACGGCCGTAACGGCCCCGCCGGCCCCGGAGCACGACGAGCAGGACGAGACCAACGCCGAGGCGAGCGCCGAGCTCCTCAGCGAGGGCGTCACCAGCCACCGTAGCGAAGAAGAACGCATCACCGAAGCTCAAAAGAACGAACGGGTCAAGAAACAGCTGCAGGTAGAGTAACACAAACCACGACCTCGTTACCTTCAGTAATCGCGGGGTCCACGATGAAGTGGCCTCACCTTCTCGTTCTCTGCCCTCTCTTCAGGCTCTGACCTCAGAGTTGGCAGAAGCTCGCGACGATAGCAAGAACACGCAGAACGACAAGCTGCACGCCGAGAACGTCAAGGCGGGAAGAGACAAGTACAAAACCTTGCGTCAGATCCGCCAGGGCAACACCAAGCAGCGCATCGACGAGTTCGAGTCCATGTAAAGCAGGGAGGAACGGCGGACGTGACGATGAGAGACAGTTAGTGTTATTGCCATGGCAACGCCTCACTATCTTTGCAAGGCCCAGAAACCGCTGCCACTCCAGGCGCTCCTGCTTGATTTTTCTATCCAGGAGAGAGAACGGCTAATGGGCTTTGTAGCTTCAGCCTCGCCAAAGCCTAGCAGAGTTCGGCCAACCACACCGCTACTTGCTTTTTTTTTGTAGAGCCCCCCCCCACCCCCACCCCCACCCCACCAACAAAGCACACATCTTCATTAGCAAGCAGCAGCAGATCCTTTCAGAGATGGACTTTTCCTTTTTATTTGACGGACAGTTTGAAAGCTTGCGTAGAAGATAACTGAACTGTTGGGGAACTGGACACATTTAGTTTGGGGCCGTGTTTTTAACGCAGCAAATTAAATTGGCAATTTGTAGCTTGTTGATGTTGCCAGCACGTTTGTTGCTAAAGCTTTAATGTCTGTATCTTACTTTTACTTCCTTCGTCCTCAGTTGGAGAATTTGAACAATTTGTTTTTGAAAATAGAAAACGCCTTATTTGTCTTATTTCCTTCCAATCTTCTAATATTTTTCAGCGCTGTCGCCGTCGTCGATCTGTTTGTTGATGTTGCTAACTTAGCTTTACGACTGCCTCTTTGGGCGTTGTCAACAAGCCGATATGCAAACTAAATTTGACAATATTACAATCTTACTGTGCTGACATTCGTAATTCAATACAGTTGTTCAGATATATATATTTTGGCCCATAATAAAGACAGAATTTATATTTCCAACAGTGGGTCCTGACTAAGATCGGATGTTGCAGTTTTTGTTATAAAATCCAATAAAAAGGCTGAATAATTTTGGATCTGCTCTTGGTTTCACATGCTGACAGTCATTTTTTTAATAGAATCCCTGTGGAACCTCACAGACACCGACACAATCACACACGAGGAAGGATCAAACAACTGTTTCCTTAGTTCAAGTATTCGTTTATTGATCTCTATGGCATAAATCAAGCTGCATTAAAGCTGGTTAATATAATACTGTAAAAGGACATTTGTTTCCCAGGCACTTCCTAAAACTGGCCTCAGACTAAATACTGAGAAACTGAGAGAACAAAATAACAGCGAGACAACAGATGCAAACAGTTCAGAATTAAAGATCCAGTGTGTGAGCTTAAGCAACTTTTAGCAGTGTACCTGCAAAATGATACCAACTGAACCGTCAAAACCTGCGTCTCACCCCTGCAGCACCCGTGAGGGGTTTGTCCATTCTGAGCTACAGTATTTCAGTATTTGACCCTGTCGTTAAGAGGCTAACGAGGCTGGCTACAGGTGTCCCTTGTTGTCATTGATTTGTGCAGGTTTAGAACACACAAATCAAACTCACCAGACCTTCCAGTCTCAGGTAAGAAGTGCGTAGCCAGGAAGTCACCAGATCGAACTAAAGCTAATTATAATGTTTGTAGCGTTTCCCTTGTTTGTTTTTGCAAAAGTATAGAAATAAATAATTTGCTTTGCTCATATTTAGTTTGGACATTTCCGGTGATCAGAAACAGGAAGTAGCAACGCAACAGAACCAACACAGCTAACATGATGTCCCATGGGTTCCTTGTTTGTTTTGATATGGACTACAATCTCTCCCAGTAGACAACAAACAAACAAACAAAAATATAGAACAGTTTTAGAAATACTTGTTATTATAATACAACAATATTGTATTACTTCACCCTTTGTCATGAAAAGCTACAGGAATGTCAATACCTTTAGGCTTATTTCAAGTATACAAACCCTGTAGCAAGCACTAGCACACAGTGCTAGCTAGGCTGGTAGCATAGCAACACCTGACTGATAAAATAAGCTGTCAGTCACGGCTCAACACCACAGAGTGTCGGTTGGTAACAGACTTTTAGCCCTGAGATGGGACGTCTTTGAAAGTGAATCTTTTTATAGTACAGCACCAAAGAGGAAATGTTAGCAGTCAGATGCTAACAAGCACTAATTGTGAATACTGAGAACTCGCCAGCATTTTTTAAAAACCGTATTTAACTACACATATTTTGAAACGGTGCTTTTATTCTCAGGTTTGAGCTCAGTCAACATCTCCCCTGGATAGTTTTGAGGGTTTTTTTTTCCCTCTTTAATTCAACAATACCATACGTACAGTTAAGCAATATGACTAAGAATAATCAGGTGTTTTCCTAAAAAAGTGCATTTAAGACGTCTGCACTTAGAGGCATTTTTAATAACCTTTATATAAATAAAGGCAAAGTCCCAAATGTGACAGCTTGAAACAGATACAATATTCAACTTGAAATATTTTTGCTTCTGCTCATATATTTTCATATGAACAACTCTCTTGTTCTATAAGTGTATCGGATACAATTTGTATCAACAAAGAGGTGTCATCTGCAAAGAGGTGTAGCTTTGTATCAACGGTTCCCCAGATATTAACGTAATCACTCGGGTGGAGAGGATATTATTTTACTATAACAAAAGCAGTTCAAAGTGCTTCACGTGAAATAAAAACTGCTGGCTCAGCAGAGAGTTTGAAACGAAAAAGCTGAGGGGCACAAATACTGATCTGCCTTCATACGTGACTTCAAGTAAGTGGACGTTTACAGCCCTAACCGTCATTTCTAACCCAAAACAACACGTCTGTCACTGTTGTGGCCCTTCTACTGCAAAAGCTGTGGCTCTTTCTGCATCAACAGAAGGGTGGACCACACCCTGTTAGGGGTACCTAAACACTCCCCGCCGATATATGAGACTCGTGCAACGCAGACGTGCATAAAAGTAATAAATTAACAGAAAACTCAAGATAAAATAATACTGTATCAACCTTTGCCACTGTCAGCATTACAGCCTAAACAGGGTAATTAATGTTGAGCGCGTTTACATGCGCAGCCTGAAGGTGTGCTTTAAATAATATTTAAACCTGACAGAGCCAGAAGTCAGCTGACTATGATTTACAGTTGGGGGGGGGGGGGGGGGTCATGGAGTTTTTGAATTTTTTCTTTTGTAGTTGCCAAGTAAATTTCACTTCCTTTTTTGCGAAGCGTCTGACCCAGCACCTGTCAGTGCTAAGCTAAATGGTGCGAAGGAATTTGCATGGTGGCACAAAAGTGGAAAGTCCAGATTTAAAGTTGTGCCCTCACATGATTGCCAAAGAAACACAATAATAACAAAAAAAAGTGCCAGCAACTGAATATTTTAAACATATGTATATAACTTAAAATGCAAATAAATTAATTTAAAACAGAAAAAAAACACTGACGCACATAAACAGCCTCTTCTTTCACACTGTCGCCGTTGCCTTGACAGCAAACAACCTCGAAACCTTTCGTGAACTCAAGTGCAGAAAAAGCAGGCGGATCGCTTTACTTAAGTTTAGAAAACAACAATTTCCCTTTACAAAAAACATGAAAATCACTTTCAAGGCAATACTAGAAGACCTGCAGACACGGGTCCGGTTCGCCTGCATTTGTAGGTTCACCATTTCGCTTCGTTCAAGAACTTTGTTGGGATTTCTCCACCAAAATAGCTGCTGCGAGCTCCTGAGCATCTATTATGTGAGGGTTCTTGGTCATCACCACTTTCACCAACTCTGGAGAGAAGATGCGGCACAAGTTGGCAAACACTTTCTCCCTGAGGTCCTGGTATCGCCCCAAGGCTGGGGGCTCCTGACGCTGGGGTAGATAGCCTTTGTGGGTCGGGATGGGTGGAAGGGACACTTGACGAAGGGATGGAAAACTTAATCCTGAAAGACCACGTGGTGATAAATGTGCATGCCTCTCTAGAGGAGAAGGCCAATCCTGAATCTCTGGAACACTTTTGATGGCAAACAAATCATAGCAAGGTTTGGGGGACTGCTGGTAACTGGTTTCCCACCTAACATGGTTCTGGGCTTGCTGATTCAACTCACAGGTCCTTCTGGAATTAACTGGTGAGCCTTTGTATACTGGAGAATGCTGGAATCTGATGTCCTGCCACAGTGAGCCCATTGTATTTTGACCATTAGAGGTACTCGGAGACTGTGAGGGAGCCATAGATGTTTGGGGTGGAAGGGGGGAATAATTTTGGAATTCCTCTGGAAAAGTATTCAAAAATGGATGCTGGGGTTGGGGTGGGATGTGGGCTGAAGGGGGCTTGAAGACACGTGGAGCTGCATAGGAGTTGGCAGGTGACAGGTGGTCATCCAAGCTGAACCCATTTTGTTTCCACAATGCTTGAGGGGTGGAGGTGAACGGCGCGTGCTGACTCGTTCGGGGGGGCACGTGGCTCGCGGGACGGGTGGGCTGACCCGAGCATTGATGGTGATGAAGATGATGGTAGGGTGGAAGGTGGTGGCGATGGTGATAGTGGCACTTGGGGCCATCATCCAACAACGGGTCAGGGGAGAAAGAGTCTGAGCTGGCGCTACCCTCACTGCTACAATCGGACAGCAATGATCCAGTAGGGAAGAAAGACTCGGGACTCTGTGGTACTACCAGACTGAGGCTAGAGTAGGCCTTTACCAGTGAGCTGTAGCCTTGGTCTGGAGACTCACATCGGTGACGAGTTTCAGTCAGACTAGGCACTATAGCTCCTGTGACCTTGGTGCTACACCCTCCTTGGTAATCCCACCGGTCAGATCTTGTTGATGGTGGTCCTACTGGAGCAGAGTGGACCACAATGCTACTACAGCTACTGCTACTACTGCTGCTACTTCCCCGGCGTCCTTCTAGTTTGGACTGAATGGGAAAGCTGTCGTCCAAGAGGTCAGTGACGGTGCTCTGAGTCCTTGAGGGTGGTTGTTTCTTTGGAATGTCCCAGAATTGTCCAGTGTCATTCATGGCTTCTATCTGACCAGAACTTTGGCTCCTCACTATCAGGGCATCCTCTAGCTGGCCTTTTGAAGCTACCGAAGAGCTTTTGGCACTCGCACGGAGTTCATCGGCCACAGCACGCTGGGGCTGGCTGCCCCTTTCAGGGTGGTAAAATTTGCACTTGTGTCCATATGTACACTTTTTTCCTGTTTGAAGAATAAAGGAAAATTGATTTAAATGGGAGTGTTCTAAAGCACCTCAATACCCAAAGGCAGAAAAAATAATTCAAGGTTGGACTGTTACCATAAGGACATGGCTGCTTTCTGTGTTCCGGAATAACGGGCCTCTTCCTGAGAAAATTCTCCAGACTGGGTCCGTGGCGTCCCAGTGGATCGTCCGGTGGCATGAACCTACAGATGCAGTTAAAGGTTTCAAATAGCTAACAGCCATCAAAAAGACTTTTCTCATCTGCTTGAATGTACTTGCTGTTAGCTGGCAACGGACTGTAAACAGCAGCAAAGAGGCAGCTGTGGTCAAGAGACTGCCTTTGCCTTACTTGTCATTTACAAAAGAGTACATCAGCAGACGCTCATCAATGAATTTCTTCCACTCCGGCTTTTCGTTGGCCAGGTCACGGTAGTTGTCATTGGACACGATTATGCCGTCTGACTCGTAGGCCAGTTTGACAATGAAACGGTCATCGTAGCACACGACACGGCGGCCCTGGACCCGGCGAGAAGGAGTGAAGACCAGGATCTTATCCTTCTCCAGCCGACGGAGGATCTCTTGATCTACAGTAGAAAGAAAGGAAGGAATATTTGGAAAGCTCAGTAAGGGGATGTCAGCTTGGGGTTGCTTGTTTCTGTTTGTTGTGTTTACACGTGGCCATAAAAGCCAATGAAAAAGTTGCCTGTTGTTTTGGAACAAACTAAACCTCCTGCTGATTCATTTGTGAAAGCAACTTCAAGCTACCTGTGATGAGAGCATCAGGACGCGACTGCTCCTTTCTCCACGCCGGAACAAAGACTGTGATGTCATGGTGACCACGTTCTAAGAACCAGTCCACAGCCAGCTGGATTCCTTGGCAGGAGAATGCTTCTTTATTGCCATGACTGCAAAAGAAAGAGATGTGTTTGTACAAAAAACAATCTTATCTCTTCTGCCAGGAGAATAATGAATTGTACTGTAAAAGCAGCAACATGGCGGTGTGATGTTTCTGAAAACATCTCTGCCTTACCTCATTGCAACATTGCTTCCATCCACCACAACTGGCCGGAGGTTCTCTTTGTCCTGTTGCAGCAGTGATGGACAGAGTAAATGACAGGAGTCCAAAGAGGAGCTGGAGGACGAAGATGTCAAAGAGGAGAAGGAAAACTGAGAAGGATTTGCTGCTCCTTGATGCTCTGAATCTGTCTTGGTACCCAGTTTGACCAGCTCCCCCAGTATGTCATTGATGAGTGCATGTGGGCCCAGTTTTCTCAGCACCTGTAACACCAGCTCCTCAGAGTAGCCCAGTTTTAAAGCAAAGTCCACCTTGGTGCGGCAGACGGTGGCGGTGTCAGCGAGTGTTAATGTTTGCTCCTGCGGGTCGACGCCCGGGGAAGTATTTTGTAGGTCCAGGTCCTGCCCAACTCTCTGACGCACTGAGGACGGCTCTTTCAGAGGTTCAGAACCTGGAAGATGTTCTTCATCGCTGTCGGAAACCGCACTCTCCTCAGAGAAGTTACTGCAGCAGCTGCTGCTGCTGCTGCTGGAACTCAAATGGGGGCTGCTGGAACTCAAATGGGGGCTCAAGCTAGCGCAGCCGCTCCCGGTAGTGCTCCTGCTGTGATCCAGGGCAGCGGCCCTTGGCTCCCGGACCCGGGTGTGGCTTCCAGCACCTTTCCGAGTGTTGAGACTAGCCTGCTGATCTGCACCATCCACCTGGAGGTAGTCCAGATCCAGCCCCAGGCTGAGGATGTGACCTGTCCCATCCTTCAGATGGTCCTTCACGCCCATGAAGATGTCTCATGCGTACAGCTGCGCGCTCTCCGTGAGCTCCCCGTGCACCGGTCGGACCCCACCGTTACTGCCGATAACAGTCAAATGCCTGGGTCTGGTGTTGAAGCTTGAGGGAGAGACACAGGAAACACCTGGTTATATCATCCCAGTTTCTTTTACTTTTGATTTCAAAAGTGCTTGTTGAGGAGGACCCCTGTCAGTCAGCTGACCTGTAAGAGATCAGTGGGAGGTTGGTGAAGCATGTTGAGGTCTCACCGCAGCGCTGGGATTGTGTCAACTGATAAGTGTGTCATAAGTTTTAAAAAGTCCCCTGAAACTCACGAGGTAACTGCCCCCAGGGGATCAGGCCCGCTGATCAGCAAACCTATGTTAAATAAGCAAGTTCAAAGCCATCCAGGATTATCTGACGCTACTCATTTGTATCTTAGCTGTACTGAGCTCAATTTCTAGAAGAAAAGCAGGTAGACGAGAGGCAAAATACTAACCAACCTATATTAGTCATTGTAAGAACTGTTGCTGCAGCTACTTATTATAATATCCATAATAGGCCTCATGTTAGGTGTGACTCGTGGCTTGACTAAACAGCATTTCTATTTTGGCATATATTCAAATACATCTGTCCTTTATATTGTAGAATCAAAGGAACTTTGCCTTTATCTGCCTCTAAACATAATTTCAGTTTCTCTCTCGAAATGTCAAACCTCTAACCACAAACATAGAGAATTATTTATGACTGTTAAAAATGTCAGAAACTTGTTTTTCCTGTCCTCTGCAGAAGCTCTAACCAGGATGCTCTTTGGGAGTCTGGAGTCACAGATCAGTGATCAGTCAGTCTTGGGTTGTTTTAATACCAGGACAAACAAGCTTCAGCATGTTTGTAGGGGACAGTGTTTGTGTGGAAATACCCCTGTAGGGTACTTCCAAAGCATCAGCCTGTTCCAAAGGATGTGAAAGCGTCACACCTGAGTGGGTTTTAGAACACCGACCGTTTTCCACACATAGGAAATCTGACAATCTTTTTTGGCTAAAGCACCGGAAAGAAGGGGCCTCTTAATTCCCCGACCCCAACCATGGTTCGCCAAATGTATGTCACAAGAGAACTTGAATAATTTAGTCCAACAACAAAAGAGGCACAAAAAAGAAAGAGCATGTGTGTGTGTGTGTGTTGTGTGTGTGTGTGTGTGTGTTTGGTGGGGGGAGGTAATGCAGCTGCCAGCCAATCTGTCCTCCTGTGATGGGGACATTGTTCTCCCAGCCCCGGCAGCATGCACAGACGCACGCTGGGGGTCTTTAAACCCGTTCACCTCCACCAAAACACACCCGCACATTTACATGAAGCCTGCCTGGTAAGTCGGCGTCAGACAGACGAGTCAGCAGAACAAGCGGTGCATCGGTCAGACAACAGCAGATGGATGTAATTTACTCTCTTCAACACATATTCCCGAGCCAGATATTCGTTTAATCTGTAGGCTAAGAATTCTAGTCGATACTAAATATTACGGGTATAATTAATTCTCCTTCAGATGTTAGTAGCACAAGTGTCTCCGTGCACCTTATTGAGCTCATCATAGTCGATCGATTCCAAAAAAAGGCTAAACAGTATTTAATGCCAATATTTAAGAAGATTAACTCCTCTGCCAAACGATGCATGATGACGTCTTCCACAGTGAGCAGATGCTGCAGCCAACATATCCGTGAGCCAGCCAGTCTGCACAGCCGCTGCACTGTGTATCTCTGCATGTGTTACCATCCAGGGCTACCCCCCCCCCCCCCCTTCCCCGGGTGGGGTGAGCTCCCCCGAGGCCAGACCCAGATCGCTCCCTTAGGGCCGTGCATGCCTGCCATCCATTTGTCGTCTGAGCCCGGCAGTGAGCCAGTCTGCCACATCGGTGACCGGCTGGGGAGGTGTGTGGGGGGTGGAGGGGGTTGGTTAAGGGCAACAGATGCCTCCTGAAACCACAGGGGACCTCCCTGAAAGCATCCTCCACCCTCCCCCAGGTTCTCTCCTGCAACTGGTGGTGTCCAGATTCTCCCCCAGTGACACATATCACCACTGCCTGTCATGGGACCTCTTGGCTGGGGGGCGTTGAGGGTTTTTGCACTCACTTTCACCTCTGGTTTGTGCAGGGGCTGAGGTCTTGTTTCAGGTGCGTCACAGCCCAGAAGTTTCCAAACCACCGGCACATCCCTTTTAAAACCCTCTTTTCATTTAACCTCAACAGATTTAATCTTTAAGATTATCATAGTTTTGTCATTAACCCTGAGGACGGCATTGATCTGCCCCGCTGGGGGCAGAAAATGTTCAGCACTGAAGATCTGAGGGACAGATATTGTAGCCCTAAACTGTAAACAAGGCATGCATTAAAAACTGCTCTAATGTGTTAAACTTGAGATGAAATTAGGCCAAAACAAAGGAAAAAGACCATTTAAAAAAACTCACCACACAGCTCCAAGGAAAAGAGAGGAAAGGCAACGCAGCACAGAGCCTGAGTCAGTCCACAGAAAGTTTCCCAACCATAATAAGGCAAACGGTGATGAAAAACAATAGCTGAGTGTCAGTATCCAGTAACAAGTTGTGAAATAAAGCTGACAATCCAGTTTGGCCTGGGCAGGGTTGATTTCCCTGGTGAAGTTCAGCAGCGGTTGTAATCAGCTGCTCTTCTGGTTCTCCTTTTTGGTGAAGAGAGCTGTGTCCTAATGCTGCAGGTCCAACAGTGTGACTGACAGACAAATTAGATCAGAGGGCACCTACCACTACCTCTTCTCCTGACCGACCAATAGGGAGCCAGGAGACGGACCACAAACACGTGTCTCAGGCCTTAATGTCTTCACTGTTATACTTATTCTGTATATGCAGCATCACCCAGGTCTCCACCAATGAAGAACAGCTAGGAAATCTCCACCCTCCTGCACTCCCCCAACACACCCCCACACCCACGCATGCACACACACGCACACACACACAAACACACGCACACAGTCTGTCTGCCAGCTCGAGCCATGAATGCAGAAGGCATGAGTTGACAATGGTGGGGAGGGGAACACAAAGAAGGACCCGTGGTGAGCAGCTGCACACACACTCACACACACATGCACACACACAATTACAGATAGATGAGGAGAAAGACCAAAAAAAAAAAAACCCCAGTATTGAGCCCTGTGGAACACCTGGCCCACTGGGGACGGCTGCCGCTTTGTTTCGTGGATGGGGGACTGGCCTGAGTCAGACAATGCACCAAATTATATTAGAAGCAGTGTGTCCTCTGAAATAGGTGTTAGAAGCGTGTGTGCATGTGGGTGTTCCATCTTTTCTGACAGAAAAAAAGCAGGTGGAAACAGGAGCTGTGAAGGGAAACAAGCCTTCAACACAACAGGAGGAAAAGGAGATAGAGAAGATGGGATGGGGGCAAGGAGATCTTCATTGTGTGCACGCAGCAGCAGCATGGGGGAAAATTGTTTCTGGTTCAGAGGAGGCCATTAACAAAGACCTTAACAGAACAATTTGCAGAGCTGCTCACCTGGAATCCAACAGCAAATTCCTCCTGTTTAAGTGCTTAAACGTCCCTGTAGGTGTGTTTATCTTTAAACGGGTCGTCTGATCCTTCTGAGATAACAGGAGGATTCCAGTCACCTGTTTCCCAGCGTGGATATTGATGCTCTATCAAGTACTGAAAACAGCTTGGTGCCTTCCAGTCAGGGCCAAACGTGCATGATCACATGCTTTCTTCGTGGCCTACTTAGAGGAGGAAGTGACACAGCGTCTTTCTCAAACCACAGAGCTCAAATTGAGAAATATCATTATGAGATTTTTGGTTCCGTATTTAAAAAGACGTTCACACGCGCGCTCAGCCTGGTGGGCACATGGGAGTTCGTGTTCACAGAACACTGTTTAACGCAGACGCGTCGCAGAGCATCCAATGATTTTAGATGTTGTGCAAAAGGACACCTTTTTTTTAGCATTAAGGCTATTTTCATTGTTCTGCAATGAAGCCTGGGAGTTGCGGCCTGTCACGTGGTTTAGACTCACCGTGGCCGACGATTCAGATAAAACGAAATTTGGTTTCGCCTCCGGTGCAATTGTTCTGGATTTGTCCACTAGGGGGCACCCAAGATTAATTGACGTACAAAATTGCCTTTTTACGTAGCTTTTAGATGTGTTGCATTGATAAACTTTAAGTTATCACAGCAGAATTTAGTATAGACTCATTTTTTCAGGGACTGAGGACACAGATTCTCCGTCCCCTGTGATTCATACCCAACAATTAGTGTTCTAATGTGTCATTTCTTCTTCATTCATAGTCTAATTTCCCCACTTCCTTGTTGTATGTTTTCTCATTCAGTCACAGTACACTACTTTGCAAACAATAAGAGCACAATTCCTAAATCTTCTCCACATATTAAAGTGATTTCTATTATGCTCCTATTTCTCTCCTATTGCTCTCGGTTGCCCTCCCAACACCCACACCACTCTGACTTGCAGTGACTCTTTAATTGGGGCTCAGCTGACAGGTTTTTTCCTCAGGGAACAGGAACCATGTGGCCCATCTGCTTCTGCTCGCAGGACGAGCAGGTGTCCCATCCCGGCTGCCTGTCCTACACCTTAACTGGGTCCTTGAATGCATCACAGCTCAGAGCTGCAGCAGCAGTCAAAATGCTTTTGCTGTCTTGTGATATGATCTTGCAACAATGGCTGAATCTTTTAAAAGAAGTTAAGATCATCAGTTTTAAAACAGAAAGGACTTAAAAAGTCAACGCTTCTCAAAAGTGACTTATAAATCAAATCTGCTGCTCACGTGTTGGGATCAGAGCCTGAATGGGAGGGAAATCTAACTGGAGGGAAGGTGTGTGGTCAGATAAGCTATGGAGGCTAGTGACCTTTGACCTCTAGAACACTGTAGCTAC
This sequence comes from Takifugu flavidus, assembly GCF_003711565.1. Lineage (NCBI taxonomy): Eukaryota > Metazoa > Chordata > Actinopteri > Tetraodontiformes > Tetraodontidae > Takifugu > Takifugu flavidus. The sequence continues at coordinate 2,465,026 of NC_079520.1, read as the reverse complement.
TGTCAGACACAGAAGTGGGTTCAGTAAAGGTCAGTTTTGGTCGCAGTCTTGAACACGACTGGGTAGAATCGGTGCTGGAGAGGCAACAATTTCTTCAATGCAGAGGTGTAAAATTTGATTCAGAACAACTTTGTTGTTTTAGAAATAACAATTCAAAAGTTGATTTGTGTTCAGTATTGCTGTACGGTTATGTGATACATGAATGGATGGATTAAAAAACCAAAAATAAACAAACTACAGAAAATGGGATGAGGGAAGGAACACAAACACACATCACACATTATAGATAATACTATACTAACAAGGCCTGCACATGCTTCCTCCTATCAAGAGGTAAATCAAACAAACCAGAGCACATGGTGTGTGTGTGTGTGTGTGTGTGTGTGTGTGTGTGTGTGTGTGTGTGTGTGTGTGTGTGTGTGTTTAGGGGCCACCAGGGTCACTGGGGACTTTGAAGACACAAAAGGATGCCCTTAGGCCTGGTGACCTCAGGGTCACTTCAAGGAGCAAGGAAAAAACACTCACACGCACGCACACACACACACGCACCCCACCTGCTGTTCACTCAGCCTTGTGTGTGTAGCAATCGGTGAAACAGACGCTGAGATTTGGCATGACCACAGAAATTCTTCATCCTCATCATCTTTGAAATTTGGGGATTTCGTTCATTCCATCTTCAAGTCTGATTCTGTCAATCTGGCCAAAAACAAAAGGTCAAGTGTTGCTTTCAAATACTTCCTGCTGATGTGGTCTGGATACCCAGTGTCCCTCTGGTTCAGTTCCAGTGAGGGTCAGTCAGGGAAAATTTCCCAGGCTCAGACGATTATAATGAAAAAACCTACAGCAGCGAAATTCACAGCTATGCTGTTATCACACACACACACACACACACACACACACACACACACACACACACACACACACACACACACACACACACACACACACAGATCTCCCAGTTAGGTCATGATAGATCGTCCCTGCCGCACCAGGCCTATTAAACAGTATGCATGTTTGAACTTTCCCATTTGCATACATGCTGATTAATGCTTGTGTGTGTGTGTGTGTGTGTGTGTGTGTGTATGCGCAGCCATGTGTCTGGCTGTGTGTGTGACACCAGGGCGAGTGCCGGATCAGATGGGTCAGAGAGGAACAAAAGACAGGAGCAGCTCCCAGCTGCCGGGCCAGGCATCATCCAACCCCCTCAGACCCCCACAGATCTTTGCATAACAATGGGAGTGTGCCGCTGTCTTCCTTTTGCTGACACATGCACTCACACACACACACACATCTTCAGACATGCACATGTCCCACCCTGCAGACCACAGTCATGTCTAGAGGCCTCTCCAGCAGGCACAGGGGCCAAAAGGCCACACAGGGACATGTGCAGAGCCCAGAGGATGCAGATGGACAACACCAACATCTGAGCTCACGCACACACACACACACACACACACACACACACACACCACACACACACACACACACACACACACACACACTTCCAATTTTGAGTTTTTAAGAAATCTATTTTAATAAAGAACTCTTAGAGAGGGATAAATCATCTTTAATGTTCCATGAGGTTAACGGGGCTTCCTGCATTAGATCAGGCAAGTACAGAAAGACATTGAAACATTGTAATTTTCTAGGGTGTCCATACAAATCATTATCTGAGCTACGTAAAACAGGAGTTATTACTTAAATTAAACACACTAACGGAAGTGACAAAGCTCACAGTGATATCTAATATTAATTTATTTCTGAAATGAAGGTGACGTTCAGCGCTTTGCGGCAGGTACAGCAGGCATCAGGTAGCGCACTTTCTTCCAGAAGCGGAAGTTCCTGGCGGCGGCCCATCGCGATTCGTGTCGCCACCTCAAGGGGGCGCTCTTCATGATCAGGTGCTGCAGGCCAGGAGGAAGATGGGTGAATCCTCCTGGTACAGTGTCTCCAATCTGTATCAGAATCACACCGATATCACTCTGGATGAGAGCATGGTGCAGCACAATCTGGGGGGAAAGAAAAGGTGTTACACTAAACGTACTGATATTAAAATTAACTAAAGTTTTGGTTTTTAACAGAGAAGCTTTTTTTTTTTTAGTTCCAATCTCCTGCTTACGCAAATTCTGCTCTTGAAAACAATTTTTTAAAAATGTAATCTTGATAAATGATGAACTTTATACAGGTCAAATGTTTTATAAGTGACATCAAATTCATCCTTTTGTTGGTTTTGAAAGTCTCACCTGCAAGGAAAATCCTTCCGTTCCTGAGTACTGGCACCCAGCAGGATGTTGCTCTGTAAGTTCAGACCCTGAAGCTGGTGTGAGGACGAACATCAGCATCTTGCTCTGCTGCACGCAGGACTCAACCTGCTCCAGATGATCTGTGAAGGACAGCAGAGGACAGGACAGGACAAGACAGCAGAGGAGAAGTCTGCAAAAGAGCCGCACATATGGGACGAACATGACACCCAACGGATCTTCAACTTACTTTTCAAAAGGTATTTATATTATTTTTTTAAATGATGCTTTCACTCTGCTAAAACAATGACATGGTTATCGATATTCATATAAACATGATTTTTGTCTGCTTGATTGCTGCCTTAGAGCATAAACATGGTCATTTATGTCCTCTGCTTCCGCTCCTGCACTCACCTACAATAATAAAATGAAACATGTCTCTGCTGGACTGTCTCCGCAACTACAGTTACACATATGAAATCGATGGGGAAAAGAGCCAAAGTCGAATTTACTTGCTGAATTACGTGTTGGACATAAATGACTGTTTAAATTTCAACATATTTTTGAAAAGGAGACATAACTTTTAAATACTCATATTTTCAGAATACTCAAAATAATAATAATTTTTTTAAAAATGCATTACTTCATGAAATGCATTTTAAACTCACTCTCACTCTCTCACTCATTTTCTACCGCTTGTTCCTCCACTGAGGTCGGGGGCGGGGGGACTGGAGCCTATCCCAGCACAATGGGCGGAGGCAGGGTACACCCTGGACTGGACGCCAGTCAATCGCAGGGCTAACACATATAGACAAACAACCATTCTCTCTCACACTCACACCTACAGGCAATTTAGAGTTTCCACTTAGCCTAATCCCCAATCATGCATGTCTTTGGACTGTGGGAGGAAGCCGGAGCACCCGGAGAGAACCCACGCAGGCACGGGGAGAACATGCAAACTCCACACAGAAAGACCCCAATCAATCCCAACCGGGGATCAAACCCGGGGCCTTCTTGCTGTGAGGCAACAGTGCTAACCACCGCACCACCGTGCTGCTTGTGATTAAACTAAGATCAAAATAAATAGTAAATCGAACTGTTAGATGCTGACCTTGCCCAGGTAAGTCGTCCCTGCCATGAATGAAGAGACGGTATCTGTACTTGTCCTCGAGCACAGAGGGTAAAATCTTAGTGATGAACTGGTGAAGCGTGTTCTCACTTTTTTTGTCCAGACATTCCATTTGATAAATCACAAAGGCATCATACATCCGTGTATCTATTACAAACAAACAAACAAACAAACAAACAAGCAAATTCAGGGGTTTCAAAACCACGGAAACCTCAATTCATCCATGCGTTACACTAATTACAAATTATAAATCTGCTGTTGTTGGGGTTCTGGGTTGTGTCGGTCGGTGTCCTGCGGGGGGGGGGGGGCACAATTGGTGGCAGCTGGCACTGACAGGCAGGCGCACCTGTAGGCACCTGCCTATTTAAGCAGGTTGCGCCTGCCTGTCAGTGCCAGGGTGTTCTGTTCGTCTTGTGTGGGTGTTAGTTGGTCTTCCTTGTCGTGTGTGGAGTTTCCTGCAGTCCAGGGGGGCTGCTTCAGCCTTCCGTGTCTCTTGGACACGTTCGTCACTTAAACCGCCTCTCTTCCGACTTCCCTGTCTCCACTACATAAATACATGGAGCTGCAGCCGAGTGATCGGCTGATGAGCTGTTTGTGGACCCAATAAAGTGGCCGGTCAGTGTCTCACCTGTTTTGCGATTTATCTGCGACAAGCAGGGACGGACCAAAAGAACGATGTCGATGAAGAAGCACTTGAGCAGCACAGCGACAAGCAGGCAGGACAGCAAGATGCTCACGTTTTCAACGTCAAAACTAAAATAGATCCCTGTCAGGAGAAAAAGAGGCATTAAAGACGCAGCTGTGGCGAAGGAGAGGAGACACGGGAGGTGTCGCTCACGTCGCTGCCTCAGAGTTATGTTTCTTGATTCTGTTTTGAATAAACCCATCCCAATGCAGGTGAACGTGGTCTGGAAATCTCTTTCTGACACCTTCTCGATGGTCAGGACTGCAGTAGAGACGTGGTGGTGACTTGGAACTGTTATCCATGACACTAGCAAAGAAGGAAAAAAACACTGTCACTGCCCATGAACACACGGATTCACACCCACCACCTTGATGAGGAACCTCCTAAAGCAACAACATTGTTTTGTTTTACTTACTTGTCGATGCTTTGACTGTATCCATCTGTCTGGATTGACCTTCCAGTGACCTCCCACCTGGCGTTACACTGACCAAGCACGTTCACTCCACAGAAGACTGAGCAGTTCAGCTTCTTCTCCAGACCTCAGAGACACAGACACACTTCACATTTTAAAACAGACATTTTTGATGGCCTATTTTTGCTGGTTTGGACCTGTGTGTGTGTGTGTGTGTGTGTGTGTGTGTGTGTGTGTGGTGTGAGTGTGTTGTGTGTGTGCGTGTGTGTGTCTTTGCTCTGGCGTGTGAGGGCTCAGGTGTACCTTTATCAGCCAGCACTTCACTGGTTTCTGGAACGAGGATTTTGGGCTCATGATGAACACGTTGCTCCTCTGCCAGGAACAAAAAAGACAAATGATGTGTATTATTAGCGACATTGCTGGGAGCGTTTTAGCTGTAGTTGGGATGTTGCTTCCATTAAAGATTCCTATAAGTTGAATTTTAACACAAAGTATAATATCCAACAAAAGTTGATGTAATTTAAATTTTTTTCACATAGCACAGATTAAAACAGGAATCTTGGTCTTCCTGGATTTTATTGTTTTCTGCACTAAATTCAGGCATTTTATTGTCCATCAAAGTGTCTCTAGTTTAAAAAATAAGAATAAAACGATTAACTTGTTTGACACCACGAACAAATGTAACATTTTATTTAGTGAAATTACAGATTTCAGTTTTACAGTGAACGACAAACCAAAATGTAATTTCTACCACCTAATTAAGAAAAAAAACATATATGACAATTTAAGAGTTTAGACTTTAACGCTTCATTTAATTCACAGAAAAAAGAGCAAAGCTGGATCAAATCCCACAACAAATAACATACGTGTGTATATGTATGGAGTTAGGGTTAGTATGTGTACGCACGGTACGTAAGAGGTGACAATTAAAATGTACGATTACAACACTTAGAGTATATAATAAAAGTGTGTGAGTATATAATGATTCTTTATGTTATGGACCCTGTAGTGTCTACAGATGCTCAAATGAGAGGACTCATGGAGATCCGGTCAGTTCTGATCTCCTGGAGGCAACCGGCTTCCTTCGACTCCCCTATGGAATCTTGCGTCTGGTCTTTACTGAACGGCCATGAACTTACATTCAGACAAGCAGCGGTCAGTGCCTCGTTTGTCAGGTCACGACGACCAAGCCCAGTTCTGGTTGGGTCCTAAAAACTTCCCGTAGTAACACTTCAGAAAGCTCACAACATTTCCCGACGTCTCCTTGGCGACAGCAAGGTCGTCTTAAAATAAGTTGACCTTGTTTTGCAGTGTTACACAGGTGTCGCGCTGCCATCTCACCCCCCCCCCCCAAAAGGACACCTCTGTCCTGATAACCTGAAAATGCCACCTCACCTTTGATGAGCTCCCTGGAGCCTGACGACCGGTACACAGTCTGATTGTGCATCCAGGTGCACACACACGTGTACACCCCCTCGTCCTTTTTCCTGGCGTTTTTGATCAACAGGACATTTTTATTTTGGTCTTCCAGAGGTTTGAAATCCTGCAGGGAGAAAACAAAAATCCATCCACAACTTAAATCTGATGTTTCCTTCAAATTCCAGATCTGTCCCATTTACTGAAGAGAGGGGACTCAAACCCAAAACCTTTATTCTGTACTGCCACCCTCACAGCACATGATGCCTCAACGTTCAGACCAAACGCACCTTCATCCAGGAGAAGGTCCCGTTATGGTCATCACATATGGACTTGATCCATCCTGGACACGGGACCTTCATGTTGCTGTCAGAGTTTTTGATTTTTCCATAGAGGAGCTTTGTGTCCCTTTCTGATCTGAAGACCTTAATGCTCACGTTGTAGTTGTGGCAGCGTCCGTCCTCATCAGAGTGTCTGCAGAAGAAGCAGAAGTTCTGAAAGTTCTCCGCGTCTCAGTCTGGCAGGAAGCTGTCTGAACCCTTACTGAGCGAAGTAGACTCCGGCGTCCTCGGGCTGGACCTTCAGGAAGAAAAGAGTCTTGCCGTGATAGTGGACGCGCTGGTTTTCCTCGTGGAGATGGGCTCAGGCTGGGTGACGTTTCGGTACCATTTGACCTCATAATGGTCCATGTCAATTTCCCAGGGTTGGAATAAGAAGGCTTCACCTTCAAGAAGGTTGAAAAACTCCGAATTATGTTGTTCACACATTTGCATCACTGGAAAAAGGAGACAGCGTGAATTAAATCATTAGCAAAGGAAAAATCAAACGTCGGACTTCTGGTTGTAAAGATATCAGAGAATCGAATCCGGCAAAATATAAACACCATCATAACGGAGGTTCTTTACCTGCACAGTCACATGCAGATGTTGCCATGACGATGAGCAACAGAAGTCTTAAAGTGTCCATGTCCTGCCGCAGACGGAGCACATTAAAGGATTAAACGTCTGGCTACAAAAGTGAATCTAAGCCATCCGTCCTGCTGCTGATGTGCTGGGGGGGGGATCTTATCTTATCTTATGAGTTTTACCTTAGAAAAACAAAAACAGGCAGCGTGCAGAGGAGTTCAGCGCCGTTTCCTGGCATCCAAACCGCAGATTGCGACAGATGAGCTCACATTTCAGTTCAGATCGATATGTCGCGCTGAGATGAATCTTAATGTTTTATCAGAGCATCTTCTTATGATGACGCTGCTGTTACTGCCCCCCCCACACACACACACACACACCGCCTCCATGCATGCTACTTTCAGACTGTTGACTTTAAAAAGTTTTCAACTTATAATAACTTATAATATGACCTAATATATATGAACAACTCCTTCATATGTTCACATTTATGAAGGGATTGATGGACAATGCCTCATGGACAGTCCCCCCCCCCCATCCCCCCACAACACAGTGGACAAACTGAGAAGCAGCTTCAGCAGCAGACTCCTGCAGCCTCGCTGCTCTAAGGAACGGAACAGGAAGTCGTTCCTGCCGTCCACCATCAGACTGTATGACTCATCCTAACCCAGCCAATAACAATAATTGTGTAATGTTTATGTTGTAATTTTATTCTATTTTATTCTATATTTATGTGTATATGCTTATAATGCTTATAATATGTATATATTATATTATGTGTGTATAATATATACACACACATAATGTGTGTATGTGTGTATGTGTGTATGTATGTGTGTGTGTATATATATATATATATATATATATATATATATATATATATATATATATATATATATATATATATATGTGCTTGTAATATATGCTGTATATATGCTTATAACGTTCTAATCTTATCTGTATTTATTTATTCTGTTTCTATACTTTGTATAGGTTGCTACTACAATTCAATTTCCCCACGGGGATGAATAAAGTACATCTTAATCTTAATCTTAATGTGGTTTGTCACTGGTGAGTGATGGATGTTGCTTTCGTAGATTTGCAGCTCTATTGTGTATATAAAATATAACCTAACACCATGCAGTGTTAGGTTATATAGAAGTTATTTAATTTTCCCAATGAAAGATTGAGATGGCTGCAGGTCCAGTCCGTCTCCTTCTGTCCTCTCATCTGCTGAGGTTTTTATCTCCTGTTCTGTCCCAGGCTCAGCCGCACGCATGAACACACACACACGCACACACACACACACAGAGTACTTCCTTCTCGTAGACAATTTGCTGTCTTGATTCTAAGAAATCTACACCCTCAATTAACCCTCTGCAGATTTAAGAAGAAATGTCCTCACTATTCTAGACCTCCATATCAAGGCACATGTCAAAGGATGTTGGAGCAGTTTGAGCATTTTGGGAGGGGATTTCCTGGAATCTGAGGAGTCCAGGAGAGCACATCCATCAGCAATGAGGATCAGTCGGGACTGTTGGGCAGCGAACCCGAGTAAACATCTGTTGATTGCTGCTGTAATTAGTTCAGCATCAGATAGACTTCTAAAATCCATCAACGACGAAGGTTCAAGTATATTTATTTCTTTGTGCCAATAGAAAATGATGCTTTACATTAGTCTTGATTTTGTATAGCAGAAAGCTCGTTCCAAGTCATGTTCCAAGCTCTTGTTCCAGTGCCAAAGACTGAAAAAGACTGTTGGTGGTTCTGGTTCTGGTATTGATCTTCAACTTACTTTTCAAAAGGTATATATTATTTTTTTAAATGATGCTTTCACTCTGCTAAAACAATGACATGGTTATCGATATTCATATAAACATGATTTTTGTCTGCTTGATTGCTGCCTTAGAGCATAAACATGGTCATTTATGTCCTCTGCTTCCGCTCCTGCACTCACCTACAATAATAAAAAGAAACATGTCTCCCTCTGCTGGACTGTCTCCGCAACTACAGTTACACATATGAAATCGATGGGGAAAAGAGCCAAAGTCGAATTTACTTGCTGAATTACGTGTTGGACGTAAATAACTGTTTAAATTTCAACATATTTTTGAAAAGGAGACATAATTTTTAAATACTCGTATTTTTAGAATAACTCAAAATAATAATAATTTTTTTAAAAATGCATTACTTCATGAAATGCATTTCCCTCATCGCGTAATTGGTTTTTGTCATACTTTTTGTAGTTTAATGTAAAAATATCCTTAGGTGATAAGATCGAGTAGTCATCGGGCAGTGCAGCTGAAAAGGAGGTTACTGACTGTCACAGCCCCTTTTCCCCAGTTCCCTCCTGTCCCAGTACTTTTCCACTGCCCTGCTCACACCACACCCTCTGATCACCACACCTGCTCTCAGTCACTGATCACACACCTGCTCTCAGTCACTGATCACACACCTGCCCTCACTCATCAATCAGATCACCTACCAGTGTATATATTCTCCAGCCTCACACTCACTCAGTGCCAGATTGTTCTTCTGCTCTCATGCAAGACTTTCCAGTGTTGTTTCCCTGCCGGTTTGCCCGTTACTGACCCTGCCTGTCTTCGTTCTGCCTTCCTTGCCTGTTCCCCGGACAACCTACCTGCTTTCTGCCCCTGACTACGACTTCTGCCTCAGCGTCTCTGGTTCCTGTCTGCTCACCTGGTTTAGACTTCTCCGCCCGGCTCGGACTTCGCTGCTGGTCGTCCCACTCCCCGAGCCTGCAACCCATAGACTTTGTGCGGGCCCAGAGCCTGAAGAACGGACTATTTCCTGTGTTTCCTGGTCTGCCTGAGTTCCTGTTTCCCCGTGTGTTAATAAAAGTCATTACTACGGTCCAGCTTTCCAGAGTGCTGCATTTGGGTCCTAACTGCACCCGTCACAACTAAGATGGTCATAGAGGCGGATGAGAATCCAAATGATTAATGCACACCACGTATCACAGAAGCCAGTGATTAAACTAAGATCAAAATAAATAGTAAATCGAACTGTTAGATGCTGACCTTGCCCAGGTAAGTCGTCCCTGCCATGAATGAAGAGACGGTATCTGTACTTGTCCTCGAGCACAGAGGGTAAAATCTTAGTGATGAACTGGTGAAGCGTGTTCTCACTTTTTTTTTGTCCAGACATTCCATTTGATAAATCACAAAGGCATCATACATCCGTGTATCTATTACAAACAAACAAATTCAGGGGTTTCAAACCCACGGAAACCTCAATTCATCCATGCGTTTGTAACTGGTGGAACTCCGCGTTGTGTTTTAATGAGACTCTCGTGTCCAGGATTATCTTTTTATTCTGACAGCAACAAATAAAAATACGAATAAACAGTTAGCAGCCCGCTTCAGTTCCTCTCCCACAAGAGTATATTGCAAAAGGGGCAACAATACAACTAGTTACATACCTGACAGCAACAAATAAAAATACGAATAAACAGTTAGCAGCCCGCTTCAGTTCCTAGACACACACAAGGCGGGAAGACATACATTAGCGAAACTCGTCATGGCAAGTAAGCTAACGGTCGAAACTGTTTAAACTTCATGTTTAAGTGCTGGTATGTTCTATTGTATTTATAACATGAATAAACAAACACATCAAACAATCAATTAGAATACATAAATGTATGAACAGAGAACCAAACGTAACTAATCCAAATTGATGTGATGGAAAATGAGACACCCACCTCTCCCACAAGACTATATTGCAAAAGGGGAGAGGCGGAAGGATCACCATCACTTTTATAGGGGACACCACAGAAGAAGAAATGCAGGACACCGGAAATTCTGTATGGACCATATTTTGTGTAATTAAACGCCCCATAACATATTATGACACAAAGGCCCTGTTACACGTTACACTAATTACAAATTATAAACCTGCTATTGTTGGGGTTCTGGGTTGTGTCGGTCGGTGTCCTGCAGGGGTGTGTGTGGGGCACAATTGGTGGCAGCTGGCACTGCGGGCAGGCGCACCTGTAGGCACCTGCCTATTTAAGCAGGTTGCGCCTGCCTGTCAGTGCCAGGGTGTTCTGTTCGTCTTGTGTGGGTGTTAGTTGGTCTTCCTTGTCGTGTGTGGAGTTTCCTGCAGTCCAGGGGGGCTTCAGCCTTCCGTGTCTCTTGGGCACGTTCAGGGTCTTCATGCCGTTTGCTGGGCCAGTGAGCGTGCCGCACCGGACTCCCGAGTTCTCTGCTGTCCAGGGGGACTGCTGGTGTTGGAGGATTCACCGGTAGACCTGGGAAGGGCAGACGCCGCAGTCCTGGAGGACTGTTTTGGTTCCCTGATGTTTCCTGTGCCCTGGGTGTTGTGCAGTCCTGGAGGGCTGCCCTTGTGTTCTTCGTGTGCCCCCCCCGGTAAAGCTGTTTGACCATTTTACCACTGTGTCCTGGCCTGCGTTCGGGTCCTGCTCAACCCCGTCCGTAACAGCTATTGTGAACACCGGGGGCGTCTTTTATACACACACACACACACTCTTCTCCATTGCTTTGATTTACACTCACCGGCCACTTGAGATTCACCTTGATACTAACATATTAATAAATCATAGAAAACTCAGACCAGCAACCTTTTTCTAATCTTCTGTTGTCCAGTGTTCTAATTGTAGCCTCTCTCCTGTTCTGACAGGAGTGGTCTTCTGCTGCTGCAGCCCAACTCCTTCAAGGCTCCACGTGCTGTGTGTTCAGAGATGGTGCTCTTCATTCTTTGGTTGGAACCAGTGGTCACGTGAGTTACTGTTGGAACCAGTCTGCCCATTCTCCTCTGACCTCACACCACACAGCCGGCCCTCACCACTGTCTGTGAACCCCAGAGGTGATTGGTGTAAAAGTCCCAGTAGTTGAGCAGTTTCTGAAGACTCCATCCTGTCTGGTACCTTCAAAGTCACTTAAACCGCCTCTCTTCCGACTTCTCTGTCTCCACTACATAAATACATGGAGCTGCAGCCGAGTGATCGGCTGATGAGCTGTTTGTGGACCCAATAAAGTGGCCGGTCAATGTCTCACCTGTTTTGCGATTTATCTGCAACAAGCAGGGACGGACCAAAAGAACGATGTCGATGAAGAAGCACTTGAGCAGCACAGCGACTGTAGTGAAGAAGGGTAACGGGCATAAGGCGTCTGAGGCAAATGTGTGGGTTTTAATAGTTAACCTTTGATTTAATAATTAAACCTTTGTAGTCAATGATTATGCAGAGTAAGTGCTTAGAGTTACGCATAGAATCATGAGAAATTAAGGGAGTCAATGTAATCAATGTGTAATCAATGTTTGATGTTCCCGTTCTATATATACTACTGTTTGATCACCTGCTATGAGATGGAAAGTCCGGGAGAGTTACCAGGGGGTTAATGGAAAGTCCGGGAGTTACCAAGGCGTGGTAACAAGAGATGGGAGGTTGTCTGTTTGAACAAGAGATGTCTGTTTTAAAAAAAACATGTAAGGTACACCTGACTTCTGATAAGTATGATAAATGGTACTTAACGGTGGAAAATGAGTAAGAATAGCTAACTAGAAGGAGGAGCCTGGGGCGGAGTAACACCAAGCTCCGAATAGTATAAAAGATGGGAAATTCCCGTTAGTTTTCAGACTTAGCCCGGGCTACTTGTCATGTGTGGTGAATTGTGAATCAACAATAAACCATCGTTTGGACCGTGAACCAGCTGATCCTAACTCATCATTCGACCTTGTTGTGGTATCTCCGCACTCCAATTCATTGGCACTGGCATAGGTATAAAGATTTAATGTGAACATAAGTTTAAGTGTTTTAGCATAGGGAAAAAGCCACGACAGTTTTGGCGAGCCAGCCAGGAGGCAGCGGCTGGACCTGACGACTGCGGGTGCTGAGCGGAGGCTGGGAACCCCACGGGCCCACATATCCACCAAATATCAGGTGAAATACCAAAATTCTTTTTATTTTTGAAATTAATGGGGATCCGGCCTCTGTCAGACGCCTGTGGTTTGAAGGTACCAATAGAACTGTCTCCAAAGAACCTAGAACTTAAAGTAAAAGAACACGAATTGTGTATATGAGCAGTAATAGCTGGTAAGCGAGCCCAACGTTGAATGTGTGATAATAGATGGATGTGATTGAAAAATGTATATTTAATCTGTTAATTTCTATCTGGATTGCTATATCACTTACAGGTACAGGAACAATAGTGTACATGTTGGTAATGTATGGGAAAAGCGAGCAGGGAAAGTTCAATCAGACGGGCTGGAACGAGAGTCATCCAGGGAGAGAGTAGAAAGACGGCGTAAGGAACAAGCAGGCTGAACAGAAGGTTGTTTATAGAAATTTATGTCATAAAGGACAATCATACTGAGGTATGTATTGATCAGAGTTAAAAGTACCGCCTGAGGAGACGTCAACCACTGGGCCTATCGAGGAGTGGTCCTAGGCAGGGAAAGGAAAAACTGCAGGTAGCAGTGAAAGGTAAAACGTTTTTTGGTGTGATGTGATGCTTTGTTATTGTTGTGTGAATAATAAATATAGGAAAGTGTGAGCAGAGGTGACAGTAAAAGGATATAAGATATAGACATAGAGAATTGAATATAGAGACATAAGTTAATATAGTAAAGCGTAATAGCGAACACAAATTAATTAAGAAAGTAATAATATTAAAGCGACTAGCTAAAATCACCCCTAGTATAAAATAGAATCAAACTGAGTCTGTATCGGTCAAGAGCTGGGGCGGTAGGAGGAAAAAGAGAACGGGATTAAAGGAAGTAAGAATCTGTAAGGTCACCAAAGGTCACTGTAAACTGTCATAAAACATCGGCTCCAACAAAAGCAAAAATACAAACGAAATAACTCCGGTAAAAGTAATTCTTGCCACACACCCAGTGAACAAACGAAAAATCCAACAATGTATGAAAAATTGGCATAAAATAACATCGGGAAGAAACAGATGGCCCCTTGAAGGAAGCTTTGATCCTAGGAGATGTGATGAAGTGGAGGAGGAGCTAAGAAATAAAGATAAAAAGTATGAAGAAACTCACATGTGGAAAAGGCTGGGAAATGCTGAGCAGAGGGACATCCTGTAATACTTCAGGATGGAGGCCACTCGGGACCCGAGAATGCACAGAGACACTGACAATAGGCCCCCACCTTATTCCCCAGACAGGGCAGGACAGTTTGTAATAAGAGATGAGGATAGAGCAGAAGGAATGATCACAGGAAAGATAAGGGTTGTAATAAATGAAGATGAGAAAGAGATGAGGGAACAACCGAGTAGCAGCCAGAAGGATGCGTGCACCTCAACATCGCAATCACACCTGAGTGAGGGAACATTCAGAAAGGCTACCCACAAGAGTGAAAATGAGGACGTCAGGGAAAGTGAGAAGATAAAGGAAAAAGAAAGTGAGAAAATAAGGGAAAGGGTAAGGAAAGAAGAAGAACGGCTAAGAGAGTTAATGAAATATAGTGCAGAGTTAGAAGCTAAAACATCACAACAAAAACCGTCGGAGGACCAGGAGGAGGAAGATAAGCCAGAGAGCCAGTCTGAAGAGGAGGACGATGATCAAGGAGAGAGTGACAGTAATGCGGACCAGCAAAGTGAAGACATCTCCGAGGGGAGCTGGTCATTACCATTCCAAAGTAGGAGTGGAGTTGCAGCAGCATCCGGTGCTAAGAGGTCAGGACGAACCTACGACCTACAACTACAGATGGAGAAAAGGGGAACAGGAAGTCGGATGGAGTTACGACAGCGAACGAAGAGTCGACCCCAAGACACTGAACCAGATGAAATATGCCATAAAATGTGCCCACTAATGGCCAAGGGAGCTCAGAACGACTATCGGTACGTACCATGGTCTTTCATGGACATGATAACACTTGCAGGAAAACTGACCCCCCTGGCAGAATGGGCTGACAAGTGGATCGAGAAGCTTGAAGAGATCACTGGAGGGATCAAGCTGGCAGCAGGCGACATCAAAGCGCTGTTGATAAAGACGGCAGGACAAACAGCGGCAGCAGAGATCTTCAGAGCAGCTGGATACAGAGCGATGACAGTGACACACCTGCATGATGAGGTATCCTTTGACCAGATGCGCACTAGGGTATGGGAAGCATTGAGAGAAAAGTACCCCTCGCGAATGGACCCCGCCATATTAGAAAAGGAGTCCCTGAAGGAAGAGGACAGTCCCTCGCAGTTCCTGCACAACTATCAGAAGATGTGGAAGTCCGAGACTGGGAGTGAGTGGGACAGCACAGAAACAACGAAAGCTTTGTTCATGATGTATGTAAAGAATGCCATGCCAAAAGAGGTGCAGACCAAACTGAATGGGGTGGTAGGACAGATGAAATTGACATGGCCCGTTTTCTCTGAACATATAATACACTATGTAAATGCTTACAGAGCTGAGAAACAGGCCCTTGAAGACCAGAACAAGATGATGGCTAATAAACTGACCCAACTGCAAATCGGGGAGCTGGCAAAGCAAAAGAAGGAGCGCGAAAAACCCAAGCCCCAAGCAGCTGTAAGAGCAGCCAACCCAGAGCCCGAGAAGGAACCAGAAGTGGAGAGGGTAACGCAAGCACCCATAGTCACACCCGTAATGTCTCCACCACCTGCTCCCCAGGCGGCACCTGTTATGCCCCAAGTTCTCTCTGCAGTGCCTACCAGTCAACTCCAAGCTCAACAGATGCCACCAATCCATTTCCACCTCAGTCAGGGAGGAAGCACCCAGCAACCAACAGCTGGTAGAGGAAGGGGTGGCCCGTCCATGAGAGGAAGATGGAGGAGACCTCAAGGACCACAGCAAAACCAAGGGCCCCCACTAGGACAAGTGCCACCGCAGTACCCAAATGAACTCCAATGTTGGGGATGTGGACAAGTGGGACACATGCAAAGACAGTGCCCAGTTAACCCATGGGCAGGACCCCAAAATCCTGGCCCAGGGCCCGTCCAACCCGGAACCATGCCGGCTGTACCTGCTGTACAAACCAATGGACCATGGATGGGTCCAGCAGCATACTGGCAATAGGGGTGCCCAGAGGAGCCAGAAGGGAAGGGAATTATGCCTATACTGACACAACGGCCAAATGCAGAACCAACAATAAATGTGACTGTGTACAATCATAGATATCAATTCATGATAGACACAGGGGCCACCTATTCCTGTATAGGTAAAGGTTAGGTTACCCCATCAGAGGCAGTACCCCCTTGGGCCAGACAAGATTGAAGGTATAGAATCTACCATAACAGGTTTAGAAGATGCAGGAGTTCTGATAAAGACGCGTAGCGCATGTAATACACCAATTTTCCCTATCAAAAAGCCCAACAGTGATGAGTATAGGTTAGTACATGACCTTAGGGCAATCAATGCCATAGTGACTGAAGAAATTCCAATCGTACCTGACCCTCACACGTTGTTATCAAATATACCCCCGGGCACTAAGTGGTTCACGGTGATTGACCTATGCTCAGCATTTTTCAGTGTTCCCGTCCATCCTGAATCCCAGTATCTGTTTGCATTTACTTATATGAACCAACAATACACGTACACTCGCCTACCACAAGGGTTTGTACACTCCCCCTCCATCTTTAATCGCATTCTTGCTAACGATCTTAGCCATCTAAATATTCTATCAACTACCCTGATGTATGTAGATGACATTTTGATCTGCTCTGATTCCAAGGAACAGTGTGAAAAAGATTCCATTATCGTGCTGACTGCTCTAGCTGAGGGCGGCCATAAAGTAAGTAAGAAAAAGTTACAATTCTGTCAACAAACGGTGGAGTATTTGGGTAGACAGCTAAGTGGGGACAAGAGGCATATTGCCCCGTCCCAGTTGGAAGCCATAAGCAAAATACCGAAACCACAAACTGTTGGTCAAATGTTGTCCTTTTTAGGTATGGCTGGTTACAGTAGACTGTGGATTTGTGACTGTGCTCTCAAAACAGCCCCATTACGAGCCATGATCCGTGCAGCAGGACAAGGGTCGCAATCAGCCCAGCTGCAGTGGACTGACAAAGCAGACGGAGCATTCCATCTGCTAAAGAAAGACCTCCAGACTGCCCCGGCATTGGCCAATCCAGATTATAGTAAGCCATTCCATTTGTACGTGGCAGAAAGACAAGGATATGCATGTGCAGTATTGATGCAAGACAGCCCCACAGGTAAACAACCAGTCTCATATTGTAGCACCAAATTGGATAGTGTGGAGGAGGGGCTGCCACCCTGCTATCAGGGATTAGCAGCAGCCGCCTTTGCTTACAAAAAGGCCTCAGTAATCACGATGGGCCATCCAGTGTTTTTGTATACGTCTCATCAACTGCATGCAATGCTCACAAGCCCGCAATTTGTGATCACTCAAGGGCGACGGACGGGTTATGAGATCCTGCTATCAGGACCTGACCTGACCATACAAAGATGTACAACTATAAATCCAGCCACAAGAATGGTGTTGCCCACAGAAGGGGTGCCACACGATTGTCTTAAAGAGACAGAAAATTTTATGAAAGTAAGAGATGACTTGTACAATCACCCCATTCCGTCAGACCTGACACTGTTCGTTGATGGTTCATGTGTCAGGGGTGAGACGGGCACCAGGGCAGGGTATGGTATAGTACAGCTCAAGCCAGACGGCACATATACTAAAGTACAAACAGTTAGCCTAGACCAGCCCTATTCCGCCGAATTAGCTGAAATCAAAGCGCTGACAGCAGCATGTAGATTAGCAGCCAACAAAAGAGCAACTATTTATACAGATAGTGCATATGGCTATGGTGTATGTCATATTAATGCGAGCATTTGGAAACAAAGAGGTTTTGTGCGTGCTGATGGCACACCTGTAATACATGGTCAAGCAGTAAATGAATTAATACAAGCCATGCAGCTTCCCACCGCACTAGCCATAGTCAAGTGTGCAGCACATCAAAACAATAAATCACCAATTGCAATAGGGAACAACCTAGCAGATGAAGCAGCCAAAGAGGCAACAGGACAGATAATACAAGGGCCAATGTTGTTTGAAGAAGATTGCGCCCCCATTACCAGTTTGGCTTCACTGATCGAAGCACAGGACAAAGTTTCAGCTGCAGAGAAACGTCTTTGGGTGCAAAGGGGAGCTGTCCGTACCTCGCATCCCCATCCGGGGTTATGGCGGGGTTTTCGAGGACATTTTGTTTTGCCATTGTCATTGTTACCCATTGCTATTAAGAAGATGCATGAACCTGATCATTGTTCTAGAGCCCAGGTCATCCGGAAACTGCAGGCAGTCTGGTGGTCTCCCTACATGACTCCCATGGTTGACAGGGAGTTGTCATTGTGTCCCCATTGTCCTAAGTACAATGGGCCAGATTCACGAAACGTTCTTACGAACAAATTTGTTCTTAAGTCCCACTTATGAACATTTTACGAAGATTGTGGCATTCACCAATTTCTTCTTATCCTGGATTTATGCGTAGGTAAGAACAAATCCTACGAACACTCAGGAGTACTCTTACGCACATTTCAGTGCCGACATGTTGGTATGGTTGTGTTTTCTTCTCTTGTGGAGTTCAATAAAATTCAATATTACAATGATAATTATGTCATATTTATTTATTTCGTATTTTTGGTGATTCACGGAGAATTTTAAAATTACGTAAATGTGCCAATGACTTAACTTTAATCAACCAAATTGGAAACCATGCCAAAACTGTCTTTTTATTTGATTTTATCTTGATTTATTTTATTAGGGGATCGAGGATATGCCCTGGCTCCCTGGTTGTTGACACCACTGACCAACCCTCAGACTCCACAGGAAATTTTATTCAATCAGATGAATGGGCGCAGTAGCTCCACCATTGAACGCACCATCGGCATTTTAAAGGGGCGCTGGATGTGTTTGGACAGAGCCACAACCCCTTGAGGATGGGGCCAGACTGCAGGCACGCGGTTCACGTTTGAGCGCGATTAATTGCCCGTTTGTGAATAAAATGCATTATTGTCACAATTTTAGTCTAACAGTCTTGATTCACTTCAAAAAGAAAAAATAAGAGAGACCGGTTTCAGAGCACAGCTTTTACACGTTTTTATTCTTTTTACATTCTTATTTTTTTTACATTCTCGTTGATTTCTTTAAGCGTGTTGGCTATAGTCATCAGGGTTGAGGCAATTTTATCAAGCATGTTAGCCATCCTTTCTTGATTGTTCAACACGGTGTCAGAAATCAGGCGTGGAGAGGCAAGCTTTGAGCATTTCGCTTTGTGCATTTTGCTGCTTTTTGCTCCGTCTACAGGGTCCTGCTGCAGTTCCTTTTATGGGCATTGGTGGGCGGTGACTTATGCTAATCATATGTTAATTAGACTCATCTGGCACGCGCTTTCAACTTACGAACAGATGGCATTCATCAATCTAAGAACACAGCTGCAAACAATTCTGGGGTTTACGAATGCATTGGTGAATCCGACGTAGGGTTTTCTTAAGGAACTTCTTAAGAACAACTTAAGAAAGAATCTAAGAAGATTCGTAAGAACATATTGGTGAATCTGGCCCAATGTTCGGAAGATGTTCACTCAGCCATTGGCCCACATTCCACTACCAGACGGACCTTTTCGGCACCTGATTATGGATTATGTGGACATGATTGATCGTGTAGAGAGGAAAAGATATATGTTTGTTGTTGTTTGTAGGTTCAGCAGATGGATAGAAGCATGCCCCACTTCTAAGGCTGACCACAAGTCCGCAGCAAGGTTTCTCTGTAGGGAAGTGTTTCCTAGGTTTGGGATGCCAGACACGATATCATCTGATAATGGTCCAATTTTGTTTCTCAAGTCATACAGGAAATGTTCAAGCTCTTAGGGATCAAACAAAAGTATGGGTGTGTCTATCATCCGCAGTCTCAAGCATCAGTCGAACGGGCCCATAGCCCTAATGGCAATGCGTTCTCAAACTAACCGACTAACCCATCTAACACCTCACGAGATGCTTACAGGTCGACCCATGCCTCTTCCCCAGATCAGAGGTCCGGTGGAGGGCCCGGCTATTGCACAACTGGAGCGTGAACTAGGTGACTATCTACGTGCATTAACTCAAATCCACAGACTTGTGTTTCAACAGGTGAAGGAAGCCCACAGCAAGGACGAGACACACATCCCTGTTGACGTCCGTGACGTTCAAGTGGGGGACTTCGTGTTCATACGGGTGTTTAGACGCCAGTGGAACGAACCTCGTAGGGAAGGACCTTTTAAAGTTGTACTTACCACCCCCACTGCCCTAAAAGTTGAAGGTAAGCCCTTCTGGTTCCATAAGAACCACTGCACCCGCCACAGACCTCCCGACCCTCCTGGACACTTTCCGGGTCCGTCGGAGTCTGAGCATGCTGACAGGGAGACGTATAGTCACCCTCTGGCCGTCAGTCCAACACACTCCTCCACAAGCTCCTCCACCACATCTTCCTCAAGCTCTCAGTCCCTCTCCCCACATGGGGAACGGAGGTCCGCCAGGGTGGCGGCCCGTCGGCTCCGCCAGTCGCAGTCCTCTGATTCGGAGTCTGTTGATACTCCCACTCCCGTTCCTGGGCCTGCTGTACCACCGTTTCCGGACCGCCCACCCACGCCTGGAAAAAATATTCGCCTACATCCTTCTGATGTCACTGATCCTGAGGATGGTGCCCTGGATTCGTCAGGCTCGTCATCCCCACCGTCGGGGCCGGACTGGCTTGCTGATTAGTTGCATGATGATGGTGTTAACCCTTAGCGGCTTAACAACGGGGGAACTCTTGATGACAACTAACCCAAACACACAGCACACACAAGCACTAGACACGTGTGCCCTGGCCATGATCACACTAGCAACTCACAAGGGAGTAGTGGATAGAAACAACTGAAAAATCAAACAGATAATGCATGTCAAAGCAGATATTTATGATTTTGTACTAACAGAAGAAATAGAAATAGTGGGAACCGAGTCAATCGGCAAGCATTGGCTGGGACAACCCCAAAGCGCGGACTGCCGTGGGGAAGGGACGGTGACCATTCAGGTAAAATGCGGTAAGACAGGTTGTCAGAACGAGCGAACAGGTCAAAGCATGACAGTGGAGGAAGCGGAAACAAAAGTAAAATTGCTGAACATGAGACGAAAAAGAGACCTGGACAAATTAAGGACATCACATTGGGACACAAATATGTTCCAACAGTGGCTATACTATTCGGCACAATCAATGTTTGACGCTAAGAAACAAACACAGCAGGATTGCATCGCCTGTTACAATGCTAGAAAAC
Organism: Takifugu flavidus; assembly: GCF_003711565.1. Classification (NCBI taxonomy): domain Eukaryota; kingdom Metazoa; phylum Chordata; class Actinopteri; order Tetraodontiformes; family Tetraodontidae; genus Takifugu; species Takifugu flavidus. The sequence goes on along the minus strand of NC_079520.1, from coordinate 2,443,999 downwards.
TACCACAAATTCGGACAATTCCAGGTGGAGAATTAGGAGGATGCTGTTGGATCGCGATACCTTTCAAGTGTAGCTGCCGATCCGCGTGTTCTTTGAATGAAGACTTCGAGAAGAAAAGTACCAATTTCAAAATCTATTTAACAATAGAACCAATTCAAGATACAAATATTACAGAGCTCCGGGCCAGTTCATAACCCTAGCAACAACAGAGTTAATTGTCAGGGCACGAAGTCTGACGACCTAACTATCCCTTGGCCCAGTCCTTTATAGTCACACACATGCAAATTCACAATGTTCATGCAATCCAATCCGGATCCCCTGCTGGGATGTCCTCGTCCTCTTCCTCCAGTCCCATTCGGTGTTGGTAGAGTTCTTCTTTTCCATTGTTTTCCCAGGTGGCCAGATCCCATTCTTCATGCAAATGTGATCATCAACCCCCTGATGTCCTGTATACAATGAGTGGTTGACACCCCCTGCCTGACTGGCTCCTGAGATAACAATAGAACAGACAACAATCCTGCAACTGGAATGTCTCTGTTCTTTATTACATTTACCAATGAGTCTACCTTGCCTAACTTCTAAGAGAAGACAGAAACATATGGTGAAACACATAACAACAAGATAAAGACAATTCTCATCAATGCCCAGACATTACTAAATGTTTTGCTCTGTGTGCAATGCACATGGCGGCAGGCCTCCCAGGGTGGACTGATGACAAAAGAATCTGTCCCGTATTGTTATCGGATGATGATTATGATGTGGTAACCGCACTACCCCCAGTAGTGCACAAGCCAGATAATGTTGTTTTTCCTTTTTGCATCGTACAAGGAGGAGAACTTGAAGAGGTTGCCCAAAGAATGTCACCAAATATGACAGATGCTGAGGGACGGGTGAAGTGCAGCAGCGTCGACTGGTATCCAGAGATAGACGATGGGAACAGCACAACAAATACCACAGTGAGCATCAAACTATGTAAGACCGGCCCAAACGCTCAAATTAAATGTGAACAGATAGTACCAAACGGGGGAGCGGTAATTTATGAACGAAACTCATCTCACATAGCTCAATATAGGTTGTTGGATCTGAAAAATGGGACAAGACAGTTAGGAGATGTTTTCTGGACTTGTGACAATAATGACATTATGATGCCATGGTTGCCAGCAAATTGGGAAGGGATATGTGCCCCCATAATGTTAACTGGCCAATTATCATTAATCACACAAAAAAGGCATGACGATCAAACGTCACCCAGAGACAAACGAAGTACCCAGGAGTCTAGCAAAAAGGAGTCTAGCGAAAATTGGGAATGGGATTGGAAGGCGACGAATGAAGTATATATTACGTGGGATCAGGTCCCATATGGGGTACCAGAAGAACAAGTAGCCATAGGCTCTGCATGGATAAAAATTGGAAGAGGAGCAGGGTCTGTCCCAATTTACGGCTCAATAGCAAACGCTCAGTACATAGCTCGAAACAGTCGCTGGATAAATTTCATGTGGTACAACCAGCAGATGTTCATGAATTACTATAAGGGGAATGTCATTGGTAAGGGAACAACTGCACGCCACGTCAATGATGGCGTTGCAAAACAGATTTGTGATAGAATCACGCATGGCAGGAGATCAAGGAGTGTGTGACGAAATTGGAGAAGAATGTTGTACACTGATTCCGACGCACACAGGTAGTAATGGTAGCCTGACTAAGGTACTGAGTGAAATGAAGAGGATACGAGATGAGCATGTGAGAAATACCAATTGGAACACCCAGATTAAGGGCTTTTGGGATTGGTTGGGAAAGCTAGGATGGTTGAAGTATCTGAAAATGGCTGAAATGATAATAGGGGCAATGATACTGATAGTACTGTTGGTGGTCTGCTGCATCATCCCACTACTCCGCATCTTAGTATCCCGTGTGTTAGTAAGCATAACAGGACAGTATCCGGTAGTGCAGGTGCAAATTGACCAAGAACCTGTTGAGCTCACAGCAGTGCACGAACAATAGGAGGGAAAGGTAATCAATCAATCAATCAATCAATCAATCTTTATTTATATAGCGTCTTATACAATCAAAATTGCTTCAAGGCGCTTTCCAGAATCCCAGGGCCCAAAAAGTCCGGGAGTTACCAAGGAGTGGTAACAAGAGATGGGAGGTTGTCTGTTTGAACAAGAGATGTCTGTTTTAAAAAAACATGTAAGGTACACCTGACTTCTGATAAGTATGATAAATGGTACTTAACGGTGGAAAATGAGTAAGAATAGCTAACTAGAAGGAGGAGCCTGGGGCGGAGTAACCCCAAGCTCCGAATAGTATAAAAGATGGGAAATTCCCGTTAGTTTTCAGACTTAGCCCGGGCTACTTCTCATGTGTGGTGAATTGTGAATCAACAATAAACCATCGTTTGGACCGTGAACCAGCTGATCCTGACTCATCATTCGACCTTGTTGTGGTATCTCCGCACTCCAATTCATTGGCACTGGCATAGGTATAAAGATTTAATGTGAACATAAGTTTAAGTGCTTTAGCGTAGGGAAAAAGCCACGACACGAAAAGCAGGCAGGACAGCAAGATGCTCACGTTTGGAACGTCAAAACCAAAATAGATCCCTGTCAGGAGAAAAAGAGGCATTAAAGACGCAGCTGTGGCGAAGGAGAGGAGACACGGGAGGTGTCGCTCACCTCGCTGCCTCAGAGTTATGTTTCTTGATTCTGTTTCGAATAAACCCATCCCAATGCAGGTGAACGTGGTCTGGAAATCTCTTTCTGACACCTTCTCGATGGTCAGGACTGCAGTAGACGTGGTGACCTTGGAAATGTTATCCATGACACTAGCAAAGAAGGAAAAAACCACTGTCACTGCCCATGAACACACGGATTCACACCCACCACCTTGATGAGGAACCTCCTAAAGCCAACATCTTTGTTTTTCTGGAACTTACTTGTCGATGCTTTGACTGTATCCATCTGTCTGGATTGACCTTCCAGTGACCTCCCACCTGGCGTTACACTGACCAAGCACGTTCACTCCACAGAAGACTGAGCAGTTCAGCTTCTTCTCCAGACCTCAGAGACACAGAC